>NC_142066.1:151808081-152159748 GCF_059756535.1 Pantherophis guttatus
GTCTTCCCTAGTCCTTCTCTTCACTAGACTTTCAGCTTGATGCTGAAAAGAATATACTGTTGACTCAGGGGGACAAATCAAGTTCCCTATTTCTTGAAGTTACCCCTACTTAACTCATTTCTCCAATACATGCTGATTGAGAGTCAAGGGATACTTACTTATGGAATTGCCCAACAGCAAATGAGAAGGAATAAATCTGATTGGTTGAACACTCTGGTTCATGGGTAGCCAACTACTGATCTGGAGAATAAATCTGTAATCTGTACTGAATAATAGGTCTTTGTGCATTTAGAGAAGACATAATTTATTATTTATGTCTTTATTAAGAAAATTTATGAGTCACTTAGCAAATTCACCATTCAAACACCATTCAAAGTTACAACCGATCTGAAAAAGGGGATTTTTTGACCCAGCTCTGAAGTTCCAACGGTTGCCCCCCCACTCCCAACCCTCTGCAATCACATGACTGGTCTTCAGGTGCTCAGTCACCTGGCCCCAATTATGGCTGTTTGCAGCATCCCCTGATCATGTGACCATGTTTTACAACATGTTTCCGAAAACCGGCATATTTGAAGTTTTTTGCAAAACTGTGCCATATCAGTTTGCTTAACCACCACTGTGTTTGCTTAATGATCGCAATGTTTACTTTATGAGCATTGCATTTGCTTAACAATCACTGCCAAAAAGATCATGCAATTGCATCAGTTGTGCAACAGATGCATTTTATAATTGTTGCAACCTACGGGCGGCTCCCTTACAGTCATAACTCGAGGATCGCCTGTACTGGTTTTTAAAATCGTTTTACAGTTGCATCACCAGTTCAGGACTGTTGGTGCAGATGTTTTATACAGGTAGTCCTTGACCTATGACTACAATTGAGCCCATAATTTCTGTTGTTAAATGAGACATTTGTTAAGTGACCTTTGCCCCATTTTACGACCTTTCTTGCCACAGCTCTTAAATGAATCCCTGCAGTTGTTAATTTAGTAAGCTGGTTGTTAAGTGGATCTGGCTTCCCCATTGGCTTTGCTTGTCAGGAGGTCGCAAAAGGTGATCCCATGACCCCAGGACATTGCAACCGTCATAAATATGAATCAGTTGCCAAGCAACTGAATGTAAATCACATGACCATGGGAATGTTGCAACAGTATTAAGGGTGAAAAATGGTCATAAGTCACTTTTTCCAGTGCTGTTGTAACTTTGAACGGTCACTAAACAAACCATTGTAAGTCGAAGACTACCTGTAGTCATTTAATGTAAGCACCACTTCTGAAACAAATAGCCATATGCTACAACACTTCAATCAGGACCATGGCTAGTGTAGGATTATGGCATATGTAGTCCAATGCATCCGAAGGTGAGCAAAGCTGGTCCTGTAGAACTTTGTCACCATCATCCTAAACACACACACACATACACACACACACACACACAATAGAGAGCAAAGATCAACACCATGGAACACTACCTCATCAATATTTCATGATTTAGAAAGTGACAGAATTCTGCCTTATTTAATCAGAAATTCCCCTTGGTAATTCCTGCTTGGTCAAGTTATCCCTCCACATAGTGGCAGCCTGCATATTGACTGATCTCTTCTGCATTTCCAATTGACGAAATCTCTGCCCTTCTAGGAAACAATATTCTAGGAATTAATAATATTTGTAGCAGGAGAGGAGGAGTAATGGTCGTTTTCTAAAACAGGAGGATTAAGAAGGGCAAAGAAGGAAGGTAGTTGTGAGCCACGTCTTCAAAACACCAACAGTTCCCCAATGGGTGGTAGGACATCCAAGCTGGAAGAAGATCAGGGAAAGATTATTCCTTCTTCGATTGCAGTCCTAGGTTGCATCAACAGAGGGATAGTTTCAAGATCACATCAACTGATAATACCATTTTATACAGCATTGGTGAGGCCAGACTTGGAATATTGCATCCGGTTCTGATCACCATGACGTAAAATAATGTTGAGACCTTAGAAAGAGTGCAGGGAAGAGCAACAAAGACAACAAAGCGTCTGGAGGCTAAACCATAAGACAAATGGTTGAGGGAGCTGGGTATGCTAGTCTAACAAAGAGAAGGACTAGAGATGCTATGATATGATAACTGTCTTCCAGTACTTGAGAGGCTGTCACAGAAAAGAGAGGGTCAACTTATTCTCCAAAGCACCTGAGAGCAGGACAAGAAATAACAATGGAAGATCATTAAAGAGAACCAACTCAGAATTAAGGAGAAATTTCCTAACAGGGGGAACAATTCATTAGTGGAACGACTTCCATCCAAAACTTGTGGATGCTCCATTGCTGGAGGTTATTAAGAAAAGAATGGACAGCCATTCCTCCAGAATGGTATAGAGTCTCCTGCCTCAGCAGGGGATAGGACTAGAAGACCTCCAAGGTCCCTTCCATCCCTACTATTCTATTTTCTATGTTCTTGGAAATCTCACTTATAGACCAGAGATGCAGTCAAATGATAGCTGCCTTCTTCTTATTATTACTACTTGATCAGTACAGTACAATTTCCTACCTTTAGACATGCTGGGAGCCAGGTATTGGATGGACTCACCCCATCATTTTTAGTATTATGTATTTATTTATTAAACAAATTTATATGGCCACCTAAAATTCACACACAGATTTACATGATTTACAACAAATGGCCTCTGATTTGGGTTTGCAAATAAAAACTAGGCCAGAAGGAGCAGGAGATGATAAGATCAGCACCAGGGCTACCCAGTATTAGGTAAACATAGAACATAGAATAATAGGGTTGAACGGGACCCTGGAGGTCTTCTAGACGAACCCCCTGCTCAAGCAGGAGACACTATACCATTCTGGACAAATAGCCTCTGATTCTTTTCTATGGTCTTCAACTTTCCCATTCTGTCACTTGTGAGTTAGAATTAAAAAGCAACACTAATATGTACTGATGTTGTAAAAGAAAATCAGAAGTCATTTTTTATATTTCTTTTTTCTTCCTTTTTTCTGTATTTCATCCTTCCTTCCTCCTCCCCTCCCCTCCTCCTTTCCTCCCTTCCCCTTCTTCTCATATTAATTGTTAATTTCTGCTCGCTTTTAATCTTTCTTATTCAAAAATTTAATAAATTTACTGAAAGAAGGAAGGAAATGAAACAGGTATTTGGATTCATGGATAAGGATTCCCAAGATGGCATGGGAATTCCCCCAATACTGTTCCCCCATATTGTTATGCATCTCTGTTGCTCTCCTATCAATCAGTCCTTTCCTTCATAATGGTTATATACACTGGGCAAAAATATTTCATTTAGGCCTGCTGCCTGTTGGAAGAAATATCCATCTGGTTCAGTTCCAAGCAAGGAGAAAGGCACTAGAGACAAAATGGAGGCTGGAGGCTGATTTGAAAGAGAGTCCATTTATTGATGAAACAGAACCACCAAGCACATGTGATTCTGGGCAGCTGACCATAGAGTTGAGAGTGGGGTGGGGTGAGGTGGGGGGGTTATACCTTCTCTTGGGCTTTGCACTTGAGCTTCCTGTTCCTATGCAAGAACATGTATTCTGTTGGCTGTTGTAGGGGTTATAACTGGCTCTGTAGCTTGTCTGAGCTAAGTTTGGTTGACGTTTGGAGGGTGACAAATGTCCTTAGGAGAGTGTGCAATCAATGTGGTGGGCTCTGCTGCTAGTTGGTACAGGGTCAATCCAGGGGTGGGTTCTAAATTTTTTTACTACCAGTTCTGTGGGCGTGGCTTATTTTGTGGGTGTGGCTTGGAGGTCATGTGACTAGGTGGGCATGGCTAGCTGGTCAGAGTCATTTCTGGAAGGTCCTCGCACTTACGACCAGTCCTCGCACTTACGGCCCAACTCATTTGTTTGCTTTTAACACTGATCAGCTGTAGGGCGGCCCTTTGAAGACCCGAGGCAAAAGTTTAAACAGTTTTTTTCCCTCTAGTCATCAGCTGGGACTCAGGAGGCAGCAAAAGATTGGGGGTGGGACCAAATAAAAGGTAAGAATAACGTGGGGGGTGGGGGGGTGGGAGGGCAGGGGGTGGGGAGAACCGGTTCGGTGACGTCATATCATCACTGCTACCGGCTCGGCCGAACCGGACCGAACCGGGAGGAACCCACCACTGGGTCAATCCTATTATGTCGTGAAGGGTCATGTCTTAATCCCATCATCCTGGAGCTGAAGGTCTTTTGTTTTGTAAATAGGCTGGGCCAATCTTTCTCAATGGGCACAAAATATCTTCTGGAGAAAGGGAGCTGGGGCTCTGAGTTTCCATTTCCCTTAAGATTTTATATTTCTTTTTTAGGGGAAATATTTTATCCTGCCTTTTTAAATATTTCTCAAAATATTTCATTCTTCTAGGAGAGGGGAGAGTACTAACTTTCTCAATGCCTTTTACAGCTTGATGTCAAATTGAACTTTGATAGTTCAGTTTGTGCTGTTTTGGTAACGCAAACTTGCTGTACAAAATCAGCAAATGTTCCCCAATTGTCAAGTGTCACTACAATCTGAATTTAGAAGCCATTGGCAGCTTCTCAGAAAGGCCTATTATCACATCAGCTGTTACCAAGAGAATAGGGATAATTACTATAAATTTACTACATAAAATGAAATAAATACCTGAGAAAAAAGGTCTGATGCTGAGGGCTCACATGTGACAGCTGCTCAAGATGCTCCTGCACAGAGAAGAGCCAGCAGTTTGCATAGATACTATGATTGGAGTGCAATTATCCAGGTGGCCACTAGATGACAGTATAAAATGGAAACTTCTCTGTGTCATTTTGCTCCACCTAGAGGACAAATGCATTTCTACACGAAGAGCTGATGTGGCGCAGCAGTTAGCATACAGTACTGTAGTTCTAATCTCACCAGGCTCAAGGTTGACTCAGACTTCCATCCTTCCGAGGTGGGTAAAATGAGGACCCAGATTGTTGGGGGCCATAGGCTGACTCTGTAACCCTGTTAGAGAGACTGGAAAGCACTAGGAAGCAGTATATAAGTCTAAGTGCTACTGCTATTGCTACCTGATCTGGACTCTTCTTGGTCTGATCTTCTCCCATTGTCCTTTTGCTGTGCATTAAACCTGAGTTCCTTTAAATTGGATATTAGGTACTTGTTCTTCCCCATCTAGAAAGACTTCGTTTAAGGAATGAATTTTGGCTAACTATTTTGGGGGTGGGGAATTAAGTTAAGTATGCTCAAAATGGAGTGATAGAGAATGAGGAGGACTAATTTTACTGCACGTAAGGAGTAGTAAAAAGGTAATCCTTGACTTACCACAATTATTTAATTATTTAATTATTTAATTATTTAATTAATTAATTAATTAATTAATTTTTATACCGCCCTTCTCCCGAAGGACTCAGGGCGGTGAACAGTCAGAATAACATACATATAATGTGAAATAAAAATAATTTAAAATAATTAAACCGATTTGGTTCATCAATTAAGATCCTCAGCGTAGAATTTAGATAAACTGAAAATTTCTGTTGCTAAGCGAGACATTTGTTAACTGTCCCAGTTGTTAAGCGAATCACTGCAGTTAAGTTTGTAAGCTGGTTGTTAAGTGAATCTGGCTTCCCCATTGACTTTGCTTGTCAGAAGGTCACAAAAGGTGATCACATAACCCTGAGACACTGCAACCGTCATAAATGTTACTTGCCAAGTGTTTCAATCATGTGACCATGGGGAAGCTGCAACGGTCGCAAATGTGAAAAATAGTCATAAGTCACTTTTTCCAGTGCCATTGTAACTTTGAACAGTCACTAAACTAACTCTTGTAAGTTGAGGACTACCTGCAGTTAAAAACGTGCAAAAGGATTCAGAAGGGAAGGGACCTTTATCAGCATTTTAGCTACTGAGTAAGATTCATCCTGGCGTCATGCATTTGCTTTATGTATGCTTGATGGCTGATGGTTACTTAGGTGGAAGGTAAAATCAATAGATTAACAGATGAGTTGGAAGGGACCTTGTGGGTCATCTAGTCCAACTTCCCGCCCAAGCAAGTGTTGTGGCCTGCCAGCGGCCTGCGCGGATCGTGGCTGATCCCGATGAGGAGGAGGCTGGTGTGGTGTCGCGCCAGCAGCCTGCGCAGCCGGTGCTCCCATCAAGAGGATATGGTGCCAGAGGCCTTCAGAACCTCCAGAGGCTCCTTCCAGTGGAGAGAGCGAAACGGAGGAGCCTCTCCTCAATGCTCGGGCACACAGGGCTGCCAAAAGGCAGGAGTGGCTACTCAGGAGGAGGAGGTCTCCTTGAGAATAAGGCTTGAGGATAATTGGCCACTCCCTTAGCCTATTTAAGTCACATGCCGTTAGTAAGTTTCTTGCTGGAAACAACTTGTAATTATCATCAGAGCATTTTTGGAAGAGTCTTATTGTATCTTGTTTTCTGGGCTGGTTGCCAATCTTTGCCGGACTTTGGTTTATTCTTGCTACTTAATAAATTTGATAAGGACCGTTGGTATGTGTCAATATCCTTGGGAATCCGGAGCTGGGGCAGAACAGTAGGAGACCTTACAGCATTAGGTTAAAGATGGTTAGTTTTCTGTTGGTGAGTGCAAGTAGTCTGAAGTATTTTTGCATGGAGAATGGAGTTGGCAGGGAAGAGGGAGATGGAGAAGGTAGATGGAGAACAGTTTCATTTGAGGTAACTACCTTGGCTTTCAAGACCAACATCCCTACCTAGTTCTTCAGGATAGCAATAGCAATAGTACTTAGACTTATTTACCACTTCACAGTGCTTTACAGCCCACTCTAAGCGGTTTACAGAAGCAGCCTATTGCCCCCAATAATCTGGGTTCCCATTTTACCGACCTCGGAAGGATGGAAGATTGAGTCAACCTTGAGCCTGGTGAGATTCGATCTGCCAAATTGCAGTCAGCCGGCAGTCAGCAGAAGTAGCCTGCAGTATTTCATTCTAACCGCTGCGCCACCACGGCTCTTGGTGGCGCCGTGGTTAGGATGGAAGTCAAGGTCTTCTAATCAAGACAGCCTATTACTATTGTGCAACAAATAGAGGAATATATCTTGATAAACAAGAAAATACTGTATTACAGCAGTGATCCTCTAACACAGGGGTCTCCAAACTTGATGACTTTAAGACTTGTGGACTTCAACTCCCAGGAATTATGGGAATTGAAGTCCACAAGTCTTAAAGTCGCCAAGTTTGGAGACCTCTGCTCTAATATATTATAATATAATCTAATAAATAAATAAATTTGTCTCCTTGGGAGAAACACAGCTGTCGGTCTGATGTCCACTTATCCAATCCCAAGAATTTAATCATTGCTCACGGAGAAGGTAAAATATCTTGTAAAGAGTTGGCTGACTGCATGTCCTGTTGGAATCATTTATATATTATTAACTCTTTGCTTTTATTCATATCTGAATTATGGAAGTGCTAGTTTGAATCTGGCACTTCCTATTACAATAACATCTCTTTTGAGGTGAGTCAAGATTTTGGGATCTATGTAAAATAAATTTAACATTAATTCCACCTTGGATCGGATGCTTTCCCTAGTTATTCTCCTCTTATTATTTATTTCCAAGACATCCATTCTCTTTGCTTGGTTGCCAGTAGGACATTCAAGGGTGTTCTCCCATTAAAAATCTATATTTCTGCCAAGTCTTTGACTAGCGTCATTCTGCCTAAAGCGGTTTATTCCGCTCACTGTTTTTAGCCCTATGTGTTGTAATGAAGAATGATACAGTAAAGTTACAAGTAGCTAGTAGAAGATCATCATTACAACTTTGAAAGAAACTCTCTGAAGGCTTTTCCACTAAAATAATTAGTATTGATTTGCTCCAATAAATTAGAGCCAGTGGTGTTAGCGGTATGTGTGTTTGTGTATGTTCAAAACACGTTTAGTGTTGCCATTTGAATTAATTTAGACTGTTCCCAACTAGAAAAGAGTTTTCTGAAACAGAAAAAAAAATCTGGAGGGAACTCCAGAATCAAAGAAAATGTTAAATTTTCAGGTTCATTCTACCTGGGGCCCTGGTGCAGCTGGTTAGTAGGTAAGGAGAAGATTCCCACCTTCACCCCATTTAGGTATCCAGCTTTTGGTCAATTTATATTTTAATTTGAATATATAATGTTTCTAATGCTCTAATGATCAGTGGCACAGTGGTTAGAGTGCAGTACTCCAGCTACTTCAGCTGACTGCTAGTTCAGCAGATCAGCGGATCAAATCTCCCCGGCTCAAGGTTGACTCAGCCTTCCATTCTTCTGAGGTGGGTAAAATGAGGACCCAGATTGTTGGGGGCAATATGCTATTTAGTATACTGTCTTTGGTGTAAGCCGCCCAGAGTCCTCGGAGAGTGGGCGGTATAGAAATACGAATAATAAATAAATAAATAAATTTTATTTTGTGTTTTATGGCATTGTAAACTGCCCGGAATCGCTTGACAGTGAGATGGACAGCCTATAAATTTAATAAATAAACAAAGTAG
The DNA here is from genome assembly GCF_059756535.1 of Pantherophis guttatus. Taxonomy (NCBI): domain Eukaryota; kingdom Metazoa; phylum Chordata; class Lepidosauria; order Squamata; family Colubridae; genus Pantherophis; species Pantherophis guttatus. The sequence goes on from NC_142066.1 coordinate 151,816,511, forward strand.
TCTCAGAAACCAGACTTATTTGCCTCCAGTACTGAAATCATTTAAAATTAATGCTGGCTTTCAAATCGTTGTCAAGATTTCAATTAGTTATTCACCTGTCTAGATGTTCTTGTTGGCAGCTGGCTGGTGATAGCAATAGCAATAGCACTTGGACTTATATACTGCTTCACAGTGCTTTTACAGCCCTCTCTAAGCAGTTTACAGAGTCAGCATATTGCCCCCCAAAATTTGGGTCCTCATTTTACCAACCTCAGGAGAATGGAAGGCTGAGTCGACATTGAGCTGGTCAGGATTGAATTAAATCTAAGGTGACCAGACGTCCCGCTTTTGGCGGGACAGTCCCGCTTTTGAGCAATTTGTCCCGCGTCCCGCGGCGTTTTAAAAAAGTCCCGATTTTTCATTCTGCCTCCTGAGTCCCGGCTGCCTCCTGAATCCCCGCTGATGGCTAGAGGGAAAAAAAACTCTTTAAACTCTTGCCGCGGGGCTTCAAAGGGCCGACCTACAGCTGATCAGTGTTAAAAAAAAATGAATAGACCCATGCCTGCAAAAATAGAAAAAACAGCCCCTGTTAACAGCTTCCGCTAGGTTAATTAGCTGCAAAAAGCTGCAAAAAGTTCCTGGAGCAGATTTTTTTCCCCCTAGCTATACTGAAAACAAAGGCGAAAGCGAAACTAAACCTGCAATGTGACAAAATGAGGCAGAGAGAGATTTCTTTCTTTTTCTTTTTCTTTTTCCTCACCAAAAAAGGTAGGTACAAAACTGCAAACAATGGGAAATTTTGGGCAAAAGAGGAGAGTTCAAGATTTTAAAACACAAAAGAAAAAAAGCTCTATTTAACTAGGGAATTGTAATAATTGAGATACTATTAATAATTGTATATTGTGTTGAAAGCAGAAATGGTTAAGTTGTGGTTTGGAGGAATATATGGGGGAAATTATTTGGTTTATTATTATTGGTAAATATAATTAATTGATTTGTAAGAAATTGGATTGCATGGAAATAATTGGAATATTCATGTTCATATTGATTAATATACAAAAAGATAGTTATATAAGTAATTGATTTATATTAAAATGTTGAATTTGTATTAAACAACTGTATTACATAATTACATAATTAACCAATGTGAGGATGGATATAAAAATAGATGACAATGGGAAGGGGTATAATATAGAATAGAAGGGAAAAATTGAATTTGATTAAGATTAGAGATGAGGATGAAGGGTAATATTGTTTTTTTTAAAAAAATAGATGAGGAATAAATATGGCAAAAAGGAAATATAGAAATTGTAAATTTAATTGAAATGACTAAATGCTGTTTAAATTTGTGAACCAGCCAAATATTCTGTTCAAAGAAAATACATTGTATGTTTGTATGTGTGTTTCTAATTATTGCCATTTATTCATATTTGTTCTCTTTTATTCTTTAAAGTTTAACAATTCATTCTTAATCTTAATATCTTTATATTTGCTTGGGGTTGGCTTTCTTCCCTTTCATCTTTTTTATTGTACAGCAATCTTTCTCCTCAAACCTACCACCTCTCTCTTTTCTTTCCTTCTTACTTTCTCTTCCCCCCACCCTCTTTTTCTCCTCCCTACTTCCTCTTCCTTTCTCCTTCTCCTCCTCTCTTCCTCCCTCTCTTACCCTCACTCCTACTCTAATTTCCATTCCTTCATCCCTCTCTATTGCTGTATCCTTTAATGCATATGGACTACTCAGAGGGCTGAAAAAGTTATTTTTGACTGGTCCTCACACTTTTGACCAGTCCTCGAACTTACGACTGTCCTCACATTTTACATTTTTGCCCTATCTTGTCATCATGGTGAAGAGAAGCAGTTGTGAAATGAGTGACATGGTTGTTAAGAATACTGCACGGGCATAAATATGAGGATGGTCATAAGTGTGAGGACCAGTCAAAAGTGCGAGGACCTGTCAGAAATGACTTTTTTCAGCCCTCTGGTTAGTCCTTTTGTGCATATGGACTACTCAGAGGGCTGAAAAAGTTATTTTTGACTGGTCCTCACACTTTTGACCAGTCCTCGAACTTACGACTGTCCTCACATTTTACATTTTTGCCCTATCTTGTCACCATGGTGAAGAGAAGCAGTTGTGAAATGAGTGACATGGTTGTTAAGAATACTGCACGGGCATAAATGTGAGGATGGTCATAAGTGTGAGGACCAGTCAAAAGTGTGAGGACCTGTCAGAAATGACTTTTCAGCCCTCTGAGTAGTCCCTATACACATAGCCATGGCCACCTGGTCACATGACCAGCTAGCCACGCCCACCCAGTCACATGGCCTCCAAGCCACGCCCACACAATAAGTCACGCCCACAATGGTGTCCTTCTTACCAATGTTAAAATCTGTTCACCTTACCCTATACACATAGCCATGGCCACCCGGTCACATGACCAGCTAGCCACGCCCACCCAGTCACATGACCAGCTAGCCACGCCCACCCAGTCACATGACCAGATATCCAAGCCCACAAAATAAGCCACGCCCACAATGTCCCTCTTTACCAATGTTAAAATCTGGTCACCTTAATCAAATCGAATCTTGGCTGTGGACAGAGTTTGCCTGTAATGCTGCACTTTAACCACTGCACCACCAGGGGTCACTCTGGGTGATGCTCATAGCTCCTCATTGGTGAATTTCCCTGTGTTCTTCCTCCTTCTGGGAAAGCCGCCACCAATCCCCTCGCATTCTGTAGGTTGGTCTTTGAAGACATGTGGTTTTCGTTGATAAATTTTTGCATGAGCCTCTGTTAACGTCCAGTTGATGATTTCCTGGCTGGCTGGACACAAAAAAGATCAATATCTGCAAGATGGTGGATACAGCATTTTGACCTAAGTCCTTCATGTACAAAAAGGGTGGGGTTTTTACCTCAGAGTTACCTTGAGATAAAATGGGGGGTCTATGAATTCAATGAATGAATGAATGAATGAATGAATGAATGAATGAATGAACGAACGAACGAACAAACAAACAAACAAACAAACAAACAAACAAACAAACAAACAAACAAATAAATAAATATAGTGGCATCATGGCCATCATCTTACAGATTTTGATGCCAATTGCAAATCTTCCTGGTAGGGTTATTGATGGATTGGATAGAGCAGGAAATAAAAAATAAAATAGATGGCTGCCTAAATGAAATCCAGGACTACCGTAATATAGTTGGACAGGTAAAAGTCATACCAGCGGTTCCATAGACCAGGGTCTCCAAGTGGCCAAGGTTGGAGACACCTGCCACAGAAACATTCTTCTCCCCATCTTCTGACCATTACTTATGGTCCTCTGGATATTGCCACTTAGATACGGTAGCTGTAAGGAAACATCCATTTATTCAGAAGGCAAATTAAGAGATCATAGGTTCATGAAAAGAGAAGGGTTTTTTTAAAATTCAGATGGCAAAATGGTGGTAGGGAACCCTTTTATTCTCCCTAGTCTGGCAAATCTGCTTTCTTTCTATTATAATAAAATCTCTGTTGAGGTGAGCCATTGTTTTGGAATCTATGTAAAATGAGTTCAACGTGAATTCTACCTTGCATGGGTCTTTCTGTAGAAAATCCTGGGATATCTAGAACAATCTTCCTCAAAGTTGGTAGCTTGCAGGTGTGTGGGCTTCAGCTCCCAGAATTCCCCAACAGGTGTTCATCTAGCAGGATAGCCAGACACAGGTGAGCATCTAATCTGATTTTCCCCCATCTCCTTTTTGCCCTTCTGTGAAGCAGAAGGCTTACAAGAAGCTGTTATCAAGGCTGAATATAATCCCCACCTGCAATTAAAACCCACTGAATGTTTCTTGTTTATTTGATTTCACACCTAATCTCCTATCAAGGGCTCAGCGTATGATGCTCTCTACTATTTTTTTCCCGAAAGCATCAACTCCAGTAAAGAACCAGAGGCCCAGAGTTCTTCCAGAAATTTCCATGGCTAAAGCACGACTTGAAATAGGAAGGTTAAATAGATGGTTCAGAAGGACTCTGCTGGGTGGTCTTTTTCTAGACTGGAGGTATCTGAGAAGGTTGATCCTTGAGGGATGAGATGGTGGGGACATTGGTATCGTTCTCAGACCAGGCTAGTCTGAGGTTGGTCCTGAGTCAGTTCTTCTCACATTCTCATTATCTTGGTCACAGCAGGTATTGGAACTGGGGAGTTGGCAATGGTGAATTGGCTGTGGTGAGTTGGCTGTAGTGAGTTGGCTGTGATGAGTTGGCCATGGTGCATTGGCCTTGATGAGTTGGCTGTGACAAGTTGGTTGTAACGAGGTGGCTGTGATGAGTTGGCTATGGTGAATTGGTTGTAACGAGGTGGCTGTGGTGAGTTTGCCGTGATGACTCGGCTGTGGTGAGTTGGCTTTGATGAGTTGGCCATGGTGTGTTAGCCTTGATGAGTTGGCTGTGACGAGTAGGCTGTGATGAGTTGGCTGTGGTGAATTGGCTGTGATGAGTTGGCTGTGGTGAATTGGCTGTGGTGAGTTGGCTGTGGTGAGTTGGCCGTGATGAGTTGGCTGTGACGAGTAGGCTGTGATGAGTTGGCTGTGGTGAATTGACCGTGGTGAGTTGGCTGTGGTGAGTTGGCCGTGGTGAGTTGGCCATGGTGAATTGGCTGTGGTGAGTTGGCTATGGTGAATTGACCATGGTGAGTTGGCTGTGGTGAGTTGGCCATGGTGAGTTGGCCGTGGTGAATTGACTGTGGTGAGTTGGCTGTGGTGAGTTGGCTATGGTGAATTGGCTGTGATGAGTTGATTGTGGTGAGTTGGCCATGGTGAGTTGGCTGTGATGACTTGGTTGTACCGAGGTGGCTGTGGTGAGTTGGCCGTGATGAGTTGGCTGTGGTGAATTGACTGTGGTGAGTTGGCTGTGGTGAGTTGGCAGTGATGAGTTGGCTGTGACGAGTAGGCTGTGATGAGTTGGCTGTGGTGAATTGACCATGGTGAGTTGGCTGTGGTGAGTTGGCCGTGGTGAGTTGGCCATGGTGAATTAGCTGTGGTGAGTTGGCTATGGTGAATTGGCTGTGATGAGTTGATTGTGGTGAGTTGGCCGTGGTGAGTTGGCCGTGATGAGTAGGCTGTGATGAGTTGGCTGTGGTGAATTGACCATGGTGAGTTGGCTGTGGTGAGTTGGCCATGGTGAGTTGGCCGTGGTGAATTGACTGTGGTGAGTTGGCTGTGGTGAGTTGGCTATGGTGAATTGGCTGTGATGACTTGGTTGTACCGAGGTGGCTGTGGTGAGTTGGCCGTGATGAGTTGGCTGTGATGAGTAGGCTGTGATGAGTTGGCTGTGGTGAATTGGCTGTGATAAGTTGGCTGTGGTGAGTTGGCTATGGTGAATTGGCTGTGATGACTTGGTTGTACCGAGGTGGCTGTGGTGAGTTGGCCGTGATGAGTTGGCTGTGATGAGTAGGCTGTGATGAGTTGGCTGTGGTGAATTGGCTGTGATAAGTTGGCTGTGGTGAGTTGGCTGTGGTGAGTTGGCCATGATGAGTTGGCTGTGGTGAGTTGGCTGTGGTGAGTTGGCCATGATGAGTTGGCTGTGGTGAATTGGCTGTGGTGAGTTGGCCATGGTGAGTTGGCTGTGACGAATAGGCTGTGGTGAGTTGGCTATGGTGAGTTGGCTGTGATGAGTTGGCTGTGACGAGTAGGCTGTGATGAGTTGGCTGTGGTGAGTTGGCTGTGGTGAGTTGGCTGTGACGAGTAGGCTGTGATGAGTTGGCTATGGTGAATTGGCTATGGTGAGTTGGCTGTGACGAGTAGGCTGTGATGAGTTGGCTGTGACGAGTAGGCTGTGATGAGTTGGCTATGGTGAATTGGCTATGGTGAGTTGGCTGTGACGAGTAGGCTGTGATGAGTTGGCTGTGACGAGTAGGCTGTGATGATTTCGCTGTGGTGAGTTGGCTGTGGTGAGTTGGCCATGATGAGTTGGCTGTGGTGAGTTGGCCTTGATGAGTTGGCTATGGTGAATTGGCTATGGTGAGTTGGCCATGATGAGTTGGCTATGGTGAATTGGCTATGGTGAGTTGGCTGTGACGAGTAGGCTGTGATGAGTTGGCTATGGTGAATTGGCTATGGTGAGTTGGCCATGATGAGTTGGCTATGGTGAATTGGCTGTGGTGAGCTGGCCTTGATGAGTTGGCTATGGTGAATTGGCCATGGTGAGTTGGCCATGATGAGTTGGCTGTGGTGAGTTGGCTGTGGTGAGTTGGCCATGGTGAGTTGGCTGTGGTGAGTTGGCTGTGGTGAGTTGGCCTTGATGAGTTGGCTGTGGTGAATTGGCTGTGGTGAATTGGTTATGTCATGTGATTGCAAATTTGGGCGCTTGGCACCCAGCTCACACCTATGACCAGTTGCAGGTTCTGTAGTCCATAATCACGATTTGCAATCTTTTTTCCAATTTCCAACAAACAAACAAAAAATGGCCATTGTGGAAGCTGGATTCAATTAACAATTGTGCAATTTGCTTAAAGTTCTCCATTGAAATTGTCATAAAATCAGGTCTGACTCATCTTATGATCACAACATTTATGAAGCAAACTTCAGTCCCAGTTGTGGTCGTAAGTCGAGAAGTCTTTGTAATAAGGCTGTCTTTATCCAGGCCTTTGTTCTGTTTCATGGCTTTCCTGCCTGAGCTGCTCCATGCGGTGGTTGCATTGATGAGTTGATTTTCCCAGAGTTCAACCTGCTTTGCCTCGGCGTTGAGTGTGAAGCTTGTTGGGCAATCATGGCTACCATGGATCTGATCTAAGCTATCAAGCTCTGATCCACAGTGTGTGTGTGTGGGTGGGTGGGGGGGTCTACACTGGATCTGTTTTTTTCTTTGATGCCTTTGTCATCTCTCCTCTGGATCCCTGCAATGTGATCTACATAGAGCTTCCCTTGAAGACCAATTGGAAGCTGTAGATAGTTCATCATGCTGCACATGTGGTCATGGATGAACTCTCAGAAGTCCATGTTACACTACTGCTCTATCAACAGCACTAGCTGTCACTCATCCTTTGAGTAGGTTGGTTGTCCTCAGTGAGCTTTTCATCACATCAGGCAGGAGTTTCCAACTTTCGTAGCTGTAAGATGAGTGGACTTCAACTCCCTCTTTGCTGGCTGGGGAATTCTGGGAGTTGAAGTCCATCCGTCTCGAAGCTGCTAAGGCTGGCAAGCACTGGCGTAGAGCCCAGTTATTTGCAGTGCTGCTTGTCTCTGATTACTTCTGCCCATCCGTAAGAGATGACAAAGCTGACATGCCGTGAGGCTCATCGTGTCACCTGGCGGAATCCAGGAGCTGCGGCTTCTGCATCGTAGCCCCTGCCTACCAGAATAGCATCCCCCGAGATCCAGGTCTCCCCATCTTGGCCTGCCTTTCAAGCAGCTCTGAAAACCAGGACTCTCCCCCAATCCTGGTTTGTCCTTCCTTGTTTCTGGTTGCTCAGTTTCTGCAATATGTTTTTATTATATTTTATCCTTTCTGGTGGTTGTTTGTGATTTTTCACTGGGCAACCCCTCGGAGTCATGTGTTGAGTGGGAGGCCGCCTCAATTAAATTATAAACAAAGAAATACAAACAACCTGAGGTGCATCTGGGCAAAAGAATCTCTTTCGTGCCAGCCACAGGAAAACCTGAGCTCCCTCACTTTCTCCATCATAAAATTAGGTGAGAATACAGGACCCTGGAGTGGAATAGATGATTTTAAAGGTTTCTTTTTAGTGAATTCCATAAGGCCACAACAGGCAAGTTTTGCTCTCCAGTACCATTTCTGCGGCCCTCCAAAAACAAAACAACAACAACAAAAATTCCATGGTGTAATCTTTGCAATGTCTGACAAAATAAAATAAGATAAATTAAAATAAAACAACAAAATAAAAAATAACTAAAGTCAAATAAAAAATAATTAAGATAAAATAACAAAATAAAAAATAATTAAAATAAAATCATAAAATAAAGTAGGAGAAGCCTACAATAACTTTAACACATCTGTTTTACTTTAGCCTTGCCGCAATCCATTGTAACATTTTTTTAAAAAAATGCAGCTTTGCTGATTTGCGGTCATCACTCTATCTCTTCCCTTGCTCTGGAGACCTCAACCTTTGATAAATCACTTTTTTTAAAAAAAAGTTTGCTGATCTGTTAGCAAAAGATGGTGCATGCCAGCCATGTGGCTTCAAACCTTGAAGGAGATTTGTGAAATCTTCATGCATGGCTGAAAACAGCCTTGATGGATTTAGAGTTATGAAAATTGAAGGAACAAATTAACAAATGCTGAAAGGTTGGATTTAAAAAAATAATTGCAGAAAACAGGTAGCAGTTGTATCTGGTTCTTCTGACATGGTGCATTATATTCGTGTGATATAAGTACCTATGGAAGTTACAGAGAGAGGCAGACAGATCAGTTATTTATTAGATTTCTAAAATGTAGCCTTTATTCCTTTATAAGTACAGGTATGCCTCAACTTACAACAGTTTATTTAGTGTCCGTTCAAAGTTACAGCGGCACTGAAAAAAGTGACTTATGACAGTTTTTCACACTTACGACCATTGCAGCATCCCTGTGGTCACATGATGAAAATTCGGACACTTGGCAACTGACTCGTATTTATGACCGTCGCAGTGTCCTGTGGTCATGTGTTCCCCTTTTGTGACCTTCTGACAAGCAAAATTGTTGGGGAAGCCGGATTCACTAAACGAGCTTGTTTCTAACTTAACAACTGCGGAAAGAAAAGTCATAACATGGGGCAAAGTCCAATTAACAAATCTCGCATAACAACGGAAATTTTGGGCCCAATTGTGGACATAAATTGAGGAGCAGGGGGTTGGACTAGAAGACCTCCAAGGTCCCTTCCAACTCTTGTTATTCTATGTAGTACCTGTAAATCAAGGTAGTGAACTTACATAATATTTCTCCCTCTTATTTTCCCCCACAAAAATCTTGTAAGATGGGTTTTGGAGAGAGAGGAGGACTGGTCAAAACCACCTAATTGATTTCAGTCACCTAAGGCAGGACTAGAACTCCCAGTCTCCTGGTGATTGGCTTAAAGTCACTCAGCTGGCTTTCATCCTGAGGTGGGACTAGAACTCCCAGTCTCCTGGTGATTGGCTTAAAGTCACCCAGCTGGCTTTCATGCTTAAGGAGGGATTAGAATTCCCAGTCTCTTGGTGATTGGCCTAAAGCCACCCAGCTGGCTTTCATGTCTGAGGCAGGACTAGAACTCCCAATCTCCTGGTGATTGGTCTAAAGCCACCCAGCTGACTTTCATGCCTGAGGTGGGACTAGAACTCCCAGTCTCCTGGTGATTGGCTTAAAGTCACCCAGCTGACTTTCATGTCTGAGGCTGAACTAGAGTCCAGTTTTCTAGCTTCCTGCTTTCGTTTTTTTTTTTTTTTAAATAAAATAAAACAGTCCTGGGAAATACAAGCTAACATCATTCCCTTGCCCCTCCCCCCATTTTACCCACATCATATTTTGGGTCAACCAACCATGATCGGCTCCCCTGCCTTTTTAATGCTGGCTATCATCCCTGTTTGTGCAACAGATGCTGAAAGATGCAGGTGGGAGGGGGTGCAAATACTCCGAACAGTGACAACTTCTTAAAATAGCCTGCATGTGTGAATTTCTGTCACTAGCCAGGGACCTCCCCCCACCCATTCCCCCCCTGGGGGCCCGAGGGGTCGAGTTGCCCCCCCCCCCTTGCATTATTCAACCCAGCCGAGAGGCTGAGCAGAAATGTTGTTCCGTTTGGGAGTGAATCCGGAGGAATATCTCCCGTTGTCCCGATTTGCGGGTTGGCTTGGTCCCTCCCCAACCAGGAAGGCAGCTGCGTGCCCTTCGCCCACCCCACCCATTGCAAAACATTAGAGGGAGCCCCCTGGCCTTTAGGGGAAGGGAGGACAGACCCCTTCTGGGTCAACTTTATTTTTTTTCCCCCTCACCATCTGGCTGGACGGTGGAATTTTGTAATTTGCTCCTGGCGTGTATGTGAGTGTGTGTGTGTGTGTGTAAAAACAGGGGGGCGGAGGAAAAGGGGGTGCCGCAGAAGAAACCAGAAATCGGCACCTGGCATGAGGAATCTGTTAGCCTTGAATTTCTGGTGTTATGGTGACAGGTTTAAATACGATTCCTTCAGAGTTAAACTCTTTCCACTGTGTGCAAAAATGGCCTTGAGTTCATTATTCAGTTTTTTGGGGCATTTAAAAAAAAAAAAAAAAAAAAACACCCACCCATCTCCTGTTTTGCTGAATCGGTTGTCCTGAAGCTATGGCCGCTGCTAAGAAAGTTTTTCTCTCTTCCTCTTCCCCCTTCCACCCCCCACCCGCCCACGACAACCTTTGGCCTTCCATGTCTTTGGCATGCTTGCGTTCCCCGGTTGCCAAGGTGAAAGTATTTGAACATCTGTCCCTGCCTATTTCTCTTCTCTGAGCTGTATTAAATTAAGGAGGCCCTTGTGCTGCATTCAAGCAAGGCCTGGCTCAAAAGGCCCTTTCTGCTGCTAATCTGATTGCATTAAGCAGGAGTGAGGGGTGGGAATGGGTAGCGGGGGGGTGGGATGGGACACAGGAGCTGGATACCATTTGCTGCAGCCTGGCCGACATCCCGACTCCGGACCAAGATGGGTTAATGGAGCCTTAATGGAATTGCATTCCAGAACAGTGCCAGGAAAACTTTCTTCCCGGAGCCCATTGGTGTTTTGGTTTTCGGGGTACACGCAGTCCTCGACTTATGACTACATTTTAGGACCGGAACTTCAGTCGCGAAGTGATGCGGTCACTAAGTGAGCTGCACCTGATTTTACACCCTTTATTGCCACGGTTGTTAAGCAAATCACTGTAGTCATTAAGTGAATCCACTTGCACTTTGACTTTGCTTGTCAAAAAAAAAAAAAAATCCCCCAGGAAGGTCGCAAATGGCAAACGCAGGTGACCCTGCATCCATCGGACATAAATCCCCTTTGCCAAGCGTCCAAATTTTGACCAGGTGACCATGGGGGCATTTCTGCGGCAGTCGTAAGTGCAAGGGCCATACTCGTAAGCCATTACTTTCAGCACAGTTGTAACTTCAAAATGTCATTAAATCCATGGTCACAATTCAAGGACTACCTGTAGTCCAGAACTCAGGGACCATTTGAACCACAAGTTCTGTGCAAGACAGAGCCCTTTCTATGTAACAGAACTTTCCATCTTTCCTTCAATCGTTGGAAAAATAGGCCAGCCTGCTATGGATCTGCCCTCCATGTGGGCCCTTCTCTTGCTTCCTCTCTGCTAATCATCTCATGGACTTATCATAGGGTGACAAACCCTATAATGCATTTTCAGCACCTTAAAGTTGCCCTTGCATGGCGTCAGTGCAAGGGGGGAGGGGAGGAGGTGACTTGAGTTCAGGTGCAGCTAAAGATGATTTAAGCCTGCCTCTCTCATTGGCTGGGGATGAAATGGGACCAGTATCAAAGGAGATTAGCAGAAGAAGAAATGTTGCTTGTGCAACTCCCAGGGTCCCTGTAAGGTTGACAAGGACAGAAGAAAGGAAGGAAGGAAGGAAGAAGGAAGGAAGGAGGAGGAGGGATGGGGAGGGAGGGACAATGGGAGGGAGGAAGGGAGGAAGGAAGGAAGAAAGAAAGAAAGGAGGAGGAGGGATGGGGAGGGAGGGACGGTGAGAGGGAGGGAGGGAGGAAGGGAGGAAGGAAGGAAGAAAGAAAGAAAGGAGGAGGAGGGATGGGGAGGGAGGGACGGTGAGAGGGAGGGAGGGAGGAAGGGAGGAAGGGAGGAAGAAAAAGAAAGAAAGAAGGAGGAGGGATGGGGAGGGAGGGACGGTGAGAGGGAGGGAGGAAGGAAGGAAGGAAGGAAGGAAAATAAATAAATAAATAAATAAATAAATAAATAAATAAATAAATAAATAAATAAATAAGAGAAGGGAGGAAGAAAGGGAGCAATAGAAAGAAAGAAAGAAAGGAAAAGAAAAGAAAGACTGTGCCATGGTTAGATGTATCACATGTAGAGAGACCTCCAAACTGGTGAGATAGGATCCAAACCAGCTGTCTCCATCCCCCGGTGTGTTTAAGGACCAGTACCTGTCTGTGGCCCATTCGAACCTGGCCAGGCAAGTGGCAGGCGAGTGTGCAAAGCTTCATTTGTGCGTGCACAGGAGCTCGGTTGCATGTGCAAAACCATCCCCTTTCTCCCCGGTTGCTACCAATGCCACCACCACTGCCAGTCCATGGAACCAGAAAGATTGGGTGGCCACTGATCTAAACCACCCTGGAGCTTACTCTTGGTGGTCTTATAGTTGATCGGAGGCTGATGTCACAAGCGTTGTCCTCCTTCGGTTTGGCAGGGGATTAAAAGCCTTAACGGCATCCTCTCTCACAATTCTGACCACGAGGCTGGTAGCCATTGCTTATTATTCTCTGTCTCATCCTTGCTTGATGCCCTTTTTCCCACCCAAAGGCTCCTGGAGATTTATCCACCAGGGCAGGAAACTTCTGACGGCCCAAAGCTTCAGTGGGTGGACAGTAACATCCGATGACTCCAGCTGCCTCTCCTTTGGGAGTTAGGATTTCCTTTGATGCTCAAAACAGAGTTAAGCTTTGAACCCATGGGCTAAATTTTGTGTATTTTTTTTTCTTCTCTCAGAAAGGAGGGAAACAGCTGCAAAAATTTTAACAGCCGCAATATCAGGGGCTCTGGGAATTGCAGAAATGGCTTCCGGGGGGGGGGGGCGGGAGCTGAGCATCGCCCAAAGAAATTCCTTAATGGGGAAGAGTGAAATTTGACAGAGAAGTGCCCTTTAAAATGCATTATCAATCTTCATGACATATCGTGACTTCAATTTCAGGTCATCATGATGGCTTGGCCAGGTGTCTATCTTTCTCTGAAGTAGCATTTACTATTGATTGATTGATTTCGTCGTATTTAGATAGGCGCTCATCTCACAGGAGGTTACTCTGGGCAGTGTAGTGCTGTAGAGTAATTCTCGGTTTACAACAGATTTCTTAGCGACCATTCAAAGTTACGACAGATTTGAAAAAGGAGATTTACAACCTCGATTCAAAGCTCTGACTGTCGGGTCGCCCTGTGCAATCAGGTATTCGGCATTTACAGCCATTTGCAATATTCTGCAATTATTTTATTATGGTTTTTCCTTATTTAACAGAACAATAGAGTTCGAAGGGACCTTGGAGGTCTTCTGCTCAGGCAGGAAATCCTATACCATTTCAGACAAATGGTTGTCCAGTCTCTTCTTGAAAACCTCCAGTGATGGAGCACCACAACTTCTGGAGGCAACTTCTGTTCCACTGGTTAATTGTTCTCACTGTTAGGAAATTTCTACTTAGTTACAGATTACTTCTCTTCTTCATTAGTTTCCTTCCATTGCTTCTTCTCCTGCCTTCAGGTGCTTTGGAGAATTGGTTCCCTCCCCCATCTTCCAGTTTTTGGCAAAACCACACCCATGACTGCAGAATCTCTTAACAACATCTGCATTTACTTTACGATTGCTACAAAAAAAAATCTCGTAAAATCATGTCACTGATCCATTTTACGACCATCATGACGTATGGAACAATGAGCAGTGGGCATGCTCTATTACGGTCGTATGGACTACCTGGAGTAGTCCCTAGGTGGTCAAAATCAATGCAAGAAAGGATTTCCAGATAGATGATGAAATGAGCATAATTTAGGATTGTGGGTTTGCCGAACAATGTCCCTTTTGTGGAGCATCCAAAATTCATCAGACTATCTTGGTGAGAATTTCGGGCACAAGATCTTCCCCACTGGCTAGGGAATTCTGGGACTTGAATTCCATATATCTTCAGCTTGTCAAGGTTGAGAAACTTTCCCCCAAATGCTCCCACCTGTATGGCAAGTCCCACAGCAAAGTCATCACACACACCTCCATCAGCCTCTGGCTGCAAGTAGTCCAGCACAACGCTGTGAGCACAATGGCTACAAAGCAAGAAATCCAGCAGGGCAAGAGAATAAGTCAACGAGTCCAGGAAGCAAAGGAACAAGGCAATTAATCCAGGAAGCAAGAAAGAAAGCAAGAAGTCCAGGAAACTTCAAACGTTGGCAACGGCACACAACACTCCCATGAATTCAGTGTTTGTTCCTGACAAATGCCCCTCCCCACAGCGTCTCCTTAAGTCTCAGTCCTCAGGCATGCCTTGTGAAGAGGGGCGGAGTGCTCTCCTCCCAAGTTGTCTCCGGTCAGCCTGTGCTGTTCCCACCTTCTTTCCACTCTCTGTGCTCGAGGAACAGGAGGGGGTGGTCCTTGCTCATCTCTCTCATCTCTCATGTTCGTCTCTCATGTTCACTGCTTAGCCTTTCTTGATCATCCTGTCCCTGCTCCTCCCTGGCTACAAGCCTTCCCAATCCTGAAAAGTCCTGGTCTGACTCAACCTGCTCCTCCCCACATTCCTCCAAAGCCAACGAAGCCGCCCCCTTGATCTCCATCGGTTCCAGTTTCAGCTCCTCTTCCTCCACAGATTCAGGCTCTGATAGGGGCATGGTATTGGCAGAAGGAGCCTGATGTGGACCCTATCAGCCAAGGAGTTCTGCTTAGCGGGATCCAGGATAAGAGCTTTTTCTATTGTGGCTCCTGCCCTCTAGAACATTGTGCCCCCAGAGGTGAGGTCCATTCTTACCCTTTTTGCCTGAATCCCTGTCTTGGCCAACTGGCCTGGAGCCCCAGTGGGGGCATGTAATTCTGGAGATGGTTAACGGACACACACAATAAGACACACACTCTCCTGCTCTGTGTGCATTTTCATCCCTTCCTTCCTATCTTTGTCATTTTTAAACTAATGTAACGAGGCCCAAGCAACTCACCTTTTGGGCTAAAAATAATAAATGATAAGTTTGTAAGAACTGACAAGAAATAGGGACCTCTTTTCAGGCTTTTCTAAATTAATTTTTAATTCTTAATTTTCTTAATGTTCTATGATATGAATCTCCACTGATCTGATATTCGGTTTTATTACTCTATTCTGTTACTATTTATTGCTTTGATGTTTTAATGGGTTTTTTTTTAAAATCATTTTTTAAGAATTGTAAGCCACTTAGAATCACCTCCATGTGAAATGGGTGGGATATAAATTATATATATATATATATATATATATATATATATATATATATATATATATATATATATATATATATATATATATATATATATATATATATATATATATATATATATATTTAAATAAATGTACACACACACACACACATACATAGGGAGCACACATGCAGAGTCTTCCTTGATTTTTTTCTGCAGCACAGATCTCCCAGGACTTGAAACCTAACATTACAACCATCATCCAAAAGGCGCAACAAACTCAAGAAAGCTCAGATTGCCCAAGGAGCTGCTGACACAGTTCAACCGAGGAATTATTGAGTCTGTCATTTGTGCCTCTGTAACTGTCTGATTTGGCACAGCAACCAAACAGGAGAGGTACAGACTTCAACGGATAGTTAGGACTGTAGAAAAAACAATTGCGATCAGCTGGCCTTCCATTGAGGACCTGTATATTGCAAGGTCAAAAAGAAGGCTGTGAAAATATCCACAGACCCCTCACATCCTGGACATAAACTGCTTCAATTCCTACCCTCAGGATGCTGCTATAGGCACTGCATGCCAAAACAATTAGGCACAGAGATAGCTTTTCCCCCCATGCCATCACTCTGCTAAACAACTAATTCCCACAGCACTCTCTTATGCCTAAGGATATTTAACCATGTGGCAGGGCTGTATTGCTCTTTCGTATTACCTACTCCTATTGGTATATTCTGACTATCACTTTGTTGGTTGTATCTTATGATTTATGATTGTATCTTATGATTTATGACCATGAATTTGTTGCTTATATGTACACTGAGAGCTGATGCACCAGAGACAATTTCCTTGTGTGTCCAATCACACTTGGCCAATAAAGAATTCTATTCTGTTTTTCTGTTCTGTTCCATTCCATTCCGTTCCATTCTACTTTTTTTTAATAAAAAGTTTTTTTTTTATTTTTTTAAAACAAAAACATAAAATACATCTTTTAGAACGAAGCATTGATCCGGTTATAAATTGGTACAATCACTAATTCATCTTTAACAATATTTCATCTCCACTAATTATCATCTTGTAAAAATAATAATAATAATAATAAAAATAAAACAGAAAAAAACCCCAATAACTCACTCAAAAACAATTACCTTTCTATTTTTTCACTTCAAATCTGAATTTCCAAATAACACAACTTAATGTTTTAGACAATTGTTGGAGATAAATATGGAGATAAATAATAACAAAGATGATTTGTTGTGAGTAATTGTTAAGATACTGTTTAAGAAAATAGTAATGATTTATATTTTTAAGATACATTCATTCAAATAAAATAAAAAGATAATGAAATGACATTGAGTTAGGATTTAAAGATTTAAGTAACGGGTTTTTGGATAATGGGATTATAAAATAGATAGAATTTAGGGAAACAATCATTCCATTCTACTTTTGAACCTTTTTAGCTCAGAGTCTCTTTAGCTCAGTGTTAATTCTAACCAGCAGCACCTTCAACATAAAGCTCTCCAATTTCCCACTAGTAGAAGCAGCAACGCAAAAGATAGAACTGTAGGGAAATGGGCTTGATGGAGCAATCTGAGTCACTTGAATTTCAGTATGAACTAACCTGATCTCAACCTGTACTAATGTCTAGATGAAGAGAAAATTGACCTCCAGATTTCATTCTTCTTAATTTTGTAATGCATATCTCAGCTTAGAAAAATACACAAGAATCTTGGGAAGCATAATATCTGATTACAGTCAGAAGGTACATTACGATGCATTTATAAAGGGGGATTTTTTATGAGAAAGGCTAATAACAATGACACATTTAATTAGAATTTTTCATGAAAGGATGGTGCCATGAAAAAACAGGTTTATGCATCAATGTTGAATTGGAAGGAGGTGCTATAAGGGCAGTAGCATAGATTAGAAAAAGAAAAAATATTCTTCTTTCTAGAAGAGAATATATATATATGAATTTTGGAATGCTTTCTGAACTTGGTTATTTGGTTGCAGACGTTTCATTGCCCATCTAGGTAATATCATCAGCGTTAGTGAATGTGGAACTTGCTCCCTGTTTACAAACAGTATATATGCAACACCTGCCAGTGTTGGTGAAAATCTTCTTGCTGGTTCCTTGATTAGGGTATTATTTTCTGCTTGATTGTTTGTCTGGTGTTAATTTCTGCTTATATGGATGTTGGCTGCTGGAGTGCTTTGGTTTCCTACTCAAGCCTTTTTTTAATTGTCCCCTTTGAATGGTGTGTAAATATAGTTTATTTCTTTGTGTCCATTGATGGCTGGTTTGCCTGAATGCCAAGCTTCCAGAAATTCCCTAGCTTTTTTGGATTTTCTTGGTCTAGGATGCTCGCAACTTCCCAGTTGAGACCATGGTTGAGTCTGTCCATCTGTTATGAGATTAAGGAATTTTCAGTATGTCATCTGACTGCTAATTGCTCACCATAGAGTTGCTGTATCTAGTTTCAATTGGGAAACTGTACTCTAATTTAGAAACTACCAAGGAGAAAAACATACCTGTACCAACCCTGGCAGGAAAAGCAACTATATATAAACAGGGAACAAACCCCACACCCACTAACACTGATGATGTTATTTAATTGGGTAATAAAATATTGCAAGCCCAAAGAGCCAGCAAGGACTCCACAATCCTTCCTCAATTCTTTTCAATTCAGATTACATCTCCCAGCATTCCCAGCCAGCATCATTATTGACTTTGTTAGATGTTCCAATTTCCACGCTATAGGAGGATACCAGCTTGAAGAAGGTTGAGTTAATTTGCCCATCACTGATTGAGGAACCATCCTCAGGAACACCACAACTTCAAAGCTTTTTCTCCCAAAAAAGGGGGTTATTTGCAAAAGGAAAAAGAATATCCCACAAGAAAATACAGTACCACTTCAATATCTCTTTCTACTTCTTCCCACTCCATTCCTGGCTGCAATCTTTAGGAGTTCTTTTTCCTTATTTTCATTAAAACAATAAAGTGCAGAAAATGTCCTGTGACATTAAAGATGGTTGCAGTCCATTTATAACCCAACAGATTGAGGTGCAAGCGTCCTGAGGGTCCAAAGACCATTAGAAGGAGTGTCATATATCCCACCTCATTTTCTTTTCAGGGCAAACCAGGTCAAAGGATTTTTTCGGGGTTAGTGAAAAAACCTCAGGTTGGCAGCCACGATGGATGGAGTGAAGCTCCACCTCTTTTTACATCCTCTGGGCGGAGCTATGATGATGGCATACTTGTGGCCACCATATTGACACGCTGTGGACACCCCGCCTAGAAGTTGGCTAGAGGTTTTCTATGGATATTCTTGCCATATCTATGAGATTCAATATTCAAGTTTTTGAACAACCTGCCAGTTTCGTATGAACGACATTTTGTTGATATTCAGAGGCCACGATCCACTCAGTTTTCCAACTTTTCCTATACTGTGTTAATTTTGGAAGAAACTGGCATTGTTAAAAGAAATTCTTTGTCCATGTGTATGTTGTATGCAGGTGTGAGTGTATCTGTAATTGTATCTATATCTATGTTATCATTTATATCTATATCTTCATCTATATAGTATATTATCTATATCAGGGATGGCTAACCTTTTTGCTGTCGTGTGCCAAAAGTGGTGGGAGTGGGGGGGTCGTGCATGTGCGTGCCCATACCCATAATTCAATGCCCCTCGCACCCTGCCCCCTCCCCATGTTGTGTGACACACCCACACCCACACTCCCCGCGCTCCAGAGGCTTTATTGGAGCCTGGGGAGGAAGAAAATGGCCTCCCTCTCCGGAGGCCAGAAATGGCCCGATGCCCAGAAGGCCCATTTTTCGCTCTCCCCAGACTCCAGAGGCTTTCTTGGAGCCTGGGGAGGGAGAAAACAGCCTTCCCCAACCCCCTGGAGGCCCTCCAGAGGCTGGAAACAGCCCGTTTCCTGACTTCCAGTTTGCCCGGAAGACCCGAAAATCAGATGGCTGGCACGTGCATGCGAGCTGGAGCTGAGCTAGGGCAATGCTCGCGTGCCCACAGGTTTGCCATCACAGATCTATATCATCTATATCTATTATATATATCGTCATCTATCTATATATCATCTATCTACCTCATCTATATCTATATATCATCTATATCTATATTGCTATCATCCTCTATATCTATATCATCTACATCCATATCTATATCATCTATATCACCATCTAGATACAGATATAGATATATCTGCCTGCTTATTTTCTTGGCTCCTTGGTTCCTGCTAATAACAATTAACAAAAATACTTGGCAATACCACTCAAGCACTTCACACCTTCAAAAATGTGATGCAAACATTGACTAATTAATTGTTATTTCCAGGCACTAAACGTTCGGTGCTCTCTAAGGGATATGAAAAAAAAAAGAGAGAATATATTCTTAATTACTTTACAATTCACCCAGCATTTCTCTGGGGTCCACGAAGGAAATGAAGCCGGACCTGGAGTGATGAAAAAAAGATGATACCCCTTCTAGGCAAGCGTGTTCTTTGATTAATGACATGCCTTTTAACTGGTTAATCAATTAATAAAGCAATGATTAATAAACAATCAATCAACTACTAATTATGAATAACCCTGAGTTCTCTTGGGATGCTGTTCTGAGATATTGAAGGAAAAGTAGACTTTGCTAAAAACCAGTAATTATTTATTGTGAGTGTAGAAGGAAGGAAGTTGGTCATTGGAGTTAGTGTAGCTATATAGCTGGTGGTAAATATAAACAGAGCAGGACTGGACAGCTATAATTTCAGTCGTTAAAAAAATAAAAGGCATGGTTTGCCATCAATCTGAAGTAGAAAACAGAAATGCGGTCCTGAGATATTCAGCAGGGGCAGTACTTAACTGAGCATGGCTGATCTCAGAAGCTAAGGAGAGTTGGCCTTGGTCATTTCTTGAATAGGGGAACCATTTAAGAATTCTTGAATGGTTGACTACATTGGAGAGGTACAAAAATATCCTAGGACATCAATGTTCCTTAGTTGAGGAACTCTGGGAGTTGAAGTCCACCAATCTTAAAGATCCATCTCATTCTGGGCACCCTTATTTTTTTTTTTTTTTTGAACTATTACCATCTGGCAGACGGTACAGGATAATAAAAACAAGGACAAATAAGCTGAAAAACAGCTTCTATCCCAGGACAGTAACTATATTGAATTCTACTGTATAGTGCAATATTAATGCAATATCAGGGGTTTTCAATTCAATTGTATTGAATGTGAAGGATGTGTGTTTTTATATGTACAATGTATACTGAAGATGGCATTTAATTTTGTTGTACGGGATGCAATGACAATAAAGTAAAATAAAAAAACTAAAAACTAAAATCACCGAGGCTGAGAAACACAATCCTTGAGAAAATCATGGCAAACAATGTCTATAATACTCATCATGAAAATGATATGGATATGGTTCCTAGGGATTGAATATGATTACAGGTAATCCTCGATTTAGAACTGTTCATTTAGTGACCATTCAAAATAACGACACTGAAAAAAATGATTTATGATCTTTTTTCGCATTTACGACCATTGCAGCATCCTCATGATCAACAATTCAGATGTTTGGCCATTGATTCATATTTATGACAGTTGCATAACTGTAATGGGGTCCCCTTTTGTGGCCTTCAGACAAGCAAAATCAATAGGGAAGCCAGATTCACTTAACAACCGTGTCACTAACTTGACAACTACAGTTATTCACTTAACAACTTTGGCAAGAATGGTCGTAAAATGAGACAAAGCTCACTCAGTACATAGCTCATTTAACAACAGGAATTTTGGGCTCAGTTGTGGTCGTAAATTGAGGACTACCTATATTGCTTTCAAAATAGCTCTAAGATCAAAGAAAACCCAAAATAATTTGGCCCTCCAGGTGTAGGACATGGTCCTGTATTAAAGGATGTGAAAGGGAAAGAACTCCCTCTACCTGCCTAGCCATGGCTTTAGCTAATAAGGGAGATGAAAACACCTGGATGCATTTTTAGATGATGGGAGGTCAGACTTCTCTACTGAATGCCTTTTCTGAAAGGTTTGGCAGAACCGAGTTTATTAACAGTTTGATATCCAATTGAGATTTCTCTGTATTGCTACGCACTATAGAAAATATAGTCAGATGAAGTTCTTGATCTGTTGGCTTGCAGACATTCGATTACCCAACTTGATAACTTAATCAGTAGGGAGTGTGGGGTTTGCTCCCTATTTATATGCAGACAGCTCTTGAGTTATCATCGCAATTGAGGCCATTTCCTTTGCTAAACCAGACAGTTGTTCAATGAATTTTACCCCATTTTATGACCTTTCTTGCCACAGTTGCAATGGTGGGTTGCCCCCAGTTCGGACCGGTTCGCAAGAACTGGTAGTACAACTGGCACGAGGCCCCACCCACTACACCGGAGGTCATCATCGGCAATCTGCGCATGCACAGAAGCAAGGTGCCCAAGCGAGCGAAGCAAGCACGCGTGCACGATCCCGTTGCGAACCGGTAGTAAAGGTAAGTAGAACCCACCTCTGCACAGTTGTTAAGTGAATCACTGCAGTCTGCTAAGCTAGCAACATGGTTGTTAAGTGAATCTGACTTCCCCATTGACCGCTTGCCAGAAGGTCACAAAAGATGATCAGGACACATGTGACATAAATATATGCCAGTTACCAACTACCATAGATTCGCTATCTAGAAGAATGAAATATTCTAGGAAATATTAAAAAGGAAGAATATTATATTTCCCTGGATGAGAAAAGGAGAAACATGTTTTTAAAGACAAAGCAGCTTCCTGCAGCTTCCTACCCTCCCACTTCAGGTCCAGGTGATGGATTAAGACAGTGGTGAAATCCAATTTTTTTTACTACCTGTTCTGTGGGCGTGGCTTGGTGGCTGTGGTGTGGCTTGGTGGGCGTGGCAGGGAAAAGATACTGCAAAATCTCCATTCCCACCCCACTCCAGGGGAAGGATACTGCAAAATCCCCAATCCCTCCCCAGGAGGGATTGCAAAATCTCCATTCCCACCCCACTCTGGGGCCAGCCAGAGGTGGCATCTACCGGTTCTCCGAACTGCTCAAAATTACCACTACCGGTTCTCCAGAACCTGTCAGAACCTGCTGGATTTCACGCCATTTTCGTCTCTGGTCAGTGGTTGAATGATCTTGGTAGAGGGGACCTAGACATTAAACCCTTGTCATGGACAGATCATTCACTCCTTCACTTGGACTTTCCAGCCGCTTCCCCCCACCGCAGGGAGATGGAACCAACCAGATGGTTCCATCCCAGGCGCCTGATGGATCCCAAAAGGTTACTGATGGAGCTTGGGCCATTTCCAGAGACCCTGGCACACGACCCGACCGAAGACCTGGTGGCTGCCTGGGAGAGTACAGCTGCCGGAGCTTTGGACCGCATCGTGCCTTTGCGGCCTCTGACCCGATGCCAATCTCAATTGGCTCCTTGGTTCTCCAAGAAGCTGAGAGAGATGAAGCATCAGAAAAGATGCCTAGAGAGGACTAGTCAATCCAATTCTGCCTGGACACTGGTGAGATCTTATATCAAGACCTACCTAGTGGCGATAAAGTGGCGAAATCTAACCATTTTTCCATTCTTATCACATCTGCAGAGAACCGCCCAGCTGCTCTGTTTAGGGTGACCCACTCCCTTCTTCGGGGGGGAGTGCGGGAAGATCCCTTGCAGGGTCGAGCTGAGGATTTTGTGCAATTCCTGCATGATAAAATCGCTCGGATTCGGGATGGCTTGGACTCCGACTGGATGAGTCCAGGGGAGGAGACGAGGGTAGGTCTTGAGAATATTATCTGGGAGGAGTTTGATCCTGTGGCTCCCGAGGATGTGGACAGGGTTCTGGGTAAGATTAGTGCCACCACGTGTTTATTGGACCTGTGTCCCTCCTGGTTGGTACTGGCCTCCTGGGAGGTTACACGAGGCTGGCTCCAGGGGATTATAAGTGCTTCTTTGAGTGAGGGTGCCTTTCCCGCCGCCTTGAAAGAGGCAGTGGTGAGGCCCCTCCTCAAGAAGCCTTCCCTGGACCCGGCTGAATTAGCTAACTACCATCCGGTCTCCAACATTCGTTTTGTGGCGAAGGTTGTTGAGAGTGTGGTGGCATGACAGCTTCCCCGGCACCTGGATGAAGCTATCTATCTGGACCCATACCAGTCGGGCTTCAGGCAGAGGTACAGCACAGAAATGGCATTGGTCTTGTTGGTGGATGATCTCTGGAGGGCTCGGGACAGGGGTTGCTCCTCTGTCCTGGTCCTATTAGATCTCTCAGTGGCTTTTGATACCATCGACCATGGTATCATGCTGCAACGGTTGAGGGGGTTAGGAATAGGGGGCACCGTCCTACAGTGGTTCTCCTCCTTCCTCTCCGACCGTTCGCAGTTTGTGTTGGCAGGGGGGCAGAGGTCGACCTCAAGGCGCCTCACATGGGGAGTGCCGCAAGGGTCGGTCCTCTCGCCCCTTCTGTTCAACATTTATGTGAAGCCGCTGGATGAGATCATCCGTGGTTTTGGGGTGAGAGTCCATCAGTACGCTGATGACACTCAGCTGTACATCTCCACCCCAGATCACCCCAACGATGCCCTTGATGTGATGTCTCGCTGCCTGGAGGCCGTGCGGGTCTGGATGGGGAGAAATAGGCTCAGACTCAACCCTTCCAAGACTGAGTGGCTGTGCTTCCGGCATCCCGGTATAGTCAGCTGGTGCCATCGCTGACTATTGGGGGTGAATCTCTGCCCCCCACAGAGAGGGCTCGCAATCTGGGTGTCCTCCTGGATGCACAGCTGTCTTTAGAAGAGCATATGACAGCCGTGGCCAGGGGGGCTTTCTATCAGGTTCGCCTGATTCGCCAGTTGCAGCCCTTCCTGGACCGGGATGCCTTGTGCACGGTCACTCACGCCCTTGTCACCTCCCGGTTGGACTACTGTAATGCTCTCTACATGAGGCTCCCCTTG
The DNA here is from genome assembly GCF_059756535.1 of Pantherophis guttatus. Taxonomy (NCBI): domain Eukaryota; kingdom Metazoa; phylum Chordata; class Lepidosauria; order Squamata; family Colubridae; genus Pantherophis; species Pantherophis guttatus. The sequence goes on from NC_142066.1 coordinate 151,840,537, forward strand.
AAGAGTTCTCGGAGGCTCCAACTGGTCCAGAATGCGGCCGCGCGGGTGGTTATGGGCGCAACTCGTTGTGCCCACGTGACACCCCTCCTGCGTGAGCTGCACTGATTCCCAGTGGTCTTCCGGGTGCGATTCAAGGTGCTGGTCACCACCTTTAAAGCGCTCCATGGCATAGGATCCGGGTACCTTCGAGACTGACTTCTGCCACCAATAGCCTCCCACCGGCCAGTCTGTTCCCCCAGAGGGGGTCTCCTCACGGTGCCATCGGCCAAGTTATGTCGGCTGGCGACACCCAGGGGGAGGGCCTTCTCTGTGGGAGCCCCTGTCCTGTGGAATGAACTGCCCCCGGAAATGCATAAGATCTCCGACCTCCGTGTATTTCGCTGTGCCCTCAAGACTCTGCTGTTCCGCCAGGCTGGGCTATCAATGTAATGATTTTAAATTGGGTGTTTTAAATTTTTGGGGTTTTAAATCTGAGCCGAAATTATTTAATAATTTTAATTATTTTTAATTGATGTCTGTCTTTGTGCTTTTAATAGGCTGTACACTGCCCTGAGTCCTTCCGGAGAAGGGCGGTATAGAAATAAAATTATTTATTTATTTATTATTTATTTATTTATAACCACAAAGACTCCATAGTTCAACATATACTCTCTTGCATTGGAGATGCGTGCTTTTCCTCCTGCCTCTGCTATTAGCTTGTATGGTTTTTATTGACGTTTTTATGATGTTTTATTGATATTTTACTGTTGCTTGTTTTATGTTATTACCTCAAATAGCATTTTATATATAAATGCATAAACAAAGTCTCCTCTGTTCACAGAAGTATTAATATTCACTTTCATCAATTAACTGACAAACCGCAGGATATCACAGAGATATACGTGGGAATATGCTGTCTAGCATTACAACTGGATATAGGCTTTTGTGTAACTGAAGTTCATTATCGAGAATGCATCCAATTTTTAGAGCCCCCGTGCTCTGAATGTGGCTAGCAATTATGACGGCCCTTAGACGTCACCCAAAATATAGGAAATGGTCACAAGGAGAGACGTAAAAAGAACAGAGCTAATTTTTTCAACCTTTACATACAGAATATCCTCTCCTGTAGTCAAATGATTTCATTTTATGGTGGTTTTGCCCAAAAAATAGTATTTACAATTTTCAGCAAAACTGGACCCATAGCTAGCAGTCCAGCAGTCTTTGTTTAATGACTGCCACAAAAAAAAAGGTTGTAAAATTGTCTGTAAAGAGCCTTGATGGTACAGTGGTCTAAGCACCCTGTTATTAACACCAGCTGTCTGCAATTACTGCTGGTTCGAATCTCTCCAAGGCTCAAGGTCGACTCAGCCTTCCATCCTTTCTAAGGTAGGTGAAATGAGGACCCAGTTTGTGGGGGCAATAAGCTGACTTTGTATAAAATATACAAAAGTATGAAGGCTATTGCTTAACGCATTGTAAACTGCCCTGAGTCTCCGGAGAAGGGCAGCATATAAATCAAATTAAAAAAAAAATAAATCACACAACTGACCTATTTTATGATTGTCACAATTTATGACCATGATGGTCAGGCTTCATTACGGTTGTGATTCAAGGACTGCCTGAATTCTCATTCATTGTGAAGGAATATAGCTCCAACTTTGAAAATAAGGAGCGAATGAGCAAATAATAAAAGGTAATTCAGACCTGAGAAAGAGGAAAGTTTGAGAAAGAAAAGGCTTGATCTTTGTTTAGTGTATGATGGGACGGAGACAAATTTGGACAGGCTTTCAAAATTATGTTATACAACAGAAGACCACTTTGGGACCCTGTCATGCCTCTTTCTTAAAGAAGCCCACCTCAAAGGACTGATAGTTTATATGTGGAAATTTAAAACTAAGGACTGTACCATTTCTCATTGTATTGGGGCAGTTTCCAATGATGGGACCTTTAGTCTCCAATGAGAGTTGTATTCCTGCCTTTTCTTTTTCTTCTGCCAATCAGGACAGAGATTTGATCACATACTTGCAGATGCCAGCTTGAATTTTCGTAGCCCTCCTCAGTTGCCCCTGGATCAGAAATATCAAATTTTTTGCTTTGAGTGCTGGAACACAGACTATCAGCTGGGATTAGATTAAATTTTGCAGTATTCCTTTCTGTATTTCTTTCCTTCCTACCCTCTCTCTCTCCTTTTCGTCCCTTCTTCCTTCTCCCTTCCTCCCTCCTTCCTTCCCTTTTCCCTCCCTCTCTCCTTCCTTCCTCCTTCCTTCCTTCCTTCCTTCCTTCCTTCCTTCCTTCCTTCCTTCCTTCCTTCCTTCCTCCCTTCTCCCTCTTCCCTCCCATAGAAGTATGCAGATGGATAATTACCAAAGAAACACACTACAAGTTATTATTTGCTGCCCCTTTGCAAAAGGCTGAACGGGAAAGGGGTTATTATCTTTCCCGAATTCAGCTGAACACTCTCTTGAGCTGTGACAGCTTCATTGAGCCAGGCGAGCAATGTCAGTGGGGGTCAAGGTTTCACACAAATAACCATTTCACTTCACTTTACGAGATGTGGATATCACTCTTGCTGAAGTTACACAGGGAAAAATGAGGTTGGTCACTATTTCTCAGAAAATACTGACACACATCATTTATCTTGGCTTTAAAGGAAATCTCCCCCGAGTCCTCACTTTACATCTCAGCTCAGGCCAGAGAAAACGGAGGATGGTAGATTTAAAGTAACGATTCTTCTCTTGGTCAGCAGACCGTGATACTACAAGCCAGCCTCTTCTTGAGCATGAATGCTGCTGGTCTTTCGGGAAAGGAAGGTGTGGGCTGGATAGAATAGAACGGGATGGGATGGGATGGGATGGGATGGGATGGGATGGGATGGAATGGAATGGAATGGAATGGAATAGAATAGAATAGAATAGAATAGAATAGAATAGAATAGAATAGAATAGAATAGAATAGAATAGAATAGAATAGAATAGAATAGAACTGAACTGAACTGAACTGAACTGAACTGAACTGGAGTAGAACAGAACAGAACAGAACAGAACAGGAGTAGAGTAGAGTAGAGTAGAGTAGAGTAGAGTAGAGTAGAGTAGAGTAGAGTAGAGTAGAACAGAACAGGAGTAGAGTAGAGTAGAGTAGAGTAGAGTAGAACAGAACAGAACAGGAGTAGAGTAGAGTAGAGTAGAGTAGAGTAGAGTAGAGTAGAGTAGAGTAGAGTAGAGTAGAGTAGAGTAGAGTAGAGTAGAACAGAACAAAACAGGAGTAGAGTAGAGTAGAGCAGAGCAGAGCAGAGCAGAGCAGAGCAGAGCAGAGTAGAGCAGAACAGAATAATAGAGTTGGAAGGGACCTTGGAGGTCTTCTAGTCCAACCAACTGCTCAACAGGAGACCCTATACCTTTCCAGGCAAATGATTGTCCAATCTCTTCCTAAAAGTCTCCAGTGTTGGAGCACCCAGAACTTCTGAAGGCAACTCATTCCACTGATTAGTTGTTCTCACTGTCAAGAAATGTATCCTTAGTTCTAAGTTGCTTCTCTCCTTGATGAGTCTCCACCCATTGCTTCTTCTTCTGCTTTGGAGAATAGCTTGACTTTTCTTTGTGGCAGCCCCCTCAAAGATTGGAAGACTGATGTCATGTCACCCCTAGTCCTTCTTTTCATTAAACCAGACATATCCAATTCCAGCAATTTTTAACCAATGATTTTGCTTGATGGAAGCCAGCTAGGAAAAGGTCACATAATGGCAATTACCTGATCCCAGGATACTCCACCATTGTAAATACATGCCAAGCACCTGGATTTTGATCACATGACTGTAAGGATGCTGTGACCAGCCATAAGTCGCTTCTTGGGTGCCACTGTAACTTTGAATAGTCGCTAAGTGAATAGTTGCAACTTGAAAATTACATATATGACTCCACCCCCCACCCACCCACCCCCCAAGCATTTTTGGTCTGATCTGGTCACACAACTTGGCATCACAAGGGACAGTGGGAGGAAAATGACACCTCAGCTGCTTGTCCTCATGTTGCTAGAAATTTTTAAGTAGAGATTGGGCAACTATTTGTCTGGAATGATATAGGTTTTCCTGCCTGAGCAGGGGGTTGTACTAGAAGACCTCCAAGGTCCCTTCCAACTCTCCTTATTCTATTCTATTCTATTCTATTCTATTCTATTCTATTCTATTCTATTCTATTCTATTCTATTCTATTCTTATCCCATCCCATCCCATCCCATCCCATCCCATCCCATCCCATCCTACTCTACTCTACTCTACTCTACTCTACTCTACTCTACTCTACTCTACTCTACTCTACTCTACTCTACTCTACTCTATTCCTATCCTATCCTATCCTATCCTATCCTATCCTATCCTATCCTATCCTATCCTATCCTATTAATAGGATGGGTAGAACCCATTGGGGAGATACGGTCCTGTAACATTGTTGGAAAGATAAGGTACAGATACAGAAGAGAGCTGCCCTCACTTTCCATCCCATGCATGGAGGGGGGGAGAGTCCTCGACTTACAACAGTTCATTTAGTGACCATCCAAAGTTACAATGGCACTGAAAAAAAGTGACTTATGACCCTTTTTCATACTTGCGAACATTGCAGCATCCCCATGGTCATGTGATCAGAATTCAGACACTTGGCAACTTACTCACATTTATGACAGTTGCAGTGTCCCGGGGTCATGTGATCACCTTTTGTGACCTTCAGGCAAGCAAAGTCAATGGGGAAGACAAATTCACTTAACAATTGTGTTACTCACGTAACAACTGCAGTCATTCCCTTAACAACTGGGGCAAAAAAGGTTGTAAAATGAGGCGAAATTCACTTGACAACTTAGCAACAGAAATTTTGGGTTCAATTGTGGTCGTAAGTCGAGGACTATCTCTATTGCATTTTGGAAATGCATGGGTATGAATGTGAAGGAGGAGGTGGATGCAAAAGAACTTTTACGTGCGAAGCAAGCTGCCCTATCCAATTTGGAATAAAAGATCTCTTGGCTGCATAATGCAATTGTGCCGGGATCAAATTCAATTGATCTTCATTTCTGATGCAGTAATGGCTCAGAAAATAGAACTTAAAAAAAACAAACAAAAGAGTAAGAAGCCGAACTGCGACCACATTATGTTTATAGGTGGCTGGTGTCACCCTGACTTTCAACTGTTGAACAAGGAGGAACTGCAGCAAAGATCTCGATATCCCAGAGGTCCATGGCTACCTAAGGGAGGGGAGGCTGACTTACTTTGTGGAGGGTTGCTTGCTTTCTAGGTAGGCCGACATTAAGCCAGGATCCAACAAAGATGAGCATTTGCAAGCTAGGATCCCCTCAGAGGGATTCATGCCTCTTGCGATGGATTGGGCTGGTAATGCCTAACTCTAACCATTGCAGTATCACTGTCATGTGATTATCATTACCATTACAGTCAATATATTATCCTATGCCTGAATTTTTTCTCCCCCCACCTTTGCAGAGTGGAGAGATTGAAGAAGAAGGGATTACAAGAGTAAATCGGCACAGAATGGGGAATACATATTGAAATGTACTAGACTAGAGCAGTGGTGGGTCCCTCCCGGTTTGGCCCGGTTCTCCTGAGCCGGTAGCGGTGATGATATGACGTCACCGAACCAGTTCTGCCCCCCCCATTCCCCCACCCACCCCCGCGTTATTCTTACCTTTTATTTCGCCCCACCCCCAATCTATTGCTGCCTCCTGAGTCCCAGCTGATGACTAGAGGAAAAAAAATTGTTTAAACTCTTGCCGCGGGGCTTCAAAGGGCCGCCCTACAGCGGATCAGTGTTAAAAGAAAACAAATGATTAGACTAGTGCCTGCAAAAATACATGAGTAGATTAAGGTGACCAGATTTTGACATTGGTAAAGAGGGACATTGTGGGTGTGGCTTATTTTGTGGGTGTGGGTAGCTGGTCATGTGACTGGGTGGGCGTGGCTAGCTGGTCATGTGACCGGGTGGCCATGGCTATGTGTATAGGGTAAGGTGAACAGATTTTAACATTGGTAAGAAGGACACCATTGTGGGCGTGACTTATTGTGTGGGCGTGGCTTGGAGGCCATGTGACTGGGTGGGCGTGGCTAGCTGGTCATGTGACCGGGTGGCCATGGCTATGTGTATAGGGACTACTCAGAGGGCTGAAAAGTCATTTCTGACAGGTCCTCACACTTTTGACTGGTCCTCACACTTATGACCAGCCTCACATTTATGCCCGTGCAGTATTCTTAACAACCATGTCACTCATTTCACAACTGCTTCTCTTCACCATGATGACAAGATAGGGCAAAAATGTAAAATGTGAGGACAGTCGTAAGTTCGAGGACTGGTCAAAAGTGTGAAGACCAGTCAAAAATAACTTTTTCAGCCCTCTGAGTAGTCCATATGCACAAAAGGACTAACCAGAGGGCTGAAAAAATCATTTCTGACAGGTCTTCGCACTTTTGACTGGTCCTCACACTTATGACCATCCTCACATTTATGCCCGTGCAGCATTCTTAACAACCATGTCACTCATTTCACAACTGCTTCTCTTCACCATGATGACAAGATAGGGCAAAAATGTAAAATGTGAGGACTGTCGTAAGTTTGAGGACTGGACAAAAGTGCGAGGATCAATCAAAAATAACTTTTTCAGCCCTCTGAGTAGTCCATATGCACAAAAGGACTAACCAGAGGGCTGAAAAAAGTCATTTCTGACAGGTCCTCGCACTTTTGACTGGTCCTCACACTTATGACCATCCTCACATTTATGCCCATGCAGCATCCTTAACAACCATGTCACTCATTTCACAACTGCTTCTCTTCACCATGGTGATAAGATAGGGCAAAAAACATAAAATGTGAAGACAGTCGTAAGTTCGATGACTGGTCAAAAGTGCGAGGACCAGTCAAAAATAACTTTTTCAGCCCTCTGAGTAGTCCATATGCATAAAAGGATACAGCAATAGAGAGGGATGAAGGAAGGGAAGGGAAATTAGAGTAGGAGTGAGGGTAAGAGGGGGAGGAAGAGAGGAGAAGGAGAAAGGAAGAGGAAGTAGGGAGGAGAAGAAGAGGGAGGGAAGAGAAAGTAAGAAGGAAAGAAAAGAGAGAGGTGGTAGGTTTGAGGAGAAAGATTGCTGTACAATAAAAAAGATGAAAGGGAAGAAAGCCAACCCCAAACAAATATAAAGATATTAAGATAAAGAATGAATGGTTAAACTTTAAAGAATAAAAGAGAACAAATATGAATAAATAGCAGTAATTAGAAACACACATACAAACATACAATTTATTTTCTTTGAACAGAGTATTTGGCCGGTTCACAAATTTAAACAGTGTTTAGTCACTTCAATTAAATTTACAATTTCTATATTTCCTTTTTGCCATATTTATTCCTCATCTATTTTTTTTAAAAAACCAATATTACCCTTCATCCTCATCTCTAATCTTAATCAAATTCAATTTTTCCCTTCTATTCTATATTATACCCCTTTCCATTGTCATCTATTTTTATATCCATCCTCACATTGTTTAATTATGTAATTATGTAATACAGTTGTTTAATACAAATTCAACATTTTAATATAAATCAATTAGTTATAAAACTATCTTTTTTGTATATTAATCAATATGAACATGAATATTCCAATTATTTCCATGCAATCCAATTTCTTACAAATCAATTAATTATATTTACCAATAATAATAAACCAAATAATTTCCCCCATATATTCCTCAGAACCACAACTTAACCATTTCTGCTTTCAATACAATATACAATTAATAGTATCTCAATTCAATTATTACAATTCCCTAGTTAAATACAGCTTTTTTTTCTTTTGTGTTTTAAAATCTTGAACTCTCCTCCTAAATTTCCCATTGTTTGCAGTTTTTCACCTACCTTTTTTGGGGAGGAAAAATAAAAATAAAAATAAATCTCTCTCTGCCTCATTTTGTCACGTTCCACCAAAGATCCTGGTTTCGGTTTCGTTTCTGCAGTTTAGCTAGGGGAAAAAAAAACTGCTTACACTGATTGCCTGTAGGGCGGCCCTTTGAAGCCCCGGGCAAGAGTTTAAACAGTTTTTTTTTCTTCTAGCCATCAGCTGGGGCTCAAGAGGCAGCGGGACTGAGGAGGCAGAATGAAAAATCGGGACTTTTTTGAAACGCCGCAGGATGCGGGACAAATTGCTAAAAAGCGGGACTGTCCCGCCAAAAGCGGGACGTCTGGTCACCTTAGAGTAGATCAGTGCCTGCAAAAATAAATGGGTAGACCAGTGCCTGCTAAAATACATGAGTAGATCAGTGCCTGCTAAAATACATGAGTAGATCAGTGCCTGCAAAAATAAATGGGTAGACCAGTGTCTGCAAAAATACATGAGTAGATCAGTGCCTGCAAAAATACATGAGTAGATCAGTGCCTGCAAAAATAAATGGGTAGACCAGTGTCTGCAAAAATACATGAGTAGATCAGTGCCTGCAAAAATAAATGGGTAGACCAGTGTCTGCAAAAAATACATGAGTAGACCAGTGCCTGCAAAAATACATGAGTAGACCAGTGCCTGCAAAAATAAATGGGTAGATCAGTGCCTGCAAAAATAAATGGGTAGATCAGTGCCTGCAAAAATAAATGGGTAGATCAGTGCCTGCAAAAATACATGAGTAGATCAGTGCCTGCAAAAATAAATGGGTAGATCAGTGCCTGCAAAAATACATGAGTAGATCAGTGCCTGCAAAAATAAATGGGTAGATCAGTACAGCTCTGCAAGCAGTTAAAAGCCTGGTACACCAGAACCTCTGCTAAATCTTAAATAATTGTCACATGACCATCAAGCCACCCCCATAAAATAAGCCATGCCCACAGAACAGGTAGTAAAAAAATGTAGAACCCACTCCTGGACTAGAGCCATCAGCTCTGAGCACAATTAAACAATCAGCCCAGACTATTCTCCATTGTGTGCCTGCTTACTCTCTTGTAATCCCTTCCTCTCCAAATGAGCATAAGTCCTCCTCTTCCTCCTCTCAATCAATTGTGCGGACACACTCCCCAAATCCAAACCCCACCTTTCCTTACTGTTCACAATTTTTCTCCTATTGCTAACAGATGGCCCAGTCCAGTTTCCTATGTGCATTTGCACCAACATAAATGCACACTCTTTAACAGCCACAACAAGATTCTAACCTCTTGCTTGCCATTTTTGATTTATGTCAGGTGAGGCTGTGTCTCAAACTGCCCCCATCTTTAAAAACAAAGAATTGATAGATGACATATGAAAAATCTTCCTGCCGCAAGAGGCACTTCTGTGAGAATTAGTTAACGCTCAGAGAGGCCCACTCATTGTTAGCACAGCTCCTACATGGAGATATTTATGATATTTGAACAGGGAAATCTCTTGCCTCTAAAATACTCTGCAGGCCAATTTGCATGCTTTATCGCCCCAAAGGGCCATTTGTTAACACTGAAACAGCACCTATACATTTTAAAAAGGGACTCAAAATGGAACAAGATTGTCAGATTGCAAATCACAGAGGCATTTTTCATCTTTTTCTCTACCCCTGCTCTTGGCAATATCCAAACTTCCCTTCTGCTTCTCTTCTCTTTGGGCAAGAATCAATGTGCATAGCAAAATTCAAATATATTCCATGGCATTCTCTCTCTCTTTTTTTTTTTCCTTTGATCCTGGTTCATTGTCCATCCTCACTTCCCTCTTTATGGGAACAGGATGATGAAATGATTCAAAAGATTTTGCCGAAGTTTTTATGACACCAGGACTACATACGGAGATGCCTGTAATGACTCTTGAAGTCTCACTTTGATGCATAGGTAGTCCTTGACTTACAACCAGTGGTGAAATCCAAATTTTTTTACTACCGGTTCTGTGGGCATGACTTGGTGGGCGTGGCAGGGAAAGGATACTGCAAAATCCCCATTCCCTCCCCATTCCTGGGGGAAGGATATTGCAAAATCTCCATTCCCACCCCACTCCAGGGGAAGGATATTACAAAATCTCCAGCCAGAGGTGGTATTTGCTGCTCAAAATTTCCACTACCAGTTCTCCAGAACCTGTCAGAACCTGCTGGATTTCACCCCTGCTTACAACCATCCATTTAATGACCAAGTTAGAATTTTTCACTCTTGTGACCATTGCACCATCCCTGTAGTCACATGACCAAAATTTAGATGCTTGGCAACTGATTCATATTTATGACGATCACAATGTCTGGGGATCATGTAATCCACCTTCTGCGACCTTCTGATGGGCAAAGTCAATGGGGCAGCCAGATTCATCGAACAACTGTGTTGTTAACGTAACAATAGCCAGCGGTTCACTTAAGAACTGTGGCAAGAATGGTGGTAAAATCGGATAAAACTCACTTAACAACCGTCCCGCTTAGCAATATAAAATTGTGGTCATAAGTCAATTTTAACCCAAGGGTTTCTTTTTCAAGAGAACTTTTCTTTGAACTCAAAGAAAAACCCAGAAAGTCCAGTTGCCTCTTGGAAAAGCAGAGATGACTGAGAATCTCCATAGACAAGTCAATTTTAACTTCTTGTAGTTAAAGGCACCGGGTTAAACCCTGAGTTCTAGCCCCCAACTCCCACCCGCTTAGACGTCAAAGCAGCTTGCAGATTTCAGCAGTGGGGGAAGAAATCCCATTTCTCAAGACTTACAATCTAGAAGTCATAGCACACAAGGAACAAGGCCTGGGGCTGGAGAAGGAAAGCAGAAAGTCGAAGCTCCATTCTGAAAGTTCTGTTGGAACTGCAGCTGGCACTGCATGAAGTGCAGGGAAATACATTAACAATGTTAAGTATAAGCGATATTTCTGCATGCAGGCTCTCGGCGTTCCAGTAATATGTCATCATAACAGCCACTTATCAAGAATGAATTGCTATCAGAGATCTGAAAGTCATCATCATCATCACCATCTCTATCTTCATCAGAGGCAGGAAATGGATATTTTATGATCCGAAAGGCAGCTCCCCGTGCATTTCCTCAGCTAGAGTGCTTTCCCTAAGCTTTACAACCAAACTGCAAAGCGAAATTAGAAGCATGTGGCATTAGAAACTTAAGCAGGGACCCATTACTTATTCCATTAATGGTTGTATCCTTAATAGAAACAGGTTCATTACATGGCAAGGAGCAAAGTTTGCATTAAATAGAAACATCATTTGGTGTTTTATTGATTAAAAGGAGATTAGATTTCTACCATGTTCTTTACCAAATAGGATGCCCTGGAGGAAATGTATATTTAGGTCAGAAGGTGGAAGGTTTTTCTTACGGTATAATGGAAAGAAAATGTATCTTGTAATGATGGTTTATATCACACAAGGGAGGCAATAAGTAAAAGCTTTGCTCTCACCCATCACCAAAAGATAGAAGGAGTTTTACTGTGTTAATGGGCCGGTTGAAGCAAATGCTGTTTGCCTGCCTTGCGTTGAGGATGTGGGTTTTGCTGTATATCCACCAATTCCCTTTTTTAACCCAAGAAGACCCATCAATCAACGTTATCATGGTGAATTATATTGCTGGGGTTGTAAATTTCATCTTTATGACAGTAATGCAGCAAAATTTGACAGAGAGAGAGAGAGGGAGGGAGGGAGAGAGAGAAAGGGAGAGAGAAAGAGAGAGAGGGAGAGAGAGAGAGAGAGAGAGATGCATATTTATATAAGAGAGAACACATGCAGAAATGCATTTCCTGGCTAAAAAAACTCAGTAGCTTGAAGATCTTAGTGCATATTTTTGGAAAATTGAAGTTTCTAGTCCTTAAGACAGAAGAATTAGTACATGATTTCCAGAGGTGGTATTCAGCCAGTTCAGACCGATTCGGGCGAACCAGTAGCAGGAACTGTGGCCCGTCCACCTGCCTGGACCTAATGCCATCCTATTTAGCCATGTTTTTGAGGCTGGGTGCATGTGCGGAAGACACGCGTGTGAGCAAAGTGTAGGTGTGGAAGGCCGGGCGCAGGGGCGTAAGGTGGCAACCAGAGATGGGTTTCAGCAGTTTCTGACCAGTTCTGGAGAACCGGTAGCAGAAATTTTGAGTAGTTCGGAGAACCGGTAGTAAAAATTCTGACTGACCCCACCCCCATCTATTCTCTGCCTCCTGAGTCCCAGCTGATCGGGAGGAAATGGGGATTTTGCAGTAACCTTTCGCTGGATTGGGGAGGGAATGGAGATTTTACAGTATCCTTCCCCTGGAATGGGGTGGGAATGGAGATTTTACAGTATCCTTCCCCTGGCATGGGGTGGGAATGGAGATTTTACAGTATCCTTTCCCTAGAGTGGGGTGGGAATGGAGATTTTACAGTATTCTTTCTCTGCCACGCCCACCAAGCCACGCCCACAGAACCGGTAGTAAAAAAAATTGAAACCCACCACTGCAATGGATGGAAACGAATCAAAGAGAGAAGCAACCTAGAACTAAGAAGAAATTTCCTTACAGTGAGAACAATTAATCAGCAGAATGGCTTCCCTCCAGAAGTTGTGGTTGCTCCAACATTGGAAGTTTTTAAGAAGAGATTGGACAACCACTTGTCTGAAACGGTATAGAGTTTCCTGCCTGGACAGGGGGTTAGACTGGAAGACCTCCAAGGTCCCTTCCAACTCCGTTATTCTATCCTAAAGCTGTGCTACTTTGGGGGAATTAAAATGACAGCTAGAGCCAACTTCCTAATCTTTTTAAAAAAAAGATCAAGCAGAGATATTCAGAGATGGACATCGCCAGAATGCTGGAATTCAATTGGTTGTTCTAGGACTATACGCATTATATGTAAGAGCTAGAGCAAAGTATGACTTGGAGGAGGGAAAAAATCATGGAATTTTCCGAAATAGGGGAAGTATAGTTTTAAATACCAGGTGTTGTGAAGGAACCACAGAGTAGAATTATGCCTTTTATGCCCAATATCTCAACATCCTAGAGGAATATAAGCGGCCTCTTCTGGCAACAGGGTACTGCGTGAACAGCGCCATAAAATCTTCTAGCTGGGCACCTAGATGGAATACCTTATTATCAGCAAACGCATTATATAGCCTTAGGCTAGCTATTATCTCTCAGTCTTAAACTCTCCTTTGCAGTGTAATCAGAATAATAACACATCATCTTACAAATGGTTATTGCAAGATTTACGGAACCTTAAGGAGGCCTCTGAACACTCAGAAATATCATTGTCATCATCATTATCATCACCATCATTTTCATGAAGGAATCTTGTCAAGAAACTAGGATTAGCAACTCTTACTGAAATATAAACTCTACATTGTGGCTCCATTTCTGGATCAAAGCTCACTAGAACAGGGGTCTTAGCTTGTAGCTCCCGCAAATTATTGAGTGTGGTCTTCCAGTCACCCTCCAGAGGTTGCCATCACATCTCCTTTTTCTGGTTTAATAGAAGGACAAAATTGCAATTTTTATGTATTCAGTATGTCTGAATAAACAGATGCTGGTTTTGCTTCCTGTTAAACAATATTTCAACTCAATCAATGGCATCTATTTTTCATCATGACCCCATGCCACCCCTCTGCCCCGCCCTTTTCTATTTATTTATTTCTATCCCACCTTTATTATTTTTACAAATAACTCAAACTGGCAAACATGTCCAACATACCTTCCTCCTACTATTTCCCCCATAACAACAACCCAATGAGGGAAGTCACCCCCCCTAGAAGAATGAAATATTTTGAGAAATATTAAAAAGGCAGAATATTATATTTCCCCTAAATGAGAAATAGAAATCTTAAGGGAGACAGAAACTCAGAGCTTCAGCTTTCTGCCCCCAGCAAATATTTGGTGCCCATTAGGAAAGACTGGGCCAGCCTATCTACAACACAAAAGACCTTCAGCTCCAGGATGATGGGATTATTCTTCAGGGAAAAGCCATTCAGCCACAATAGGAACTGCACAACAAGCCCCTTTGTTACATCAGCCCAAGCTTCAACCAAGCTTGACTCAGATAACCTACAAAATCAGTTATGACCTCTGCATAGCCCCATGGGAGTTTGACAGCAACCAATAGAATGCATGCTCTTGCCACAGGAATAGGAAGCTCAAGTTCAAAGCCCAGAGACGGTATAAATAGCTCACTCTCCACTTCATGTGGTCAGCTGCCCAGGACATCAAACCTATGTGGTCTTATTCATCAATAAACCATCTTTCCAATCAGCCTCCATGTTTCCAGTGTCTTTCTCCCCGCTTGGAAGTGAACCAGATGAATATTTCTTCCAACACTTTTGAGGTGGGAGAGTGACTGGTTCAAAACCAGCCAGCCAATTTTCATGCCTAAAGCGGGATTAGAACTCCCTGTTTCCCGGTGATTGGCCCAAAGTCTCTCAGCTGGCTCCCCTGCTTGAGGCAGACTAGAACTCACAACTCCCACTTTAAGGGTAGGCAGTCTCCAGCTTGCTGTGCAGAAGTTATAAATATTTGTGATGTGATTAGTCTGAGTTTTTACACCAAAAGTTTACAAACTCAGAAGTTTGCAATAAAGAAACAATAAGTTAGGTAGCCTCCAACTTACAACCATTCGCTTAGTGACTGTTCAAAAGTTACAACAGAAGTGAAAAAAAGTGACTTATACTAGTCTTTGCCTTTACATACTATCGCAGCCCCTCCATGGTCACATGATCAAAATTTGGGCATTTGGCAACTGGCTTGTATTTATGACAGTTGCACCATCCCAGAGTCATGTGACCACCATGTGTGACCTTCCCAACCAGCTTACCACAAGCAAAATCAACGGGGGAAGCCAGATTTATTTAACAACCACAGGATTCACTTAACAACAGTGTCAAAAAGAGGTCATAAAACTGGGCATGACACACTTAACAAGGGAGCCTCTTGCTTAGCAAGAGAAATTCTGATCCCACTTGTGATCATAAATCAAGGGCTATCTGTAATTAAAAGGGGTGCTTTCTAAGGTATTTCACCTGGATGCAAAATAGCAGCCCCGCCTAAGAGAGATCCTCAGGTATCATGAACGGCGTTTGTAAGAGGTGTTGTTCAAAGGATGCACTTCAGTGGCCCTTTCTTGGCTTCCTCTCTATCTGCTGTTTTTTTTTTAAAAGCAACAATCAGAAGGCAACTAGCGAGAAAGTAACCAGTCCTTTAAGTGTCTCGCTGCCCAATTGACCATGGACGACTTTAACAATTCTCTCTCGCTCATTTGTGACATTGTATTAGCATGACCGCCTTCGTCTGAAAGCAATCATTCTTATTCAAATATTGCTGTTTCCATCTCCCCCTTTGACTTTGGCTGTCTGGCTGTTTCTGCCCTGCCCAGCTGGTATAAGAATCTTTCTATCCATCTCCAGCAATTCAGGAATTCTGAAAGAGCTCCTACACTGGACAGCTAAATCCCTGTCTGCGTGTTGTCTTCTCCCTCCATTCTGCATGGATCCATTTCAATCAGCTGTTTAAAAAAAAAAAACCCAACTTGGTCCATTCTTCTGCATCTGAAGAAGAATGAGCAGATCCCATTTCTGGTTTGCTCTGCTTATAGCAAAAGGGAGAGGGTGGGAGAGAGAGGGAGAGAGAGGGGGGAGAGAGAGAGGGAGAGAGGGAGAGGGGGAAGAGAGAGGGGGAGAGGAGAGAGAGAAGGAGGGAGAGAGATGGGGAGAGAGGGAGAGGGAGGAAAAGGGAGGGAGAGGGGGAGAGAGAGAGGGAGAGAGGGAGAGGGGGAAGAGAGAGGAGAGAGAGAAGGAGGGAGAGAGGGGGAGAGGGGAGGGAGAGAGGGAGAGGGGAGAGGGAGGGAGAAAGAGGGAGGGAGAGGGAGAGGAAGAGAGGGGGGAGAGGGAGAGAGGGGGAGAGAGGAAGAGAGGGAGGGAGAGGAAGGAAGAGAGAGGGGGAGAGGAGAGGGAGAGGGGAGAGGGAGGGAGAAAGAGGGAGGGAGAGGGAGAAGAAGAGAGGGGGGAGAGGGGGGAGAGGGAGAGAGAGGGGGAGAGAGGAAGAGAGGGAGGGAGAGGAAGGGAGAGAGAGGGGGAGAGGAGAGGGAGAGGGGAGAGGGAGGGAGAAAGAGGGAGGGAGGGAGAGAGGAAGAGAGGGGGGAGAGGGAGAGAGAGGGGGAGAGGGAGGGAGAGAGGGGGAAGAGAGAGAGGGAGGGAGAGAAGGAGAGAGAGGGGGGAGAGAGAGGGAGGGAGGGAGAGGGAGGGAGAGAGAGATATACAGACACACAAACACACAGAAATATACACAGACAATTTCACCATCCCTTTATTAGAAGAGGTCACTGGATGCTATTGAATTTGTTGGTCATTTTCTGCTGTCTCCACATTTATCCTGAAGTTCTCACCTGATGGAGCTCCTGCAAATACATTCCTCGCCTATGAAGTGCCACCTGCTCTTTGAACAAGAGTCGCAAATTTAGGAGAACCCCAAATTACAAACCTGGTCTGTCTGGGATTTTAGTTCCAATGCCATATGGAACTAAAATGTCAACATCCCTGATCTTGAAGTTCCTTGCACCCAAAGCCATTCCGTCTTGCCAGTGTTCAGGCAAAGCCTGCCGTCCCCCATCCAGACTCCTACCCCACATCCTCCAAACTCTGTGAGAGGGCAGTGACAGCATCGCTTGAGTCATGAAAGTCTGAAATCACCATTCTCCCGCTGTCTCCTTTGCAGTCCAAGAGACTAGGGCGGGCATTTTCTGAGGCTATTTCCCCATCCTTGATATAGTTGTGGGCTACTCTGATTCTTCTCTGACCATTTCTAGGCAGCATCTCATCCCAAAGGTGCTTTTTTTTCAAGAGGCAACTGGACTTTCTGGTTTTTCTTTGAAGATGTTTCGCTTCTCATCCAAGAAGCTTCTTCAGCTCTGACTGGATGGTGGGGAATGGCAGGAGTTATACTCCTTGCAGACAGCTGGTCATTTGCATTCTTTGAGAAGTGAAACGTCTTCAAAAGAAAAAAACAGAAAGTCCCAGTTGCCTCTTGAAAAAGCACTTTTGGGATAACCATGACCTAGATGACTGAGAATCTCCATAGGTATCTAGGCAGCATCTCTTCTCTCTGTCTCCCAAAGTTTTCCCCCATGACATTACAACTGATGACATTAAGACAATGACACCCATCTGGCAAAATTAACACTGAACCACTGCAAATTCCATACTGGCCTCATGATATCTGGCCCTCAATTATATGTGTGATGATATCAGCATGGACGTGTATTCATGTACTTTCCTGTCGTCCTGGTTGGAGAATTCTCAAGGGATGCTTGCGATAACAAGAGGTGGGCCAGATATGGTTGAAACTTTGATTGCCACAAAGTCTGTTCTCTCAAGAGAACTCAGATACAGTAGAAGACTTCTAGTCCTTGTCTTACAACCACAATTGAGCCCAACATTTCTGTTGCTAAGCAAGACAGATATTAAGTGAATTTTGCCCCATTTCATGACCTTTCTTGCCATAAGTGAATCACTGCAGTTGTTAAGTTAGTAACACAGTTCTTAAGTGGCTTCCCCATTGACTTTGCTTCTCAGAAGGTTGCAAAAGGGGATCACATGATCCGAGAGTCACAAGAGTTATAAATGCCATATGTTTCGGAGTATAAGACACACCTTAGTTTTTGTGGAGGAAAATAAGAAAAAAGCTGATTGGCAGGTGGATCGGCCTCCCGGAATACCCCTAAGCAGCTGTTTCCAGAGGTGAATTTTAGTAACAGGTTGGTTGGTTGTGAGCTCTGTGCTTTGCTTTTTTTTTTTCTGCCTCTGAAAGCCTCCGAAACAGAGCTTCAGAAAAAAAGGCTTTTTTTCTGAAGCTTCTTTCAGAGGCTTTTATTCTGAAGGACTATCTGTACTCTGTTCAATCTCCTTTCTTTGGTATTGGTATGTAGATTAACCTCTTCCTATCTGTTGGTTATTGTATCATTCTCCAGATTTGTTAACATAGTTTGGTTAGAACTTTTACTGATTCCTCTTTTGTTGCTTGCCTTTCAGAGGCTTTTTTTCTGGAATTCTGTTTGGAGGCTTTTTTTCTGAAGCTTCTTTCAGAGGCTTCTTTCAGCCTCTGAAATCTCCATTTGCCAAACTGGGTGGGGCTACATTCGGAGTATAAGATGCACCCAGATTTTCACCCTCTTTTTGGGGAGAAAAAGGTGCACCTTATACTCCGAAAAACACATTTCATGCCAGTTGCCAAATGCCAGAATTTTATCCATGTGACCATGGGGATGTACAGTGGTTGTAAGTGTGCAGAACAATAGCCAGAGCAATAGCACATACTTATATTCCGCTTCACAGTGTTTTACAGCCCTCTGTAAGCGGTTTACAGAGTCAGCTTATTGCCCCCAACAATCTGAGTCCTCATTTTACTCACCTCGGAAGGATGGGAGGCTGAGTCAACCATGAGCTTGTCAGGATTGAACTCGTAGCAGTAAGCAAGTGAACCCTACTAATGTCATTTTTTCAATGCTGTTCTAAGTTCAAACAGTCACTAAATGAGTGGTTCTAAGTTGAGGACTACCTGTGCTGAATGTCAGCAGTTTGTTTCTGACGTTTTTCTTTTAAAACAGGCCACCTGTTTTCATTTCATTTCAAAGAAATGAAAATTCCTTTGTTTTGAATCAACTGCTCCTTCCAGCTGACCAAAAGAAATTTGGAAGGAATTTTCAGACATGCTGAAAATCAAGTAAAGAAATGTTTAAAAAACCAGCCCTAAACTGCTATCTGATAATACAGAGCAAGTTGTCCATATTTCTTTATTGATATTATTACAAAATTGCAAATACGATATTCCTAGAGCTATAATTTAATAGCAATTCCCGATAATTTAAAAATGGAATTGATCAGTCAGCAAAATAAATCACAATAATCAATCCAACTCACATGACTGCAATTTCCGCTCTCCCCCCATCCCCAATTTCTCTAGTTGAGCATCTTAACTCACAACCGTTTGCTGCGCAATCTTGGGACTCATCATGAATTGGTTCCAGGAGGCTCAGTGAGCACCCAAAATGACGAGTACCAAACAATTTTTTTCCATAAGGAATAATGTCAATAAATTTAATGCATTCCCAAACCCAAGACAATGCACATTTTTAAGGCAATACATAAAAAGATAGGGTTGTGTATCATTACTTTACATGAGAAATAAACCTAAAAATTAATAAATACTTAGCGTATTTTTCGGAGTATAAGATGCACCCACCTTTTTTGGTGAGGAAAAGAAGAAGAAGAAATCTCCCTCTGCCTCTGAGCAATTTTGCCTCCTTGCAGCAAACAGCCTGCTTTACTTTCATTTTCATTTTCAGCATAGCTTGATTAGCACAAGGAAAAAAAAAATCTGCTCCAGCAATTTACCTCTTTGCAGCAAGCAGCAGAGCCCTGCGCAAAACAGCTGAGAGCAAATCAGCTGAGAGTTGAGAGGCCGATCCAATCAACTTGTGCTAATTAGGCTGTGCTAAAGCTGAAAGGAGCTGTTTTTTCTTGCTGTTTGCTTGCAAGAAGGTAACTGCTGCGAGGCAGAGGCCAAAGAGTGGGGGCCAGTGGGTGGGCGGGGCTACATTCAGTGTATAAGATGCACCTAAAATTTCACCCCTTTTTAGGTGGGGGGAAAGGTGCGTCTTATACTCTGAAAAATAGGGTAGATTAAATAAAATGAAATCTTCGCTTTACTGGTACTGATTTTTTAAAAATGCAAAAATACACAACATGATCACAGAAGCTAAAATAAGACTACAAGGGGATGTGCACAGGGCAAAAGTTACTGCATGACTAATGTGTCAAACTTTTGTTTCAGTTGGAAAGGTAGCAAGTCACAAGGCAACCAGCAACTTTAGCTTGCACATTGAGTACTAAACAAAAGACAAATATTGGGACAAAATTTTCTAATCAAAATCCATTGAGTACCAAATTTGATGAGTTTCAAAGCAGTTGAGTACCAAAGTATCTCTGTACAAGATTCCCTCAGTCTGCCTGGTACAATCAGACATATCCAGGTGTAGGAAGCCCCCTCCTTCCCCTGCAAGAATGAAATATTTGGGGGGAATATTAAAAGAGGCAGAATATTATATTTTCCAAAAGGAGAAATGGAGAAACATGTTCTTAAAGGCAGAAAGCAGCCCCAGTCTTGCTGCCAGAAGAGACTGGTCTTTAGGAATGGAGATTTTGTATCCATTCAGAAAGAACTGGGCCAATGTATTCATAAACAAAACGTCTTCAGCCACAAGCTCCCACCAAAGGCTGGAACTGATAGGGTTAAAAAAAAGTAGAAAAACAAAGACTCCTAAAATCTACATTCCCCCACCCACATTCTCAGGACAGGCCATTTAGAACATAATAGGATTTACCCACCACCATTAGAATAGCAAAAGACACAAGGTTCGCTACATTGCACAACCCCCTGGAGCATCTCAATCATCAAACCCTATAAAGAGCAATCCACTCACTCAGCCATTTTGTCAGCCACCCCAGAAACATGCTGCTGTCACTGAAGTTTCTGGAAACCAAATAAACAGAGACCTTCTTTCCTTTTAGCCAGTCTCCATGGATTTTTTTTTTTTTAATTTTTCCCGGCTTAGAACTAACTGGACTGCATTTTTCCTCCAACACAGGGCTCTTAAAGTAACTTCTCCATTTAACAAAATCCCTAAGCTGCTACCAAAACAGGGAGTAGTTACGAAGAAAATTTCATAGCCAAATTAAAAAAAAAAAATCTTCACTTCTTGGCTCACCAGCTGTCCCCAGAAATCAAGATTTAGAAACAGGATCTCCACCAATTTTGCAAAATGCTTCCTTGATTCCTTGCTGATCTCAGGGTTTACTCTGAACACAAGGATACAGGCATAGAAAAGTATATTTCTCTTCGTTGATCTTCAAGTTTGCATTCTTCCTTCTGCTTTCCTTCAGATCAGGAAGTTTGTCCTCAATTTGCAACTGGTTGCTTAGTGACGGTTCAAAGTTATGATGGATCATGAATGGACGGTCTCAATTCAAAGTTTGAATGTCTGCCCTTCCACCCCCACCCCATGGTCACGTGACTGCTTGGCACCATTTTTGGCTACCTGCAGCATCCTACAATTATGTAACTGGGATTAATCCTTGACTTAAGTTAACTTTGAAGGATTACAGAAGAAATAGTTGGTGAGCCTGCCTATTATGCTTGTAAGTCACAACCTCAATTGAACCCCAAGTTTCTGTTGCTAAATGATGGCTGTTAAGTGAATTTTGTAATTTTGTAAAATTAGTAATACAGTTCTTACTCGTCACTTGTTAAATGGCTTCCCCATTGATTTTCTTGTCAGAATGTCACAAAAGGTGATCATATAACTCCAGGACACTGCAACCATCATAAATATATGCCAATTGCCAAACGTCCAAATTTTTTTTTAAAAAAAATTGATTTATATGCCGCCCTTCTCCGAAGACTCAGGGCGGCTTACAATGCGTTAAGCAATAGCCTTCATACTTTTGTATATTTATACAAAGTCAGCTTATTGCCCCCACAAACTGAGTCCTCATTTTACCTACTTTAGAAAGGATGGAAGGCTGAGTCAACCTTGAGCCTGGCGAGATTCAAACCTGCAGTAATTGCAGGCAGCTGATCTTAATAACAGGCTGCTTTAGACCACTGTACTACCAAGGCTTTGATCATGTGTGAAGCAGTGGGATGATCAAGCATTGGAGAAGTAATGGGGTTTTGTAGAAGGAGAGAGCCTGGGCTTGGGGCTTCCTTTAAAAGGAACTGAGAATTTTCTATTTATGCGAATGCACAGGAGGAGGTAGTCCTCATTTATCAACTGCCATATATCCAGGCAACTCTGTCATTAAGCAATGCAGTTGTAAAGAGAAACATCAAATGTCTGTGTCCACCTTAGGCCCCATTGCTAAGAGGTCTGTAAGGGACGTGCATAAGTGCACTAGCGTACCTACCGTCCATGTCCTAATATTCCTTTTTTACTTACTCTTTTCATGTATTCAAATTATGTTTGTACTTTTACCTGTTATCTTATATATGCTTGACAAAATAAATAAATAATAATAAAATAGTTCCAGCAGTGGTCATGAAGCAAGTCACTCATAGCTGTTCATGGGGCTGTGATTTCTGGCTTCCTGCCAACTTTGACTTTATAGGAAGCTGACTATAAAAGTTGCAAGTAGCGATCGCATGAACCATGGGAAGCTTTGACCATCATAAATGCATGCTGGTTGCCAACTGCCTGAATTGTGATCACATGACTGCAAGGATGCTGCAACCATGACAAGTATGAGGACCAGGGGTGGGTTTCAAATTTTTTTACTACTGGTTCTGTGGGCGTGGCTTATTTTGTGGCATGGCTTATTTTGTGGGCGTGGCTTGATGGTCATGTGACAATTATTTCGGATTTAGCAGAGGTACTGGTCTACCAGGCTGTGCCGATCTACCCATTTATTTTTGCAGGCACTGATCTACTCATATATTTTTGCACGCACTGGTCTATTCATGTATTTTTGCAGGCACTGGTCTAGTCATGTATTTTTGCAGGCACTGATCTACTCACGTATTTTTGCAAGCACTGATCTACTCATGTATTTTTGCAGGCACTGGTCTACTCATGTATTTTTGCAGACACTGATCTACTCATGTATTTTTGCAGGCACTGATCTACTCATGTATTTTTGCAGGCACTGGTCTACCCATGTATTTTTGCAGGCACTGGTCTACTCATGTAGTTTTGCAGGCACTGATCTACTCATGTATTTTTGCAGGCACCGGTCTATTCATTTGTTTTCTTTTAACACTGATCCGCTGTAGGGCGGCCCTTTGAAGCCCCGTGGCAAGAGTTTAAACAGTTTTTTTTCCTCTAGCCATCAGCTGGGACTCAGGAGGCAGCAACAGATTGGGGGTGGGGCCAAATAAAAGGTAAGAATAATGTAGGGGGTGCGTGGGGGGTCGGGGGGTCAAGAACCGGTTCGGTGACATTATATCATCACCGCTACCGGCTCAGCAGAACTGGGCCGAACTGGGAGGAACCTACCACTGGTGAGGACCTGTCCTAAATTTTCTGCGCCACCTTAACTTTGAATGTCTATGGAGATTCTCAGTCATCCAGGTCATGATTGTCCCAAAGGTGCTTTCCCCCCTTTTTTCTTTCAAGAGGAAACTGGACTTTCTGGTTTTTCTTTGAAGATGTTTCACTTCTCATCCAAGAAGCTTCTTGGATGAGAAGTGAAACATTTTCAAAGAAAAACCAGAAAATCCAGGTGCCTCTTGAAAGAAAAAGAAAAGGGTTAACTTGGAATAATTACCGGTACATAACAAATATTTGGGGAGCCTGCCCATTATATTTTTAAGTCATGACCAGAGGTGGTATTCAGCCAGTTCAGCCTGGTTCAGGCGAACTGGTGGCTCCGACAATCAGCTGGTCCCGCCCCCTGCCCTATCCTGTCCTTTTTCTCCTGCTTTCTAGCTCATCTCAATCACGCGGCACAGCTGATTCCCCCCCCTCCCCGCTGTTCTACTTACACTGTGGCTGATGTGGAAGGTAAGCAGCTGAGCTTCTAAATGCTGCATTTTCAGCGCGAAGCGCGTGCTCACCGAACCAGTAGTAAAAAATTTTGAATTCCATCACTAGTTATGACAGTCATAAAGCAGGTCATCACATGACCGATTTTACCTTTTTTAAAATCACAGATATTAAACGAGTCACCACGGTCTTCAAGTGAATGCACAGTTGTCAAGCAAATGCCTCAGTCATTAAGCGAACCTATAGTTTGCTATGGGGTGTTTTTGCCAAAAACTGGCAGTAAATTATGGTTTTTAGGCCAAAATGTTCTAAATCACAGTCATCTGACTACAAGGCCCCGCAAATATTCCTTGACTTACGACCACAAATGGGCCCAACATTTTTGTTGCTAAGTGAAACATTTGTTAAGTGAGTTTTACCCCATTTTACAACCTTTCCTGCCAAGTTGTTAAGTGAATCACTGCAGTTATTAAGTTAATGACATGGTTGTGGAGTGAATCTGGCTTTCCCCATTGACTTTGTTTGTCAGAAGGTCGCAGAATGACCCAAGGGACATGTGCAACCGTCATAAATATGAGTCAGTTGACAAGCATCTGAAGTTTAATCACGTGGACCACAAAAATGCTGAAATGGTTGTTAAGTGTGAAAAACTCTTTTTTTTTTATTTAAAACAATACATCAAAAAAAAAGAAATAGTCAAACAAATGATCGTGACAGGAACTTTACATGATATTTACACTTTCTACGGTATGTAGGTTTCAGTCAGATTTAACATATATTAAGCATAATCCTGGTTATACTTGACTTTTTGGGCGTCTGTTGTTCAACCAAATGTACCATTTGTCCCAACATTGGAAATATACGGAGTCCTTTTGATTCTCAATGACTGACTAAAGCATTGAAGTGTGAAAAACTCTTATCACTTTTTTTGCCTTTGTAACTTTGAATGGTCAGTAAATGAACTGTTGTAAGTCAAGGACTAGCTGAGGTTGTTAATGCAGGCTGGTGGGTGCCCAAACAGATATTAACACACCCTGTTCCTACTTACCATCCAGATCCAGACACCAGTGGTGGGTTTCAAATTTTTTTACTACCGGTTCTGTGGGCGTGGCTTGGTGGGCATGGTGTGGCTTGGTGGGCGTAGCTTGGTGGGCGTGGCAGGGGAAGATTACTGCAAAATCCCGATTTCCTCCCGATCAGCTGGGACTTGGGAGGCAGAGAATAGATGGGGGTGGGGCCAGTCAGGATTTTTACTACCAGTTCTTCGAACTACTCAAAATTTCCGCTACGGTTCTCCAGAACTGGTCAGAACCTGCTGAAACCCACCTCTTCCAGACACGGTTGAGGTTATCTTTTTAAATTATATATATATAATTTATTAGATTTGCTTGTCACCCACCTCACTTCGAAGGGACTCCGGGTGGCTTATACGAACATTAAAAGCCAATAAAACTTTATCTCTTGCGCAAAGCTCTTGCTAGAGCAGTCGAAGTTTTCAGCCTAAAAATGCATTCCCTTACACAATGTTACACTCTTAACCTGGTATACAAAGATTCTCTTTGCGTTTCCCTCTTCGCCAGAAATGCCTTGCATTTTGTGCCCCTGGGAAGTGAAGGTAGCATTAAGCCACACAGGTGTCAGTCCCATAATTCAGCAAATGTCCTGCAGGAGAGATTTAGGCCTTAGATTTAGTGCCGCTGTTGAATCCATTATCAGATGAAAGAGCCAGGCGATATGTCGAAACACTGGGAGCAAAGATTGAATTAAAAGGCTTGGGAGATCATTGTTATTTGCAAGAGCGATTCCTATTTCTTTCCATTTTTTTCAACGTTCAGATTCAGACTGCAGAAATCTGCCTTGTACAAGTAGTCCCTGACTTACAACTGTTTGTTTAGTGATCATTCGAAGTTACAACTGCACTGAAAGAAGTGACTTATGATCCGTTTTCACACTGATGACCGTTGCAGCATGCCCATGGTCACATGA
The DNA here is from genome assembly GCF_059756535.1 of Pantherophis guttatus. Lineage (NCBI taxonomy): Eukaryota > Metazoa > Chordata > Lepidosauria > Squamata > Colubridae > Pantherophis > Pantherophis guttatus. The sequence goes on from NC_142066.1 coordinate 151,865,932, forward strand.
TCAGACTCTTGGCAACTGACTCATACTTATGACAGCTGCAGAGTCTTCCCAGGGTCATGTGACTCACTTTTGCGACCTTCTGACAAACGAATTCAATGAGGAAGCCAGATTCAGAGTTCTCCAATGGAAAAAGCTTGTTTTTCTACCTTATTCCCACCGTGTTTGAGAATTCCTTTGAAATTTACTTGGTGATGTTTTTGAGCTTACTGTCTCATTGGAGATCCATGGAAAAGGTAATTTTGGGTTCTTTTCCTGATCTTTGAACTCTGAAATCTCCTTAATTGGTGGAATGACCACAGGTGTAAAGGAAGAGAGTTTGATCAAGTGTGACAATTAATGTATAAGCATACTAATATTCTGTAATATGCTCTCTATAATCCACTGTATGTATCCCAGTTTGGAGACCAATAACTTAGGCTACTGTATAATTGATGGCAAAAGGCTATCCTTCCAAATGCATAATAACAGTGTTTTTCTGAAGTACACATTGTTCATTTCCATTGTCCTCCTATTAATGTCCCAACCATTAGCAGACTGTTCAAAAGAATATGTGTATCTACAAAAATCAATAAGTCTTCTAGGTCAAAATTAATACAGGAATAACTTCGCTCTCAAAAGCTGAATAGGTATCCAACTGATGTAAAATAATCATTTGTGTTGAATTAATAATCATTTGAATCTCTGATTGATTGATTGATTGAGTGTCATCAAGTCAGTGGGAACTCTTAATGACACTTGGATAAATTCTCTCCAGAAAGATTTGTCTTTCATGGTTCTGCATGGCGCCTTAATTACTATTGTAATCAAATTCATTAAAGCTGAATTCTTTCTCTTTCAACTTTTCAAAGTATTATGGATTCTCATGGGAATTGAGTCTCCATACGAAGTGTCCAAACCACAATATTAGAAGCCTGGTTGTTAATACTTTGAGTGAGAAGTATCTTTGGAGTCCTTGGTGCTCTTTGAGCTTGGTTATTTCCATGCAGAAATTTCACCTTCTGGCTCAGTAATATCGGCAAACAACCAATCTTAGAGACCACCAAGAACTTCATAGTTCAACCCTGAGCTACATATACAGATAATCCTCAACCAATGACTAGAATTGAGTCCAAAATGTCTGTTACCAAATCAGGCAGGTGTTAAGTGTGTTTTGTCCCATTTTACGGCCTTTCTTTCCACAGTTATTAACTGAATCATTGCAGTTCTTAAATTGGCAACAGGATTATTATGTGAATCTGGCTTCCCCATTGCCTTTGCTGTCAGAGTATCACTAAAAATGATCACATGACCCTGGGATACTGCAAACATCATAAATACATCAAAGTTGCCAAGTATCTGAATTTTTATCACAAGGCCATAGGGATGCTGCAATGGTTGTAAGCAGGGGTGGGTTCTAAATTTTTTTACTACTGGTTCTGTGGGCATGTCTTATTTTGTGGGCATGGATTAATGGTCATGTGACAATTCTTTAGGATTTAGCAGAGGTACTGGTCTACTAGGCTTTTAACTGCTTGCAGAGCTGTACCGGTCTACTCATTTGTTTTTGGAGGCACTGGTCTACCAGGCACTGGTCTACTTATTTGCATTTGGAGGCACCAGTCTAACATGCATTGGTCTACTCATTTGTTTTTGGAGCGCACTGGTCTACCACCACACTGCCTTTTAACACTGATCAGCTGTAGCTTTGAAGCCCCAGGGCAAGAGTTTAAACAGTTTTTTTTCCTTCTAGCCGATCAACTGGGGCTCGGGAGGCAGCGAATAGATTACGGGCGGGGCCAAATAAAAGGTAAGAATAACGCGGTGGCAGACAGCTCCCGAACAAAGAGAACTGGTTCGGTGATGTCATATCATCAGCGGCTCGGCAGAACCGGGCTGAACCGGGAGGAACCCACCACTGGTTGCAAGTATGAAAAGTGATCATAAATCACTTTTTTCAGTGCTGTTATAACTTCAAACGGTCACTAAATGAATTGTTATAAGTGGACAATTCTTTCTGCAGGTTCTTTGTAAGCAAAAGGGCCTTCCCACTTCTTTGAACAAAACAGCCCTTAATTCTGTCAACCAGCCAGCTCTTTCAGATATTTACATACAACAATGCAACAACGGGTATTTTGGTGTGAATGATTAAAATCCAGGGCTTGATGAGATTCTAATTGCTATTGATTGCATAATGATATCGTGAGCTGGCGATGCTGGCTTTGTATCGACATTCAGAAACAATTGACTGAAAAAAACTCATTATCCATTTTTAGCCTTTTCCAAGTTAAATGCCCAAATTCAGCAGGCAAAGACAGAGGACGAGTATATCAATAGCAATAAAGCCTCTTTTAGGGAAGGTATGTTAGGATAGGAAGGAAAAGCATTGTTTTAATTTTTTTTAAAAAATGTGTGCTGCATTGTTCTTTGCTCGTACCAAATGGCCCCAGGGTTTGCAAATCTGTAGGCTGGGTCTCATGTGAAAAATTAATAAATACAGGATTAATAAGAAGAGCAAGGGCAAGTTTTGGGAAGTGGGAAGACTTACTCAGTGATTGCAGTAATAATGACATCCCCAATAAATGGGGCAAAGATGTTTGACACCATATTAATAAAAAAAGCATATAATAAAATAAAAGCATATAATAAAATAAAATGATAGATAGATAGATAGATAGATAGATAGATAGATAGATAGATAGATAGATAGATAGATAGATACCATAGATACAGTGGTGGGATTCAGCCAGTTCGCACCACTTCGGGAGAACCGGTTGTTAACTTTCTGAGCAGTTTGGCAAACTGGTTGTTGGAAGAAATCATTAGGGCAGAGAACCGGTTGTTAAATTACTTGAATCCCACCATTGCATAGATAGATAGATAGATAGATGATAGATAGATAGATAGATAGATAGATAGATAGATAGATAGGTAGATAGATAGATAGATATAGAGATAGATGATAGATAGACGGATAGATAGATAGATAGATAGATAGATAGATAGATAGATAGATAGATAGAGAGATGGATGAGAGAGAGAGAGAGAGAGAGAGAGAGAGGGAGAGAGAGAGAGAAAGAGAGAGATAGATAGATCAGAGAGAGAGAGAGAAGAGGTAAAGTAGGTGAACCCCACTGAATTAGGAAGAGTCCTGGATTTCTTCTAGGCTTTGTGAGAAATTAAATAAATTTCATCCAACTAAATTTGGATTTAGACTGTACTTTCTGCATATTCTTCTCCATTCATAGACCAAAAAATAAACTTTGGAAGGAACCTCTACAATTCACCCACTGCAAAGAAAGCTTTCCCTGTTGACTTCACCCCCACCCCACAACTTAATTTCTTGCAAAAAAAAAAAAAAAAATTAGCGAGAAATTCTCAACTATTCAACTGTGTTTTTTTAATAACTTTAAGTTTAGACATCATAACTAAAATACAAATTAATCTAAAAGGGAAAGAGAATGACAAAGCAAATTAAAATGACAAAAAAACACACAAACAAATATAATAAAAGTGACCTCCATTTTTCTTTTAATACAGAGATATTACCAAGACAACCACCTCTCACTAAGTTTAAAGAAACAACATTTATAAAATATCCTAAAATACTCATAGTCTACATCACAGGTGTCAAACTCACAGTGTCATGTGAAGTTTCATAACGTTTTACCCCTTCGTGGAGCTGGTGTGGGCGTGGCCTATGCATGACACATCTGGCCCGCGAGCTGCCAGTTTGACACCCCTGTTCTACATACTAAAAACCAGTATTTGTTAAATGTTCTTCTCTTAATTTCATCTAAGAGATTCTAAGATACCAAATGTAAATACAGGTAGTCCTTGACTTACAACAGCTCATTTAGTGACCATTCAAAGTTAAAAGGGCATTGAAAAAAGTGACTTATGACAGTTTTTCACACAACTGTTGCAGCATCCTCAGGATCACTTGATCAAAATTCGGACGCTTGGCAACTGATTCATATTTATGACAAGTCATTTTGCAGCTTTCTGACAAGCAAAGTTAATGGGGAAGCCAGATTCACTTAAGAATCATGTCGCTAACTTAACAGCTGCAATGGTTCACTTAACAACTGGGACAACAAAGATTGTAAAATGGGGCAAAACTCACTTAACAAATGTCTTACTTAGCAACATAAATTTTCAGCCCAGTTATGGTCATAGGTCGAGGACTACCTATATTACCTTTCATTTTAAAAAACTACAGTATTTTTTTGGTTAAGTCCAGTCTGATCTTCAAAATCCGAAGTCAAAAGTTGATTCTTCTTTCAATTGCTCAAATTTGAGTGGCAGACTAGTCTAAGGTCAACAAGCTATTTCTTTCTCTGGTGAATTCTCTTGCTAATAATCACTTACCTAAATATCAAGGTTGGACAACATCAGGACTTCTCCAATTAATTTGCCCAGAAAAACTTCCCTTGTGGACATCTCTGTTTATCTTTTTAAACTTATATAGTATAATTAATTAAGCACATTTACAGAGCTGAACCTCCCCTCAAGAGACATCAAGAAAAGCACAGCTAGTGAGAAAAACTCCCTATAGAGTTTACCCTCCCTGGGTTGGACCTAATAAATAAAAATGAAATGGTTATTGTAATTAATATTTAGCTGTAGAGATTACACAACTAAAAAAACAACAACCACTGCAATGCCTCGAGACAAAGGTGATCCATAAAAGTACAAACATAGGGTTCCCCAACTCTTCCAGCTTTGCAGCCCCGTGGGTTGTGGGGGAGAGGATGGTTCAGTGGTGGAATTCAATTTTTATTTTACTACTGGTTCTGTGGACGTGGCGTGGCGGGCGTGGTGTGGCTTGGTGAGCGTGGCAGGGGAAGGATACTGCAAAATCCCCATTCCCTCCCCACTCCTGGGGGAAGGATATTGCAAAATCTCCATTCCCACCCCACTCTGGGGCCAGTCAGAGGTGGTATTTGCCGGTTCTGCAAACTACTCAAACTTTCTGCTACCGTTTCGCCAGAACCTGCTGAATTTCACCCCTGGGATGGTTCTGTGCCAGTGGCGTGCAACTACACACACAGAGCGCCATTTGTGTGAGTGGCGGGCAGTACCTGCAGCTCATGCAAATGGTGTGTGCGTGCTTGCTCACTGCTCACACAAATAGGGATGCTACATGAACTTGCCCACCACTTCCACAGCCCACTTCCAAATGGCTCAAGGCCCGACAGTGGGCCACAGCCCAGGGACTGAGAACCCTTGGCCTAAACCACATGATATTGCTATTGCTGAGCACATTGTAAGCCGCCCTGAGTCTCCGGAGAAGGGCGGCATATAAATCAAATGAAATGTTTCCTCAGAGGGAGTAGAGTTAGATTTCCAGAGTTTCGCCAAGGCTAATCTAGCCGCAGTAATAATTTGAATTGCCAGTTGGGTTTTATTATTGTCGAGACCATCTTCAGTCATACCTAAGAGAAAGAATTCCGGGGCCAGGAATTTTTTTTTTATTTTTTTTTTTTAATTTGATTTATATGCCGCCCTTCTCCGGAGACTCAGGGCGGCTTACAGTGCGTTAAGCAATAGCCTTCATCCTTTTGTATATTTATACAAAGTCAGCTTATTGCCCCCACAAACTGGGTCCTCATTTCACCTACCTTAGAAAGGATGGAAGGCTGAGTCAACCTTGAGCCTTGGAGAGATTCGAACCAGCAGTAAATTGCAGGCAGCTGTGTTAATAACAGGGTGCTTTAAACCACTGTAGTACCACTGTAGTACCAAGGAATTCTTTTATTTAGCTTTTATTTTTAATAAATAAAATTCTAGAGTGCGCAGAGATGGCTAAATTGACGAGCGAGCTAAAAAATGAAGAGAATTCTAAGTACTACGAAGTATGGGGAATTTGGTATAACTGGTTAAAGAATAGGATAAAAATATGATAATAGGCTATGATTTGTTAGACACCCGAAATGGACTTAATTGTATAGAAATGTAGAGAATTGTATAGAATTGTATGATATATCGTATAGTTATGGATGGAATCCATCCAATGTTTGATTCATGAAATGTGTAAACACTGTACCTCGGATCAAGATTGAGATTGTACATTGTCTTTTTAAAAATTGGAAAATTCAATAAAGTATTTAAAAAAATAAATAAATAAATCAAATGAAATGAAATGAAATGAAAAAAAAATGAAATATCCCTCTTTTGTGGGGTAGGGATAAATGTATTTCCCTAAAAATCATGAAATGGCTCTTCTTTGACTTAACCGTTCTGTACACCAAGATCTGGGGTGCTTTCTGAAAATCCCATTGAAGGAGTAATAACATACCACAGACAGAATTTATTTCATTGGGGTGTCCTCTGCAACCCCCTTTCATCCAGATTAATTGGAGTTTATTACAAGTTTAAGTGGCTTAGGAATTAACCCCGGTATCAGCCTCAGAACTGGAACACAATTCAGAGCCACCGTGTTGATATAGGACAGCCTTCAACTCACAACCACAATTGGGGCCAGAATTTCCATGGCTAAGCAAGGCGGGTATTAAGTGAGTGGCTTCCAATTTTGCAAACTTTTATTTATTTATTTATTTTGCCATGGTTAAGCAAATCACTGCAGTTGTCAAACGAATCACACGGTTGTTAAGCAAATCTGGTTTCTATCACCGACTTCGCTTTTTGGAAGCCAGCTGGGAATGTCTCAAAATGGCAATCAGGTGATTCTGGAACACCGCAACCATCATAAATATATGCTACTTGCCAGTGATGGGTTTCAAATTCTGTGGGCGTGGCTTGATAGGCATGGCAGGAGAAGGATACTGTAAAATCCCCATTTCCTCCCAATCAGCTGGGATTTGGGAGGCAGAGAACAGATGGGGGCGGGGCCAGTCAGAATTTTTACTACCGGTTCTCCGAACTACTCAAAATTTCCACTACCGGTTCTCCAGAACTGGTCAGAACCTGCTGAAACCCACCTCTGCTACTTGCCATGTGCCAAACTTTTGATCGTGTAACCATACAGATCCTTAAATCCTTAGTAATTAGTACTTATTAATTAGTAAATCTTTAGTAAGAACACACCTGGAATACTGCATCCAGTTTTGGTCACCACATTACAAAAAAGATGTTGAGACTTTGGTGCAAAGTGCAAAGAAGAGCAACTAAGATGATTAAAGGCCTGGAAACCAAAACGTACGAAGGAATTGGGTTTGGATAGTCTAGAGAAAAGAAGGACTAAGAGTGACATGATAGCAGTATTCCAGTGTTTGAGGGCTGCTACAAAGAAGAAGGGGTCAACTTATTTTCCAAAGCACCAGAAGGCAAGACAAGAAACTGTGGATGGAAACTCATCAAGGAGAGAAGCAACCTGGAATTAAGGAGAAACTTCCTAATTGCTAGAACAATTAACTAGTGCAGGGGTTCTGCAACCTTAAACCAGTGGTGAAATGTAAAATTTGTTACTACCGGTTCTGTGGGCGTGGCTTGGCGGTGGGTGGTCAACTTTTTTTTTTTTTACTTTTAAAAGCATTAAGAGGTTGTAGAAAAAATGCTTTTAAAAAGCTCTGACGATCGCGCTGAGCCGCACGATCATCAGAGGCTTGTTTTTTTACTTTTAAAAGCATTTTTTCGACCGAATATATTGTAGAAAAAATGCTTTTAAAAGTAAAAAAAAAAGCCTCTGATGATTGCGTGGCTCAGCTGGGTACGGGGGCAGGGCCACAGGGATCTTTGCTACCGGTTCTCCGAATCACCCGCCGCTATCACTACTGGATCAGGCGATCCGGTCCGAACCGGGAGCATTTCACCCCTGCCTTAAACACTCAAAGAGCCATTTGGACTTGTTTCCCACAGAAAAGAAAACACCGGGAGCCACAAAACCTAGGTGGGCATGGCCAACTTGACACCACTCACTTCCACCAATCACATGACCCCCCCTAGCCACGCCTACCCAGCCAGTCATTAGGGCAGAGAACTGGTTGTTAAAAAACACCGGGAACCACAAAAACCTTTTGATATCTCTCCCTCCCTCCCCCCTCTCTCCTTCTCTCCCCCCACCTCTCTGTATCTCTCTATGTCTCTCTCTCTCTCCCACTCTCTCTGTATCTCTCTGTCTCTGCCCCGGCTGCTTCTCCATCCCCTGCTGTTGCCCTTACATTCTCAGGCCAGGCGAGGAGTGACTGGGAGGGGAGGACGAAGGGCGGAGCCAGCCAGTGGTGGGATCACCCGACAGGGAGCTACAGCAGAGGGCCCAAAGAGCCACATGCGGCTCCGGAGCCGCAGGTTGCTGACACCTGAACTAGTGTAACAGCTTGCCTCCAGAAGTTGTGGGTGCTTCATCACTGGAGGTTTTTAAGAAGAGACTGGACACCCATTTGTTTGAAATGGTATAGGGTTTCCTGTTTGAACAGGGGGTTGGACTAGAAGACCTCCACGGTCCCTTCCAGTTCTATTCTCAAAAACAAAGTTCTGTTCTGATTGATTGATTGATTGAAAGATGCTGCAATGGTCCTAAGTGCAAGGACCAGTCGTAAGTCACTTTTTCAGTGCCATCGTAACTTTGAACAGGCGCTAAACAAATGCCTGTAAGTCAAAAACCTGTAAGGAGTATCATCCTCAAACTTTCTCTTTCCCAAAGACATTAGCAAGAGATCAAGGAACTTTTTTTTTTTAATGGAAGGAAAAACAGAATGTTTTAAGCCACGAAATATAGATTTTTCGAAAGTACATTCTATTGTCACTGGAATGTGTTTTACATAGTCCTTTGGTAAGTTTTGCTCATGCTACATGGTGTTTTCCTTACAAAATTCTTACAGGTACTAAATTGATGTCTGGACTTTTCCCAGACAGCTTCCTCCATAAAAAAAAGCTCCACTTCTCATCCCATTTGCTTCCAATGTTTGTTTTTTTCCCCCCCTCTAACTTGGAACCTTTGATATTGGTTTGAACAGTGATATTCAGGCCCTGCGTCTCCCTGCATTAAAAGTTTAGCTTTTTGGTAGAAGCTTGCAAGCAATTTGGAAAACATGATTTAAAAAAAAAAAAACTGAAACAAAAATGTTTGAATGGGGGCTTATTGTATCATTTTTTTTAATGAATTTTGCATTTTATGACTCTTGCATGAATTTTTGCATTATAGAGAAGGACGGCTTTGCTCGTGCTTTTCTGTTGGGGTGATAGAAATTTTATGACCTTTCTTAAGTGAATAACTGCAGTTAAGCTAGTAGCACGGTTATTAAGTGAATCTGAATTCCCCATTGACTTTGCTTGTCAAAAGGTCACAAAAGGGGATCACATGACCCAGGGACACTGCAGCCGTCATAAATATGAGTCAGTTGCCAAGCATTCTTAATTTTGATCACGTGACCATGGGGATGCTGCAACAGTCGTAAGTATGAAAAATGGTCATAATTCAATTTTGTCATTGATGTTGTATCTTTGAATGGTCACTAAATGAACTGTTCTAAGTCGAGGATTACCTGCATACCTTTTGTGAATTTCTTCTCTATTTTCCATCTCACCAACTCTATTTCAGCTGGGATTGGGCTGATGATTGGACGTTTGCAGAAAGGATCTGTTTGGATAAGATCTAGGACAGGGGTCTGCAACCTTAAACACTCAAAGAGCCATTTAGACCTGTTTCCCACAGAAAAGAAAACACCAGGAGCCACAAAATCTGGGTGGGCGTGGCCAACTCACTCACTTCCACCAATCACATGACCTCCCCCCAGCCACGCCTATCCAGCAGGTCATTAGGGCAGAGAACTGGTTGTTAAAAAACACCGGGAACCACAAAACCCTTCTGACATCTCTCTTTCTCCCTCCCTCCCTCCCTCCCTCCTCCCTCTCTCTCTCTCCTCTCTCTCTCTCTCCCCCCACCTCTCTGTATCTCTCTATGTCTCTCTCTCTCCCTCTCTCTCTGTATCTCTCTGTCTCAGCCCCGGCTGCTTCTCCATCCCCTGCCGTTGTCCTTACCTTCTCAGGCCAGGCGAAGAGTGACTGGGAGGGGAGGATGAAGGGCAGAGCCAGCCAGTGGTGGGATCACCCAACAGGGAGCTACGGCAGAGGGCCCAAAGAGCTGCATGCAGCTCTGGAGCCGCAGGTTGCTAACACCTGATCTAGGACAACTCATTGCAGCCATCTTGCCACAGGCCAACTCGCTGTGGGACAAGTGTTACATTAATATCAAGAAATGATGGAACAGAATCATTAAAGAAAGAATACCAAAGGGATGAGAAAATGGAATGTGAATGACAAAAATTAAAATAATTTTAAAATGATTTTAAATAATTAAATAGAATCGTTGAATTGCCCCTCAGCAAGTCGTCCCGTGGCGAATTGGCCACAGTGCAGGAAGTTGCCTCATTCTGCTTTGGATAGGATCAGGATGTGGAAGTTCTGGATCTTCATTTCATTAAGGATAACTCCATACTTTACTTTCCGTAGACTTTCCAAAAATCCAGAAAACCCTGGTGGGTTCCAACCGGTATTACTACCGGTTCTCTTCGCACACTCGCTTTGCTCGCCCACGTGCCAAACTTGCGCTCTGTGCAAGCGCATTAGGTTTCTGGCCAGCTGAGGTGTGGCAATCCACTCTGCCACGCCTATCAGCTGAGCTAAAAACCAAGAAATAAAGGTAGGAATAAAGCAGGGGCGGGCAGGAGGGCCCAGCTCCCAGTCACAGAGAATCGGTTTGGTGACGTCACATTGTCACCATTACCAGCTCAGCTGAACCGGGAGCAACCCACCACTGCCAGAGATGGAAATACACTATTAGTGCTAAAATTGATCTAGGATTTTTTTTATTTACAGTATTTTTATGATTGATCGTACAATTGGATTTGACATTTTTGTCCACCTACAAAACCCTTCCCAGAGACTTGTTTAATAACATTAAAGGTCTCATCGCAGGGGATGTAGCCCATTCCCAGTAAAGCTGCCTTTTGCAATTGACTGAGGATGATTTTGTCAATGCCCAGGGTGTTCAAGTTGTGCTCCAGATGTTTTAGGATTGTCCCCAAACCTCCTATCACTATTAATACTATTGTTGCTTTCTTTGGCCACAATCATTCTATTTACAGATCTTTTGTGATCCACCCCTATTCTCTCGCTTTAATTCTGCAGGTACTACAATGTCCATTATCCATATTTTTTCCCCCCTCTTATTGACAATTGTTAAGTCTGGGTTGTTCTGTGGCAAATGCTTGTCTGTTTGGATTCTAAAGTCCTGGAGCACTTTAGCTTCTTCATTTTCTATATTTTGTTGTTGTTTTGTGGTTCCACCAGTTCTTGCTCGAAGACAAGTGGTATTCTTGTAGATCTTCTAATGCACCATTGTTGCTACTCTACCATGCCATTGTGTGTGGTCAGTTTGTGCGATGTTCTTGCAGCAGCTAACCAAACGATCTACCGTTTCTTTAGCTTCTTTGCAGATTGTGGCACTTGCTATCTGTTGCTGCTTTCTCAATTCTGTCTTGGTATGCATTTGTTCTTCAGACTTGATATTGTACAGCCAGAATCTGCCCCTCTCTCTGTCTTCAACTTTCTAGCTGTTAGCAGTTGCCAGGTCTTGTTATTATCTCATTATTACTGTTATTATTTGCAATTGTTTTAATTTTAATATCAGTCCGCTGGCCAGAGACTGCTTGGGTTGAAACAGCAGATAAATTGTTGTGGATTGTTGATTTCTTTGTCTGGTCTATTTGGTGCAACTTTCTATACTCCATTGGCTGAAGAATCCAAGCTCTGTAGCAGAAAAAAGTACTTCGGTAGTGACAACAGGTTCTTGAGCATCCATGAACTGTCAGGAGCAAAAACTGTCAGGAGCAAAAAAAAATTGATGCGTTTCGAAGCCGTTGAATACCATGGTACCACTGTTTAATTCTTAAGTGCTGTTACAGTTGCTATAATCAGTGTGGCTTCCACCAAACTAACCTGTCAGATCCCATCAGGATTTTAGCAGCTAAAAGAAATTGTCAGATTAGTTTCGTAACTTGTTGAAAACATGTAACCGAAATGTGAAAAGTCAGGCTTATATGTCAATAACCTTGAGCCGTTGTTCTTTTTGTTAGCAGTAACAGAAATAGAAGAGTTTTATAATTAATATTTGAAGCTCTCATTTAAGGTGACAAATGGTGACACAGATTGGCAGGAATCCAGAAATAAAATAAAAGGTTTACCTACTTCAGTTACTCCTTTTCATTTATTATCTGGTTCTTCCTTTCTTCCATCGCACAAAGGAAGCGTGTGTTCAGGACTATGATGCATGTTTAGCTTTGCTCACATTATTAAAATTGCAATTTTCCTCACACCTTCTCTTTTGAGAACAGCAAACCAACACCAGACAAAAAGGACTTAGCAAAATTTAGTGAAAATTATGAAAAGTGAATGATCTCTCTACGGCAAGTGTTGACTCTTTGCCAAATTTCATTGAGTTTTTTTTTTCCTGCGATATTTTCTATATCTGTAACCATTTTCTATAAATCTAACCATTTCTTATTCTGCTTCTCAAGATATAACTTTTTTTCCCCTTCTCTTGTAGCATATTCACATCATTATTATCACACTGGTATCCAACGAGGCATTGAAACCAGAGGTGGGTTCCAGCAGGTTCTGACCAGTTCTGGAGAACCGGTAGCGGAAATTTTGAGTAGTTCGGAGAACCGGTAGTAAAAATTCTGACTGGCCCCGCCCCCATCTATTCTCTGCCTCCCAAGTCCCAGCTGATCGGGAGGAAATGGGGATTTTGCAGTAACCTTCCCCTGGAGTGGGGAGGGAATGGAGATTTTACAGTATCCTTCCCCTGCCACGCCCACCAAGCCACACCTCCCAAGCCATGCCACGCCCACCAAGCCACACCCACAGAACCGGTAGTAAAAAATTTTGAAACCCATCACTGATTGAAACCATGTCCCTTTTCGATCAACATTACCCTAAAAGAGAGTGGGGGTTTTATTGCATACTTGCTGCTGCCATCTTGGTTTTGTTTGTTTTTTACCTCGCCCCTTGCAGGTATTCCTGTCTGGAACTCAAATGGAGAGGCACAAATAAAGATGATCCTAGAGTTTAGGCAAGGGGTGTCAAACTCGATTTCATTGAGGGCCACATCAGGATTGTGTTTGACCTTGGTGGGCTGGGGGGCCGTGGCCAGGGTGGGTGTGACCAGCTCAACATCAGTTCTGTCACAATGGTCTCCTGCAGTGAAAATGGAGCTCGGGGGTGGGGGCACGCTCCGTTGTTACTGGCAGAGGGTTGCAGGAGGCCGTCGCGGGCAAAAATGGAGCTCAGAGGGGCCGCACATGTCCCCCCGAGCTCCATTTTCACGGTCCAGTTCTTCGCTGTATCCAAGATGGCCCTGCAGGCCAGATCTAAGCATCCCATGGCCAGATCTGGCCAGTAGGCCTTGAGTTTGACACCCTTGGTTTAGATTTTGTTTTGCAGCAAGCCAACTTCCCCTTGTTTTATTTTAAGACATGTTTTTTTTAAAAAATAGGTGAGTCAGGAAACTGATTGGCACTAAGAGAAATGTCAGAGAACATAGAGGTATTGAGAGCATCCTACATATCCCTCTTGTTAGATCTCCTGGAAGCCATGACTAGATGGACCTTGGCAACTTGAAGATGGGTGGACTTCAAGGCCCAGAATTCTCTAGCCAGCATGTGTGGATTTCAACTCCCAGAATGCTGGCTGGGGAATTCTGGGAGTTGAAGTCCACAAAAAAGCCCACTGGAAGCCATTTTTTTCTCAGCTTGGCAGTTTGAAGTTGAGTGGAATTTAACGGTTATTCTATTCCGATTTTCAGGGCATAACTCAGCTTAAAACTCAGCACGGAAGAGACCTGTGTGTGTGTGTGTGTGTGTGTGTGTGTGTGTGTTGCACACATGTGCAAAGAGACAGTTGAAAAGGCTCTTAAAGAACATCTCTCATCTCTGTTATTCACTAGACGGGCCTCTTCTGCTGATTACAGCAGTGTCTCTTCCTCATGCTGCTCTAATCACTCCCTTTGCAGTTCCCAAGTTTGGGTTTCATGTTTATGCATACCTCATTTCCCTCCCATCCACCTCTCTTGATTGGTGGTCTTCATTTAGGTTTAAATTCAATTCTCCACCTTCCTGATGGAAACAAATGGAAATCAGAAGGAAGAAGAGCATTGAGGAGGAGATGTAAATAAGTTTGTTATTTTTCTGTCCAGCTGGTTGTTCAGTTGTTTGGAATCAATCTCCAGACTGTTTTGGATAGTGAAAGGCTGGTGTATGTATATACCGGTAGTCCTCGACTTACAACCATAATTGTGACCAAAATTTCCATGTAAGTAATGGTTGTTAAGTGAGTCTTGTCTGATTTTACAACTTTTTTTGTCATGGTTGTTAAACAATCACTATAGTTGTTAAGTAAATCATGTGGTCATTGGGTGAAACTGGTTTCCCGTTGATTTTGCTTGGTGGAAGCCAGCTGGGAAAAGGTCACATAATGGAAATCATCTGACCCCAGGATACCCCACCAATAGATGCTAAGCACCTGGATTTTGATCACATGTCTATAAGGATGCTGCAATAGTCATAAGTCACATCTTCGGTGCCATTGTAACTTTGAATAGTCTCTGAACGAATAGTTGCAAGTTGAAGATTACCTGTATGACTGCATGTCTAAATGCATATTTGGATGCTACAGTACTTATACAAGTTAGTATCAATATCCCTCGTTTTAAGAAGGTTTTTTTTTACAACCTTTCAAAACTTATTGGGTTTATGGTGACCCAATGAAAATATTGATCTCCCCTCAGATAATGATGATGATGATAGGGGAGAGGGAGTGAGACACACACACACACACACACACACAAACACACACACACACACACACACAGAGAGAGAGAGAGAGAGAGAGAGAGAGAGAGAGAGAGAGAGGATGGATGGATGGATGGATGGATAGATCGATAGGTAGATAGATAGACAGATAGATAGATAGATAGATAGATAGATAGATAGATAGATAGATGATACATGGGATGAGGGTGTGGCTAACTGATGAGGACTAATAAATCCGAAATAGATCTATCTTAGTCTCCTTAGTCTCCCAATGGGCAGCAGGGTGCTTGCTGGCTGCCTGAAAAAATCCTAGAAACTAGTGGATTGTGATTTCACTGAACTAGGGCTGCATAAAAATCTTGGTTTACATAGCCTAAAGAGAAATACACATAAAGGCACTACGAAAAGAAAAGAAAACAAATAGATGATACTGTAGATACATGCTGGATGAATAGATAGATGATAGATAGATAGATGATGGGTAGCTGGATGGATGGATGGATAGATGATAGAGATAGATAGACAAACAGATAGATAGATAGATAGATGATAGATAGATAGATAGATAGATAGATAGATAGATAGATAGATAGATAGATAGATAGATAGATAGATAGATGCTGGATGGATAGATAGATGATAGGTAGGTGGGTAGATGGATGGATGGGTGGGTGGGTAGGTGGATAGATGGGTGGATGGATATATATATATATATATATATATATATATATATATATATATATATATATATATATATATAGAGAGAGAGAGAGAGAGAGAGAGAGAGAGAGAGAGAGAGAGAGAGAGAGAGAGAGAGAGAGAGAGAGAGAGAGAGAGAGAGAGAGAGAGAGAGAGAAATCTGTTGCCTTCAAATTAATTTTGACTCCTGGCAAATACAGTTTTCTTGTTTCCTATTGTCTTCTTCCTAAAATTGAAAGAGAGAACTGGTCCAAAGTGATTCAGCTGGATTCTGTGCCTAAGGGTTCTCATTTAATAAATTAGATACCTGAATAAATTAAACAGATTATATTGCTTTATCAGTGCCTTACTAGACATTTCCAAGAGATCTGACAGAACAGTCTGAAAATCTTAACAGATGGGATAAATGCGTTCTTATATATGGTTTGAAACCATCATCCTGCGCTATGTCCTGGTTTAGATTTATGGAGCAGTATTCTGACCCAACATGACGCAACCTTTCAAACAAGGATGTAAGCTATATCTAAACACCGTCTACCTATCAGAAATGTGGTAACTTCCAAATGGATGGACTTCAAATCCCAGAATTCTCAGGGATTTGACCTGTAGTGATCATGCTAGCTGTGGCACTGTAGAAGTTGAGGTTCATCAATCTGACAGTTGTTCGGTTGAGAAATCCTGGAATAGAATGAAATTTGGAGACCAGCTGTTTTGTTTGGACGCTGAATTCTGAATTGATTAGTATAGAGAGCAGCAACAAATTGGATTAAAAAGGGCACTTAACTCCATTATATGCAGCTTTTTAATATGTGTATTTTCTTGTTTAAATATCTATCTTTCCCACTGAAAAAGGAACATGCTATTCTAGGTAGAATCTTGACTGGTTAAGATGTTTTCAAGATGTTTTACAATCTTTGGACTGCAAATATAATTGCACTACTTCCCGATGCCAACATCCTGAAGCAGGATATAAAAAGAAAATGCCAGAGGCTACTGCAAAGAAGGCCCCACCTTGTTCTGACAGCAAATGACCATCAGAGATTCATAGTATTAAGAGCAAGACCTAAACTCGAAGTTGTACATAACTTTGGGAGGAAAGAGATAATACTAGTGTTGTACAAAGGTTTGTTTATACAGCATGCTGGCTGGAGAATTTTGGGAATTGAAGTACACACAACATAAAGCATGCTGGCTGGGGATCTCTGGGAGTTGAAGTCTACCCAGAGGTGGTATTCAGCCGGTTCGGACTGATTCTGACGAACTGGTAGCGGAAATTTTGAGTAGTTCAGAGAACTGGCAAATACCACTTCTGGCTGGCCCCACCCCACCCACCCTGCCCCTTCCAGGAGTCCCCCCACAGCCTGTTTTGGCTCCCGGGGGCTGCAGGGAGGCCTAGTCTGTAAGGCTTGGGCACCCAATTCAATGGTGGGTTCCAACCGGTGTTACTACCGGTTCTCTTCACGCACGTGCTTTGCGTGCGATCGGTGTTACTACCGGTTCTCTTTGCACAAGCATGTTAGGTTTCTGGCCAGCTGAGGTGTGGCAATCCACTCTGCCATGCCTATCAGCTGGGCTAAAAATCAAGAAATAAAGGTAGAAATAAAGCAGGGGTGGGTGGGAGGGCCCAGCTCCCAATCACAGAGAACCGGTTCGGTGACGTCATATTGTCACCGCTACCAGTTCGGCCAAAACAGGCTAAACTGGGAGCAACCCATCACTGACCCAATTGATCTATTTGCTGCGTCCCAGAGTCTATTCCTGCCCCCCAGCTTTCCAGCTGATTGGCTGGGTCTTCTTTCGTTGCCCTGCACAGGAGAACGGAGCTGGAAAGTAGATTAGTGGGGTGGGGAGGG
This sequence comes from Pantherophis guttatus, assembly GCF_059756535.1. NCBI lineage: Eukaryota > Metazoa > Chordata > Lepidosauria > Squamata > Colubridae > Pantherophis > Pantherophis guttatus. Next base: position 151,883,234 of record NC_142066.1, read on the forward strand.
AATGGGGATTTTGCAGTATCTTTCCCCCAGGAGTGGGGAGGGAATAGGGGATTTTGCAATATCCTTTCCCCAGGAGTGGGGAGGAAATGGGGATTTTACAGTATCCTTCCCCTGCCACGCCCACCAATTTCTGTGGCTAAACAAGATAGCTATTAAGGGGTCATGCCCGCTTTTATGATCTTTTTTTCCCCATGATTGTTAAGTGAATCACTACAATCATGTGGTTGTTAAGCGAATCTGCTTCCTCCATTGTCTGGGAAGGTTGAAAGTGACAATCACATGGTAGCAGAATGCTGCCATCCTCATAAATAAATTGCTGCTTTCCCAAGCACCCGAATTTTCATCATGTGTAGCCGTAGGGATGCTACAACTGTTGCAAACACAGGGACCATGTGTCATATGTGATTTTTTTTCCAGGGCCATTTGAATGGTTGTTAAGCGAATGGTTGTAAGTTGAAGACTATCTGTACCACCTTGGCAATTATTATTATAATTCTGAAGAAGTGAGTTTCTACATTTTTAAGGAGCATTATAGCATCTTTCATGACTTTTACCCTACATTTGCCATTGAAACGTGTATCCTTCCGATTCTACCCATTTTTTTAGGGATAGAATTAAGATCACATGAAGTGTTAGTACCACTTTATAAGGCCTTGGTAAAACCACACTTGGAAAACTTGGACCAAAACATCCAGTTTTAGTTGCCATAACACAAAAACAACATTGAGACTCTAGAAAAAGTGCAGAGTAGAGCAACAAAGATGAGCCTTGGTGGCGCAGTGGTTAGAGTGAAGTACTGCAGGCTACTTTTGCTGACTGCCGGCTGCCTGCAATTTGGCAGTTCAAATCTCACCAGGCTCAAGGTTGACTCAGCCTTCCATCCTTCCGAGGTGGGTAAAATGAGGACCCAAATTGTTGGGGGCAATAGACTGACTCTGTAAAATGCTTAGAGAGGGCTGTAAAGCACTTTGAAGTGGTATATAAGTCTAAGTGCTATTGCTATTGCTTTAGGGAGCTGGAGGCTAAATCATATGAAGAACCGTTGCTGGAATTGGGTATGTCTAGTCTTATGAAAAGAAGGACCAGGGGTGACATCATAGCAGTGTTCCAAAATCTAAGTGGCTGCTACAAGGAAGAAGGAGTCAAGATATTCTCCAAAGCACCTGAAGGCAAAACAAGAAACAATGGATGGAAACTAATCAAGGGGAGAACTGATCTAGAACTAAGGAGAACTTTCATGATAGTTAGAACAATTAATCAGTGGAACAACTTGCCTCCAGAAGTTATAGTGCTCCAACATGGAGATTTTAAAGAAGAGATTGGACAAACGGTATAGGATCTCCTGCTTGAACAGGGGGTTGGACTAGAAGACCTCCAAGGTCCCGTCCAACTCTGTTATTCTTGTATCTTTTTTCTTAAAATGAATTATGGGAAATGAATTGGAAATCCCTGGAGCCTATAAACTTAAATGAGGGAAAGGAAGAGAAAGATTTTATTTCTATTCTTACACAGCTAACTGCCATGGTGGTTAAATCAATGGCACATGTATTTTCATATAAACAAACAAACAAATTTGAACAATTAATAAATAGGGCGAGAGAGACTCCTTATATCTGATGCCTTCAAGGATATAAGCTCATGGCTTCTCGGCTAAATAGTTGGCGCTGTAAAGAAACCAATGTTTTATTTATAATGTGCTCCCTACCAGGTCAGAGTCCAACCCACAATAAAAATCAGCAAAAAAGAAATAAACGGCAAGTGTAAAATCAATGTGTATGGTATGATATTTACAACCACAATGAAAATAATACCACAATAAAAGCCTAAACTTACCTATACTGTAATAATATGATTTACAGCAAAGCAGGCCGACCCTATTCTCAACAACTGCTCTTAGTCACTTCCTCCAGTCAGTAGTCTTGATGGAATAAAGAGTTTTCAAACACTTCTTAAATGCTTCCAATGGCTGTGTGAGAATGGGGATGGGGGATGGAAGAAAGAATTCGAAAACTGAGAACCAGACCCTGAGATGCACAGAACAATCTTTCTTCTGGACATCAAATGGAAAAAAAAAAAAAACCAGTCTTAACCAACCTTGTAGAAATGGGATTTTATAGAACTGTCTCAATCAAGAACTAACATGTTCTGTCTCTTAGTTTTTTCTGAATCATTTGAAGTTAATTAACTGCATAATAAAGATATGACACTTATTTGTTTGTTTGATTGGTTGGTTGATTTTTATCCCACCTTTATTATTTTATAAAGGTAACAAACATTCAGAGTACTGCTTCTCCTTTTCCCCACGACAACCCTGTGAGGTGGGTTGGGCGTAGAGCAAATGATTGGCCCAAGGTCACCTGGCCAGCTTTCTGATTGGCCCAAAGTTACCCAGCTGGCTTTCATGTTTAAGGTAGGACTAGAACTCATTGTCTCCTGGTTTTTAGGCCAGTTCCTTCACCACTACACCAAACTGGCTAAGAAAAATATGCAATCCATTCTTACACTGAAAAGCACACCTTTCAATCCAGTACAGAACAACAGAAATACTAAGGAATGGAGAAAACAGCTTTACCTAGTGCTGAAAAGATATTAAGGTAGATGTTCTGCAGACATTCTTCCATAGTAGATATCAGTGGTGGGTTTCAAAAATTTTTACTACCGGTTCTGTGGGTGTCGCTTGGTGGGCGTGGCATAGCTTGGTGGGCATGGCTTGGTGGGCGTGGCAAGGGAAGGATTCTGCAAAATCTCCATTCCCACCCCACTCCAAGGGAAGGTTACTGTAAAATCCCCATTTCATCCCAATCAGCTGGGACTTGGGAGGCAGAGAATCGATGAGGGCGGGGCCAGTCAGAATTTATACTACCGGTTCTCCAAACTACTCAAAATTTCCGCTACCGGTTCTCCAGAACTGGTCAGAACCTGCTGAAACCCACCTCTGGTAGATATCCCATAATCAAGATAATCCTCTATTTGTAATTCTCCATCTTGCGGCTTGTTTCCTTCGTGGTCCAACTAATTTTCTCCTTTTGAAACCTCAACCCTATCCAGGAATTTCCAAAGGAACTTTCCCACACAACACAAGTGACTCATTGTAAAAGCCGGTGGAAAGGTTTGAGGCCATGAGGCTACGCATTTAGCACCTGGCTGGGATAACAGATAAAATGCTTAGCAGACTCTATTCTGAGTATTGGGTCAAGCAAGTAAGAATCCTGACAATGATGAGAACACAAGAGTGACGACAAACTGACAAGCTGGCATTGTTCATTTGCACAAGTGTGCAAAATACTTCCCTTTGCTCATCATTGGAAAAGGGTTTAGGGTTAGAGTTACTGCCTAATCTATTTAGTTCTTTCCCCCCCCCTGCTTCTTTCTTCAAGCCATGATTTTCCTCATGACGTTTTGTCTTGAGACAAAAAAGACGTCCCTAGAGCACAGATCTGTTTTGCTGAAAATTGTACTGACAAGCAAGATTAAGCAACATGAGGCTTTCTGGTGCTTTTGCATCTGATCCAAAAAGTTCAGCCAAGAAAGAAGAGAGGATAGATGGAATCGTCCAAAATAACTAAAGAGCACCAAATTTGTTTTCTTCTCTCCTCTTAGAGTCCGACATATGAGATTGCAAGTTTAAATGCTGGTCTAGGAATCAGAGACTGTGAGTTCTAGTTACACTTTAGGCATAAAAGTTAGCTGTGTGACCTTGGGCCAGGCACCAGAAATTAGTGAGTTCTGATCAGTGGTGGGATTCAAAAAATAAAATTTAACAACCAGTTCTCTGCCCTAATGACTGGCTGGGTGGCCGTGGCCATGGTGGGCATGGCCAGAGGTGTGTGACAGCCAGCATTCGGCCTCCTGCACCCCCTGGGCGCAAAAATGGGTCGTGGGAGGCCACGCTGCACACACACCCCGTGCCCCATTTTGGGCCTAGTAAGCTTCCCTGCGACCTCCTGGGAGGGCCGTGGGGGGCCACGCTGTACACACACACACGTGCCCCATTTTGGGCCTAGTAAGCTTCCCTGCAACCTCCTGGGAGCAAAAACGGGCCGTGGGGGGCCATGCTGCACCCCCCCCGTGCCCCATTTGGGCCTATTAGGCCTCCCTGCAGACTCTTGGGAGCAAAAACAGGCTGGGGGGGGGCACCGCACCCCTCTTGCCCGGTTTTGGGTCTAGTAGGCCTCCCTGAACTTACCTGGGAGCCAAAACGGGGCACGTGGGGACTCCTGGAAGGGGCAGGGAGGGGAGGGGCTAGGCCAGCCAGCAATTTAACAACCGGTTTGCCCAAACCAGCCCAAACCGGCTGAATCTCACCACTGGTTCTGATCCCACCTTAGGCATGAAAATCATTTGGGTGATTTTGAAACAAACACCAGGAAATAGTGATTTCTAGTCCTGCCTTAAGCATGAATATTATTTAGATCAATCACTGTCTTTCAGCCCAATGCATCTCCTAGGGTTGTTATTGTGGGGAAATAGGAGGAAGTAATATTAGATACGTTTGCCATCTTGAGTTACTTTATAATAAAGTAATAGATAGTCCTCGACTTACGACCACAACTGAGTCCAAAATTTCTGTTGTTAAGTGAGATATTTGTTAAGTGAGTTTTGCCCCATTTTGCTACCTTTCTTGCCACAGTTGTTAAGTGAATCGATAAGTTAGTAATACGGTTGTTAAGTGAATCTGGCTTCTCCATTGATTTTGCTTGTCAAAAAGTTGCAAAAGGTAATCACATGACCTTGGGACATAGCAACCGTCATAAATATGAACCAATTGCCAAGCACCTGAATTTTGATCACATGATCGTGGGGCTGATACAAAGGTTGTAAGTGTGAAAATTGGTCATAAGTCACTTTTTTCAGTGCTGTTGTAACTTTGAATGGTCACTAATTAAACAGTTATAAGTCGAGGACTACCTGTATGTTATAAGAGATAAAAATCTAATAAATAAATAAATAAAGGAAGCAGCACATTCCAGAAGAGCCTTAAACAAGAGACTGCACAGTCCTGAATTGGATCCAGGAGAAAAGAAAATTTTCAGGTATCCACACCTAGAATGTTCTGGGATTACTCTATTACAGTGGTGGCTAACCTTTTTGCCATCACGTGCCAGGAAGGGGGGGCAAGGGAGGTTCGCACGCACACGTGCCCACACCCATAATTCTATGCGCCCCACACCCTGCTCTTGGCATGTGATGGCCCGTTTTTCTTTCTCACCTGGCTCCAGATCTTCTCTATGCATCTGGGGAGGGCGAAAACAGCCTTCCCCACCCTCTCAGAGGCCCAAAACGGCCCATTTCCCAACTTCCAATTGGACAGAAAGTGATGTTTTTTGCTGTCCCCAGCCTCCAAAGGCTCCCGGAGCTAAGCTGGCGTGCCAGGCGACATGGCTCCACGTGCCACCTGTGGCACGCGTGCCATAGGTTCGCCATCACGGCTCTATTAGGTTAAAAGATTATAACTTTAATATGGCAAGATTCAGTCTACAAGGCTAATAAGGAACTGGATTTGATTGGATTTTACTATGTCATTTTGGAGTTTAGGCCTGACTCTATCCAATGTATAGCTATTATTTGCTGATGGATATCATTTTTCTTAAAAAGCACAGATGCTGTTACGCCCATGCATTTTAAAGTCCTCAGGCTAATTTAAATATAGCAGTTGGATGATCCAGGAGGCCTTTGATTTTCTATCTGTACATGCATATTTGGATGGGTGCCAAACGTCATAAATGGATAATAAAGTTGTTTTCCTGATGCATGCATTTGGACTGCATTTCCAGATATACATTTATTTGACTTCTTACTTGGCCCTAATGTGATAAGCAATATCTAATGAGGTAAAGTCTTTTTCCGTCTTACAAATCCCTGCCAACAAAAACAAATCTAGTGGAGTGAGAGCAGAAAAGACACACTCCAAACTTATGCTTGTATCCTTTGAAATTTTCACGTGGGATGAAAACTTCCTACCCAGACAGAAATGCTACAGAATATTGATGAATATTTGGGCGTTACAATGGTTGTAAATACAGGCCCTAAGGCACTTTTTCCAAACCTATAATACCTTTGAACTGTTGTTAAATGAAAGGTCACAAGTACAGGTAGTCCTCGATTTACGACCACAATTAGCCCAAAATTTCTGTTGCTAAGTGAGACAGTTGTTAAAATGAATTTTGCCCCATTTTACGACCTTTCTTGCCACAATTGTTAAGTGAATCACTGGAGTTCATGTTATTTAAGTTAATAACATGATTATTAAGTGAATCTGGCTTTCCTCTTGATTTTGTTTGTCAAAAGATCACAAAAGGGGATCACATGACCCTGGAACAGTGGTCGGTTCCTCCCGGTTCGGCCCAGTTCCGCAGAGCCAGTAGCGGTGACGATATGATGTCACCGAACCGGTTCTGGCCCCCCGTCCCCCTGCGTTATACTTACCTTTTATTTGGCCCCACTCCCAATCTATTGCTGCCTCCTGAGTCCCAGCTGATCGGCTAGAAGGAAAAAAACTGTTTAAACCCTTGCCGCAGGGCTTCCAAGGGCCTCCTTACAGCTGATCAGTGTTAAAAGGCAGTGTGTGGTAGACCGGTGCCTCCAAAAACAAATGAGTAGACCGGTGCCTGCAAAAATAAATGGGTATCAGTAGTTCCGACAATCAGCTGTCCCCCCGCCCCCCCGTCCTGTCCTATATTTCCTTCTTTCTGGCTCAGCTGATTCGCGCAGCATAGCTGATTTCCGCGCCTCCACTGTTCTACTTAACGGGGCTGCCTTAGAAGTAAGCAGCTGAGCTTCAAATTGATGTATTTTGAACACTGCGCGCAACTCCGGTAGGCGCGCGCTCACAGAATCGCTGGTTAAACTGGTTTCAGCCCACCACTGCCTGGAACTCTGCAACCGTCATAAATATGAGTCAGCTGCCAAGCACCTTAATTTTGATCATGTGACCAGGGGGATGATAGTAAGTGTGAAAATAGTCACATGTCACTTTTTTTCAGTGCCATTGTAACTTCAAACGGTCACTAAACGAACTGTTGTAAATTGAGCACTTCCTGTACACAAATAGAAGAGGATGTGAGAAGATGATAGAGAGAGAAGAAAACCACAAGGTCCTTCCCATAAAACTCCCAACAACTTTGAATGTATATGCATTTCCTCAGTGCTGCTGGGCTCAATGTACAACTTTTGCTTTAATTATATTGAAATTGCAGCGTACAAGAAGAGGAACGAGCAGAAAATAGTTAGCTGAGAGTTAATTATGGAATTCCTCGTGGCCTCCTCCTTTTCCCTGACTTTTAAGTTCTTTTCACTACCAGATGCAGCAGCTTGTTTTATGGACTGTGATAAATCTGCCACTAGAGAGGAATATAAAATAAACCCAGGCATCTGAGCTGATTTTCAAATTTCTTCGGATATATATATATATATATGAAAAATACTGGGGCATAAAACATTTCTTCTTTTTTTTAAACAACGTTAGTAAATAGGTTGATCTGTTTTTATGATTTCCAATACTACTAAGTGGCTTTTATTAAAACAAATTTAATCAGCTGAGGAACCCGGCATGTGCTACCATAAAAATCAGATGTCATGCAAGCATAGTACTAAATATGAAGGGATTTGGTTAAAAAGCGGAAAAACGACTGCAAAGAGAGGGTAGAGGTGTCATTTTCCACCTTCCAACCTGTAGCTATGCACGTGAAAACTGGCTCTTTATTAATGCAAGCAATAAAATACATATTTATTTCACGATGGAAAAGTCCAGTTACTCCAATCAGAAATGTCTTCATCCAGGACAGTTTACAAATTCGGGAGGGGAAGGTTGCTAACAGAGGCATCAAGGCAGGGGTAAAATCCAGCAGGTTCTGACAGGTTCTGGAGAACCGGTAGTGGAAATTTTGAGTAGTTCAGAGAACTAGCAAACACCACCTCTGGCTGGTCCCAGAGTGGGATGGAAATGGAGATTTTGCAATATCCTTTCCCCAGGAGTGAGGAGGGAATGGGGATTTTGCAGTATCCTTCCCCTGCCACGCCCACCAAGCCACACCACACTCACCAAGCCACGCCCACAGAACCGGTAGTAAAAAAATTAGGATTTCATCACTGCATCAAGGCCTAAGTCAGCAAGCAAGAGAAAACACGCCATTTTTATTTCCCACAATGTGCGAGACCATTGGACATCCAATGGCAACTGGACTTTGTTTTCCCTTGAAGAGGTTTATTCTGACTGAAGTCAGAACTGAAGAAGCTTCTTGAATGAGAAGTGAAATGTCTTCAAGGAAAAACAAAATCAAGTTGGCTTTTGAAAAAGCACCTTTGGGTACAACCTAGATGACTGGGAATCTCCATAGACAAAGCCTAGGGAAGTAAAATGTGGAATGTTGGTGAACTACAGTTCCCAGCATTCTTCACTAAAGACCATTCTTGGTTGGGTTGCTGGGAACTGTAGTCTACGACTTATCTATCCTGAGCAAAAGCAAATTTATACCAAAAATACCAGGGAGAATGAAGCATACCCAGGAAGTCCTAGACTTACGACCACAATTGAGCCCTTTCTGATTGACAAGCTCAGTGTCGTAGCCATTGAGCCACAAGACAGTTATTAAGTGAGTTTCCCCTGTTTTATGACATTTCTTAGAACAGTTGTGTTGTGGCTCCGTTGCCTGAGCCTGCACTATCGACAGATGCAGACTCTGAGAGTGAGGGAGAGGAGTTGGCAAGGCCTCCCTCTCCAGGACCCTCCTCTCTGGCAATGCCTCCGGAGGACACCAAAGGCCAAGAGATAGGACCAGAGCCAAGCATGTCCCCGCAGCCACAGGTGGACAGCGACGAAGGAGATAAGTGCTGGCTGGATCCTCGGCAGCGGCGCCGGGAGAAGCGTGCGCAGCAGAGGGGAAGGCATGCCAGAGATTAGCTGAGTCACTGGACCACACCCCACAGGGTATAATGTGGGTGTGGTGGCCGGTTCAGTTTGTGACGAGCAAAAACTAGAAATAATCCCTGATCTCTGCGTTACTGGACTTCTGCCTGCCTTGTCGGACTGCATTTGGACTAATCCTTGTATTGCTGAAACTTTACCTGCTTTATCGGAATGCTTGCAGTCTAATCTTTGTTTTGTGAGTGAGTAAAGTCTGAATTGGCAGCTAGCCACTGGGTTGCTGCCAGCTTTATCTTCAAAGACTTTGTCGTGTGGCTTATTAACTCAGGGCCGTCTGTGGGGGTGTGTGTGTGGGATGGGGACAGAACAAGTTGTTAAGTGAATCTGGCTTCCCCTTTGACTTTACTTGTCAAAAGTTCGCAAAAAGGGATCACATGACCCCAGGACTCTGCAACTGTCATAAATATGAGCCAGTGGCCAAGCGTCCAAATTTTGATCACCTGACCACAGAGATGCTGCAAGGGTGAAAAATGATCATAAGTCACTTTTTTCAGTGAGATTGTAACGTCTAACGGCCATTAAATGAATGATTGTGAGTCAAGGACTACATGGCCTCCAAGGTGTTGGGGACTGCACATCCAACTGGGGGACTTCTGGGAATGATACCCTTCAAACATCTGGAAAACATCATGTTCAGGAAAGCCAGTGTTGTTGATAGCATCAAATCCTATCTACTATTAATCTTCTCATCATTCCCACCACCACTCACTTATGACTGTATGACTGTAATTTTGTTGCTGGTATCCTTATGATTTATATTGATATTGTTTCCTGATTGCTTATTTGTAACCTATGACTATCATTAAGTATTGTACCTTATGATTCTTGATGAATGTATCTTTTCTTTTATGCACACTGAGAGCCTATGCACCAAAGGCAAATTCCTTGTGTGTCCAATCACACTTGGCTAATAAAGAATTCTATTCTATTCTATTCCCTTGTGAATCACAGCGAAGCAGAGATGACAAATGGTCTATTGGTGGGTGGAGATGTCCAATTGCTCACCGAGGATTAATTTTGGGGTGGATAAAAGCTCTAATCTCTGTCCACAGAGCCACAAGCAGCCCAGAGGTTGTATCTACAGCCAACAGTAGAGTCACGCCAACTTTCACTGGAGTGATCAAGGGATGGGATGATATTTTCCTGGCCTTTTGTGATATTGTGGTGCTACATAAGGTGTGTAAGGAGGACACAAGCAGTCCTCGATGTACAACAGTTCATTTAGTGACCTTTCAAAGTTACACCACTGAAAAAAGTGATCATTTTTCACACTTATGACCACTGCAGCATCCCTATGAGTTACGTGATTAAAATTCAGAGGCTTGAAAACTGGTTCATATTTATGACGATTAAAGTGTCCTGGGGTCATGTGATCCCCTTTTGGGACCTTCTGATAAGCAAAGTCAATGGGGAAGCCGGGTTATTAGCTTAACGACTGTAATGATTCACTTAACAACTGTAGCAAAAAGGGTTGTAACTGGAGCAAAGCTCAGTTAACAAATGCTTCACTTAGCAACAGAAATTTTGGCCTCCCTTGTGGTCATAAGTCAAGGACTACCTGTACAACCTCTTCTTGTACCAATGAAGGAAATTCTGCCTTCTCCAGCCAAGAATTAACTAGATATACTTTTTTTAAAAAAAATTAAAAGTATAAAATTCATTTTAAAACTGTGTGTCTCTGTGTGTGTGTGTTTCATAGAAATACATCTATCTCTAAACCCAAACTCCAAGTTGCAGAAGCAGATTATTATTTTTTAAAAATAAAAAATATAACAGAATAACAAAGCTGGAAAGGACTTTAGAAGTCTTCTGGTCCAACCCCTCTGCTCAAGGAGGAAACCCTTCTTGTGGCCCCCGCAAGCGGCCTGCGTGTATTGTGGCTGATCCCGACAACGAGGAGGCTGGTGTGGTGTCACGCCAGCAGCCTGCGCAGCCAGTGCTCGCGTGGGACAGCGAGGAGGCTGAAGCAGTGGTGGGTTCCTCCCGGTTTGGTCCGGTTCGGCTGAGCCAGTAGCGGTGACGATATGACGTCACCGAACCGGTTCCCCCCTCCCCCCACCCACGTTATTCTTACCTTTTATTTGGTCCCACCCCCAATCTATTGCAGCCTCCTGAGTCCCAGCTGATGACTAGAGGGAAAAAAACTGTTTAAACTCTTGCTGCGGGGCTTCAAAGGGCCGTCCTACAGCTGATCAGTGTTAAAAGCAAACAAATTAGTTGGGTCGTAAGTGCGAGGACTGGTCGTAAGTGCAAGGACCTTCCAGAAATGACTGACCAGCTAGCCATGCCCACCTAGTCACATGACCTCTAAGCCACACCCACAAAATAAGCCACTCCCACAGAACCGGTAGTAAAATAATTTAGAACCCACCCCTGGGCTGAAGAGGATGTGGTGCCACAGGCAAAGACTCAGCCAGGGCCTTCAGAACCTCCAGAGGCTCCTTCAAGTGGAGAGAGTGAAGTGGAGGAGCCTCTCCTCAATGCTCGAGCACGCAGGGCTGCCAAAAGGCAGGAATGGCTACTCAGGAGGAGGAGGATTGAAGATAATTGGCCACTCCCTTAGCCTATTTAAGTCACACGCCGGAAACAACTTGTAATTATCTTGCTGGAAACAACTTGTAATTATCATCAGAGCATTTTTGGAAAAGTCTTATCGTATTTTGTTTTCTGGGCTGGTTGCCAACCTTTGCCGGACTTTGGTTGATTCTTGCTACTTAATAAATTTGATAAGGACCATTGGTGTGTGTCAAAATCCTCAGAAATCCGGAGCTGGGGCAGAACAACCCTGTACAATTTCAGGCAGATTTTTATGACTTTAAAAATATGAGATGCCCTATGCAAGATGGGTGGCAAGCAAATTTAATGAATCATAAATAAAATTCATTTAAAAATAATGTGAGCAGAAATACATTCTAGTCCCGAGCTTACACTCCAGAATGCAGGACCAGAAATCTAGATATACGTTAGTTTCAAAATATGCCTTACATATGTATTTGATTTAGGAAATATAAAATTTCATTTTATTTAAATAATTTTATTTAAATAATTTTAAAATTCTGAGTAATTCTACATAAACCAATATGAACAACGATATCAAAATTATACTAAATAAGTCCCCGTGTTCTTTACTGAAGTGTATAACTTAATAAGCAAATAAGAAGCAAATACAACTATGCTGACTTAATTTCTGAGCAATGCCTTTATTAGGATCAACCAGTGGTGGGATTTTTTTTTAATGCTACAGTAGTTTGATGAGTCCTGTGAATAGCATTAGACAAGTATGGAGCAGCTTTTTTAAAAAAATAAACAAAGCTCTCCAAGAGACCTTTTGGAAACAGATACAGTTATTAAACTTTAATTGATGAAAGTAATTGATCCAGGAGATAATAGGATGAAGATTAATGCATTTTAAAGAAATGTAGCTAATCGATAAATAGGTCTAGTAAATTAAAGCCATCTCCTTGTCCACCAGCTTGGTCTGCAAACATCTTTCACTGAGATAGCTGAATACCCTTTGGTTTAGTGCAGTGGTGAAATGTAAAATTTGTTACTACCGGTTCTGTGGGCGTAGCTAAGTGGGGGGGGGGTGATGTGACTGGGTGGGCGTGGCCATTTTTAAAAAAACTTTTAAAACCATTTTTTCTACAACCTCTTTGGCAAAGAGGTTGTAAAAAAATGCTTTCAAAAGGCTCTGACGATCCAAGCTGAGTTGCCTGATCGGCAGAGGCTTTTTAAAAGCCTCTGCCGATCAGGCAACTCAGCTTGGATCGTCAGAGGCATTTAAAAGAAAAAAAAGTTTTTTTTCTTTTAAAAGCCTTTGAAGATCCCAGCTGAGCCACGCGATCATCAGAGGCTTTTTTCTTTTTACTTTTAAAAGCATTTTTTGGCCGAAGAGGTTGTAGAAAACATGCTTTTAAAAGTAAAAGAAAAGCCTCTGATGATTGTGTGGCTCAGCTGGGCAATGGGGGGGGGGGCAGTGATTTTTGCTACCGGTTCTCCGAATCACCCGCCTCCATCGCTACCAGATCGGGCGATCCGGTCCGAACCGGAAGCATTTCACCTCTGGTCTAGTGGTTAAAGCAGCAGGTTAGAACTGTGAGTTCTAATCCTGCCTTACGCATGAAAGCTGCCAGGGTGACCTTGGCTAGTCACTCTTTCTCTCAGCCCAACCCACATCACAGGGTTGTTGTATGAGGAAAATAGGAGGAGGAAGATGCGTTGAATATGTCTGCCACCTTGAGTTATTTGTAAACATAATATAGGAATGATATAAATAAAAAATAAAAACAATAAAGTAATAAAATAAAATAATTTAAATAAAATAATAAAATAAGAGAAATAATAAAATAAAATAAAATAAAATAAAATAAAATAAAATAATAAATAAAATAAAATAAATAAAATAAAATAAAATAAAATAAAATAAATAATAAAATAAAATAAAATAAAATAAAATAAAATAAAATAAAATAAAATAAAATAAAATAAAATAAAATAAAATAAAAGACAGTTAGTTCCATTAAGTAATTATCCTCACTGTCAGAAGATTTCTCCTTAGTTCCAGCTCGGATCTTCCTCCTATGAGCTTCCACACATTGCTTTTTATCCTGCCCTCAGGTGTTTTGGAGAAAAAATAATCATTGTATTTTTGTCCTTTTGGAAGCCTTTACTCTTCCTCAGCCATGGATTATAAATGGTGCAAAGCACTGCTGTTTGCAATATGATCCTCAAAAGGATGGCCATTTCAAGAGTTGAGGGAACAGGGGCTCTTGCAAATTCTTAGCAGTTAGTTCTCGGGAATAGCAACTGCGCTTTGCTGACCATTTGGCTCAGACCTGGGTATGTGTGTGTGCAAAAATGTAATAAATCAAAGCTTTGGGGCTCCTGAGCTTCACAGTTGATTGTCTAGACTGACACACACATCTACCAAGTGTCTGACACTGGATCAATGCCCCCCTGTCTAGCCCAGGCAGTACCACCTCCTTCTTTTCTGAAAGGACCTCTTGCTAATTTGCACCCTGGATTGTTTTATGATGTCTGAATAGGTGAGGAATTCTGGTAAAGACATAGGTAGAATTGTTCAGAGCAGCAAAGATAGAATGGAAGCATCATTGCTATGTGTATAGTAGCTCAATTCTTCTTCAGGACTGAATTGGGGGTAAGTGGGAAGCATGAAAATATAGAGGAGCTGGCTTGCACTGATAGGCTAATTCCTGAAAAATCATCTTTGGAATATTTGTGGTGCTCTTTGAAAAAAACCAAGATTCCTTAAACAAAAGAGGGATAAAGACATGTAATGTTTAGGAGGCTCTTTTAAGATAATGAAAAGGTCTTTAAAAAGGTCAAACCTTTTACATAATTTGACCTAAATCCTGGGAGACAGAAAATATTAATTGCAGGCAGGGCAGTTTTAGTGCCAGTATAATTGGTACGTGTAAATTGCTATGATGTAGGATTAGGTGCAGATTAGTTAAGAATTTCTCCTCTCTCTGTCTCAATTGGAAGAAAGTTATTAATGCTGGGGAGGAAATTTATCCTGCATTTTCTCCCCTTACCAGGTCCCATTTGATCTGATAAAAAGAAAAAACTTTCTTTCATAATGTCTTCAAAGGGTTATTTCAGAAGGAGTCATTCATTCTTGTCCTGCATTCATCCACTACAATTAACCCGGGTTCTAAATTAAACTATTTACTTGGTTCACACATACTCTGAACTCTAAATTAACTGCACAGGCTGGATTTACACAAAACAATTATAACACAGAGACACACAAACAGTAATTAGCCTTCCTATGTTGAGCAAATGCAGGCTCTTAGTTATAAGAAGACCAAGGAATGGGTAAAGGTCCTTCCTTCCATACCTCATTTTCTTTTTTGCTTCTTTGCCTTCTCCCTCTTCCAATTTAATTCCAAAAAAACTCAATGTAGCTGGCTGGATCCAGGATACCAGGTGAACTTCAACTTCAATTGAGTGTTTTGTTCTTTCAGATGATTTTTGTTGTTATTATTGAGATATTATGATTTGTTTTTATGGTTATATGCAGCCCGGAGTCATATCTTGGCAAGTTAAGTGGCCTATAAATCTTTTAGTAGATGCATCTTTAAATAAATTAATTGGGAGGAAGATCAGCAGGAGAGTTACTGTCCTCATACAGGAGTATTCCACTCTTGAGAAATGTTTGGGAAATTCAGAGAAACCATTCATTTCTTGGTCTGCAGATAGAGTAGACTGAGATTCTCCATTGGTGCACAGCTTTAGAAATAACTAAAAAAATTACGGGTAGTTTCAGTTCGATTATGGCAGGTGAGTGTCGAAGAACAAGCTTAAAGTTCAGCAAATTTTTGGCCTTTCTATCTATGGAGATTCTCAGTCATCCAGATCATGGTTCTTGAAAAAGGTGCTTTTTCAAGAAGCAACTGGACTTTCCTGTTTTTTCCTTGAAGATGTTTCGCTTCCCATCCAAGAAGCTTCTTCAGTTTTGGCCACTCTATAATCCACATTCAAATATAGTTTTTGTCCACCCACACAGACACACACACACACACACACACACACACACACACACACAGAGAGAGACATGGCTAGTCCCAAACTTAATAACAAGGGATCTGTTATATCCTGTGACTTGTATACCAAGGGCCCTTTGTCCAGCTGAATTCCAATCATTGGCTTGTACCAGGGATGGGTTCTGATGACGTCGGGGTCGGTGGGCGGAGCCTCCCGCTGGTTTTACTACCGGTTCTATAGAATCGGTCCGAACTGGGGGCAACCCACCACTGGCTTGTACCCTAAGCTAGCAGAACAGAACAGAATAACACAGTTCAAAGGACCTCGAAGGGACCTTCTAGTCCAAGCTCCTCTTAAGCAGGAAACCCTATATCAGTGATGGCGAAACTTTTCGGCATCGAGTGCTGAAAGGGAAGCGTGCATGCACAAGTGCTCTCTGCACATGCTCATCTGGGACACAACCCGGAAGACGAACTGCCCAGTGGGCATGCACGCACTGGAAAATGAACTTCCACATGCACCCCAGCCAGCTAGTCCTTTGGTTTCTGGCGTGCATGCGTGCACGATGATCAGCTGGCCAGCGCGCTTGTTCACACTGGAAAATGGAAGACCGGCTCTTCCAGTTTCCAACACTGCTGAATGCACAAAGGCCAGCTGATCATCACATGTTCATGCGCACCAGAAACCACAACTCTCAGAATTCTTAGGAAACTGTAAAGCCTTAGGCATTGTTATTCCTAAGTACTAACCAGTTCTTAGGATCATGTGGTTCTATTCTCATATGTTCAGCTCATGGCTTCTAAGTATTATTAACCATAAAAGTGCTGGTCATTTATCTACCTCTGCCTGCCAGACTTTATAGGTTTAGAAGTACAGTACATTTTCCCATTTATTTAGGCCATGAGTGTCAAACTTGTGGTGTCATGTTGTTGTCACATGACATTTCGCAATGTTTTTCTCATTCGTGGAGCTGGGCTGGAGCATGGCCTGTGTATGATGTATCTGGCCTGTAGGCCACCAGTTTGACACCCCTGATCTAGGCAAATTATATCTAGGCTGCAAATCTGCAGATGACCTCAAGATGGTAGCGAAGAGCTGGTGTTTCTGAATCTCTTATCTGCCATCTAGAGGCCAACTGAATGGCAAAGTTTGCCAATTGCAGGTAGTCCTTGAATAATTAAGCTCCACAATTACAGTTGTAGGTCATGACAGTTGTAAATCTAGACATCATGTGACCAGACCTGATATTACAATCTTTTTATGGCGGTTATTAAGTGAACCCATTGTCCAATATGAGGCGGTTTTTGCCAGAAACCGGAAGTAAATGCCAGTTTCCTGCAAAATATCATAAATTGCATTCATCTACCACAGGGCACCGCAAACAGTGTAAATGTGTGTCAGTTGCCAAGCACCCAAAATATGGTCATGTGGCAATAAGGGGTTGGGTGGGAAGACTCAGAACTTTGAAACTGGTTCATGTCCTTTTTTGAGGGTCCATTATGGCTTCCAAAGGTCATTAAACCAAGAGGTTGTAAATCGAGGACTCCACGTATGTACTACTTGTTCAATTGCAAAAGCAGGTTCACGGAAATAGCGCTGCAATCTGTTTTTATGCTTTTTCCCTTTGTTCTGAGTTGGTCTGCATTTGCAGTTGCATATTCTAAAAAGCGAAGTTGCATTCCCTTTTAATCTATTTCCTCCTCCTCATTCTCAACTGATTACCAGCTCTGTAATGACCTGGGAAGTTGGCTGCACCTATTCTGTAATTGTGAAGAAATACAATCGATGCAGGTTTAATCTAAGTTAAACTGAGTTTTGGAGATTAATCAAATCTTAATTACAGAACCGTTCAAACATCCATAGTTATAACGAAATTCATTGATTGGTTTTTTCACTCTAGCCCAATAAACTGGCTGCACTTTTTAGCAAGAATGTCATGGCATAGAGCATGCTAGTAATCTTTCAAAGGATAAGTTTACTGCAGCTAAGAAGGCCAGGATAATAACATTAATTAGAGCAAATGCAGAGATTCCAATACTATTATTCACAAGAGCCCAATTATCTCATCTCACAAATAGGAACAGCCTTTTTCATACCTACTGAACCTTCCTTTTGGTCCATGTTCTTTTGTGTGTCCTATCAAACATATGAACAGCTTCATGTGCCTTAAAATATGCACAGTGACATATCAGCAATGACAGACTTACCAAGAAAAATAAGCTATGCAGGTAGTCTTCAACTTACAACTGCTCGTTTGGAGGGTGACTTATGACCATTTTTTTACACTTATGACCGTTGCAGGATCACCATGGTTAAGTGACTTAGATTAGAACTCTTGACAACTGGTTCATATTTATGACGGTTGCAGTGTCTCAACTGATCAACTTTTGTGACCTTCTGGCAAGCAAAGTCAATGGGAAAGCCAATTTCGGTTAACAACCGTGTTCCTAATTTAACAGCTGCAGTGATTCTCTTAACAAATGTGGCAGGAAAAATCGTAAAAATTTCTCACTTACAACATAAAATTTTGGGCTGAATTGCGGTCATAAGTCAAGGACTACCTCGGGGTGAAATCCAGCAGGTTCTGACAGGTTCTGGAGAACCGGTAGCGGAAATTTTGAGCAGTTCAGAGAATCGGCAGTGGAAATTTTGAGTAGTTCAGAGAACCGGCAAATACCATCTCTGGCTGGCCCGAGAGTAAGGTGGGAATGGAGATTTTGCAATATCCTTCTCTCAGGAGTGGGGTGGGAATGGAGATTTTGCAATATCCTTCTCTCAGGAGTGGGGAGGGAAGGGGGATTTTGCAGTATCCTTCCCCTGGACTGAGGCGGGAATGGAGATTTTGCAGTATCCTTCCCCTGCCACGCCCACCAAGCCACACCACACCCACCAAGCCACGCCCACAGAACCGGTAGTAAAAAAATTTGGATTTCACTACCTGTATTAATTTTTTGCAACCTCAGCAACCTGAAGATATGTGGCCTTCAACTCCTAGAATTAATTTCTGTGCTAAATTTTTGGAGAGATTATCTTGTCTCAAGAGACGTCAGAATTGTCCTACCTGGCTTTCATGTCTGTCTGTCTGTCTGTCTGTCTGTCTGTCTGTCTGTCTGTCTGTCATAATAGGCTGTGAAGGTGCGTAGGCAAGCGCGCACACACACATACACAAATTGAAAAAAGAGTAGTGGCCCTCAAAATAAGAGTGGTTTATGCTGGCTGGAGGTTGCATTGCGTGCATGGTCTACCAGGGTGGATTTGATTTAAATTGAGTTGATTTAAATCATGATTTAAATCATGATTTAAATCACTAGTAAAAAGACTTGATTTAAATCAACTCGATTTAAATCATAATTTTTAAAGAGCAACTGTCATCTCTGCTACTCCTTTGACCCGCTGTTGACTCACCGATAGTCCCAGTGTTGCAGAATATACAGCCTTGTGCTACATAACTAAGCTCCATTTCATGCTGAATAAACTAAATTATTTATGTATCTTAAATAGAAAACTATCTTACAATAGATTTTTACCCCAAAAGTTTTTTATTAAAATAAATTCAATAAAAATCAAAAAAATCTGATTTAAATAAAAAAATCCAATTTAAATAAAAAAAATCCGATTTAAATTTTAAAAATCCGATTTTTTTGATTTTTTTAAAAAAATCATTGATTTTTATCCACCCTGTGGTCTACACTTATTTACATTTAATTTCTAATTTCCAATTGACCACATGTGGGCTGGACAGGGACAGTCAAAGGGCCGGATGTGGCCCATGGGCCATAAAAAGCCCAGGCTGGCTCTACAACTTTACGAACTATAAACCTGATGGGTTTTGCAGAAGGACTAAGCACAGTTCAATTGATTGGAACTGACAGAAGAGAGCAGCCGAGCATCAACGCTGTCCTTTCTAGCACATAAGTCATGAAAAGGATCTGAATGGTGCAATATTTCATCTGCCTTTGGGCACTTTCATCCAAAGGTTTTGTGCACCTCCCCTATTAGCTCCATGCCCCTGTGATCTCATGCGGATGTCTCTTTGGGGCAACTAAACTGATTTATTTCTGAGTCAGCTGCATTGCAAAAAGAACCACAGTTTTGCAAAGCTTGGAAGAAGCAGACTGCTTCTACATTAGAAGGAACCTTTGCATCAGGCCTTTGTCCAATCCCTCGGTTTAAGCCAGGCTCTCCAAACTTGACATTGACTTGTGGACATCAATTCCCAGAATACTCAGAATTCCCCAGCCAGCTACCTTAGTAATCATGTAAGGCACTGTTTCTCAACTGTGGCAACTTTAAGAGGTGCAGACATCAACTCCCAGAATTCCCTAGTTAGCAGACTGGCTGGGGAATTCTGGGAGCTGATTACACACTTCTTAAAATTGAGAAACATTGCTCCAAGAAGAATGCTGACCTACAAACTTTAGAGACATGAAATGGACAAGATCCCATCAGTTTCCCCTTGCCTTTAAAATAGAAGACTAGCATTTTTACATTTCTTTGCTCCCTTCCTCTCTCTCTCTCTCTCTCTCCCCCCCCCCTCTCTCTCTCTCCTTCCCTCCCTCCCTCCTTCCCTCTCTCTTCAGCATATGACAAGACAATTATATGGTTTCTCAAGACGGGGAATAAAAACCATGGAGATATACAAGTGTCCTTAATTAGCATTACAGGTAACTTATGACCACAATTGGAATCAGGATTTCCATTCCTAAGCAAGGTGGTTGTTAAGTGAGTTGCACCTGATTTTACTACCTTTGGGTAATTTTTATGAAAGCAATAGAAGTGCTATGGCTGTGCAGCTAGTCCTTGTTTAATAACTAGGTTTAATTATTGGGACCAGCAACTCCTTTGTTAAGCAAAGCAGTCCCTAAGAAGGAAATCAGTTGAATGCAACTGGCCTTCCTTTTTCCCCATTTCCACCCCCCCCCCACCCATGGAATGCCCACCTGGCAATGGGATAATTGGCAAGAGGAAAATTAATATTTGCATTTATGTTAAGAATCAGAATTTTGTATCTCCCTTGACATCCTAAATGATAAAAGAGGAGGTGGAAGAGAAAGGATGTTCATTTGGAGAGGAAGGGATTATAAGAGAGTAAGCAGAGCGCATAATGGAAAATTGTCTGGGCTGTTTGTGTAAATATGCTCACAGCTGATGGCTCAAGTGCATTTCAATAATATATTCCCCATTGGTGCCAGCTTACTCTCTTGTAATCCCTTCTTTTCCAATTTCTCCATTCTGCAAGGGGGAAAAGAAAAAAGAAAAACAACAACAAAAAATCAATATTGGGGGCAATAGCTGACTCTGTAAACTGCTTAGAGAGAACTGTAAAGTACTGTGAAGCAGTACATAAGTCTAAGTGCTATTGCAACACTGTACTAACTTAAAACAATTGTTGAATGAAGCAAGCAGTAAGCGACAACTACCTCTAAATTCCATTAAAGTAGGAAGAAAATTTTTTAAAATGCAAGAACAAGTGAAAAAGAGTTATCAGTTATTTTCATAGTGACTACTGTTTGGACTTTACATTAAAAACAACAATGCGGATATTATGCTTATATCCAGATTTATTATTTACACTGCTTATTGGCAATTTAAAAAAAAAAAAAGATAAATGTCATATTCTGTTTCAACTCAATTGTCTATGTGATGTTGCCTTGTTTGCCAGCCCTGTCCCTTTGTTGCTGCCTACAATCCTGTGAATCAACACAACAAAGCATTGTTGTGAAGCATGTATAGAATTGGGGAGTATAAAAGAAACATCCTATCCACACAGCAGAGAAAATTCTCTGGCCTGCAGCTGATCAGAGCAATTGCTAACCCTGAATTGCTGCCTTACGCCACTCAGGAATTGTCTTGCCATATGATTTGAACTCGCTCTTCAGGTTAAATGCTTCCTGTTCTAAGTGGAGATGTCAGAGACCAGTTGGGGGCTTTGCGAGCTTAACATGCATCCTGCGAATTAAAAATTGGATCCTTTTATGTTTGAGCTTGCAAACACAATCTCTATTCACACTGCTTAGATGCAGACTCCGTGGTGGGATTCAGCCGGTTCGGGATGGTTCTGGTGAACTGGTAGTTAAATTACTGGGTGGCCCCTCCCATCCCTCCCCTTCCAGGAGTTCTCACGCGCCCCATTTTTACTCTGAGGTAAGTGCAGGGAGGCCTACTAGGCCCAAAACGGGGCATGGGTGCTGCAGCAGGGCACCCCCCAATTTGGCCTGTTTTCACTCCCAGGAGGCTTCAGGGAGGCCTACTGGGCCCAAAATGGGGCATGAGGGGAGGCGCGGCGTGCCCATGGCCCGGTTTTGCTCCCAGGGGGTGCAGGAGGCCGAGTGCTACCTGTCACACCCTCTGGCCATGCCCACCATGGCCACGCCCACCCAGTTGGTCATTAGGCAGAGAACCAGTTGTTAAATTATTTGAATCCCACCACCGTGCAGACTTCATGCATTTTTCTAAAAAGGTAAGTTAAGATAATGGTAGCTGAGTTTACCAGTCCTTCATGTCTCAGTTTCTTCAACCATAATGTGTCCAGTAAGCCACAATTGCCTGAGTTCACAAAACATACTAATGCAGAGTTTCTTAATCTTGGCAACTTGCAGATATGTGGACTCCAATTCCCAAAAATCCCTAGACAGTATTTGAGAGTTTTAAGTCCACATATCTTCAAGTTGCCAAAGCTGAGAAACATTTTACTAAAGCAGGGGTGTCAAACTCGCGGCCCACAGGCCAGATGTGTCACGTGCTGGCCACGCCCACCCCTGATATAGCGAAGGGGGGGAAGTCACAGTACGCCACGTGACAACAATGTTGCCATGAGTTTGACACCCCTGTACTACAGGATAAACTATAGCTTGCTAAGCACAGTGGGACAGCACACAACCAACTGCAAACTGATTATATACCATATTTTTCACACTATAAGGCATACCGGATCATAAGACGCACATTAACTTTAGAGGAGGAAAACAAGAAAAAAAATCTGCCTCTGCCTCCCAGCATCCATCTGGCTAGCGTCCTTGCAGCAAATAGAAAACAGCCTGGTCAGCTTCAGCACATTATTGCAGCCCCAGCACATGGCTCAGCAGGGCTCCACTCCATTGCGCCTATCACTGGTCAACTGAGCTGAGCTGCTTCCGCCACCGGGGAACACTGGAGCCTTCGCTGCCAAGCAGCTGATTGGCGGTTGGATCAGCCTCCCGGGATACCACTGATCAGCTGTTCTAGGTGGTGGGGATCTCCACCGCCGCCTATTGGTGCCAATCGCCGTTGCCGCTGCCGATCACTGTTCGCCACCGCCATTCGCCACCTCCACCAATTGCTGCCACCGCCTATTGCAGCAGTGGTGGCGAATGGTGGCAGCGATCAGTGGCAATCGGCGGTGGCAATATCCACCACCTAGAACATCTGATTGGCGATATTCCGGGAGGCCAATCCAACCACTGATCAGCTGCTTGGCAGCAAAGGCTCCAGCGTTCCCCAGGGGTGGCGAGCAGCAGCAGCGGTGACAGGTGGCAGTGGTGACAGGTGGCAGTGGTGACAGGTGGTGGTGACAGGCGGCGGTGAATGCTGCCACCACACCAACCTCCCTCCCCCACTGCAAAATTCACTCTATAAAATGCACAGACATTTCCACCCACTTTTTTGGGGGGGGAGTATGTCTTATAGTGCGAAAAATACGGTACTTTGTGCTGCATGTGAAACATGGCCTTTCAAGTTGGAAGTTGGCCGTGGAGACCATCCAACCTAACCCCTTGCTTAGGGCAGAAATCTAAATTAAAGTATTACTGACCATGACTATCCAGCTTCCATTTCAACAATGAAGGAAATCTTCACAAAATGTGAATTAGTTTGCTATTACAACAAAAATAAAATTTCCATTATGTATACTGTTGCAATCCAGTGTGTATAATAAATGCAGTGATGTTATTGTAATTTCTTTGATTGTTGTGAGCCACCCAGGGTCATTAAGAGTTGAGCTTCATACAAGTTTAATAAATTATGGTTAGTCACACAATTCAGCCAGATGTTTAGTCTGGATTTGGCATTTTTGTCCACCTATTGAGTCCTTCCCAAGGATCTAGGACAGATGGATGTTGTTCTTTGATGTTATTAAAAGTATTGCCACAGGATGTAAGTTGTTCCAAGTGAAGCTGCCTTTTGCAATTGGCTGATGGTGATGTTGTCAATGCCGATGGTGTCCAAGCAGTGTTCCAGATGTTTTGGGATTGCAGCCAAGGCACCTATTTGTATTGATCTTTGCATTCTTTTGCCACAATCATTCTACTTTTATTTGGACATCTATTTTGTGATGTTCTCCAATGCTTTCTCTTCTGCCGTCTCCAAGTATTATAACGTCCACTGAAAGGCCTCTTTTTGTCTTTCTTATAAATAATTCTTAAATCTGAGGCATTATGTTGCAGATGCTTGCCTGTTTGAATTTGAGAGACCAGGGCACTTCAGCTTCTTCATTTTGTCTACTCTGTAATCCCACCAATTCTTGCTTGCAGAGAAGTGGTATTTCCTGTGGATATTCCAATGCATTGTTGCTACTTTGCCATGCGGTTGCTTGTAGTCAGCCTGTGCAATCTTGCAGCAGCTTATGCAAATGATCCACCGTTTGTTCAGCTTCTTTGCAGAGGCGGCACTTGCTATCTATGGCTGGCTTCTCAATTCTGACTTGGTATGTATTTGTTCTTAAGGCATGGATGAGCAATTAATTTTCCCAAGGGGCTACATGAGGAGCCAATGTAACCTGATTTGATGTCCTCAAACTCCATCACCTGAATTCCTCGGACTGCTCCAGGGGAAGATCAGGTGCTGCTCAGGTGCAGAAAAGAGTTTTGTATCCTTACCCTCCCACAGCTGCCAGCTAACTCAATTTCTCCACCTGCCCCCTGCAAAATGCTTATTTACATTTCATTTCTAATTTCCGATTGACCTCACATGGGCTGGACAAAGGCAGCCAAAGGGCCAAATGTGGCCCACAGTGCATACAATGCTCAGGTCTGTCATAAGGCTTGATCTTGTTCAGCCAAAATTAGCTCCTCTGTTATAACTGCTATTTTTTTTAAATGTACAAGTAGTCCTTGATTTACGACCACAATTGAGTCCAAAATTTATGTTGCTAAGCGAGATACTTTTTAAGTGAGTTTTGCCCCATTTTACGATCTTTCTTGCCACAGTTGTTAAGCAAATCACTGAAGTTAAGTTGGTTGTTAAGTGAGTCTGGCTTCCCTGTTGATGTCAGAAGATGACAAAAGGGATTGCATGGCCTGGGACTCTGTAACCATCATAAATACATGCCAGTTGCCAAGCGTCCAAATAGTGATCCCATAGCCATAGGGACGCTGCAATGGTTGTAAGTATGAAAAACAGTCATAAGTTGTTTTTTCAGTGCCATTTCAGTGTAAGTTCGAATGGTCACTAAACAAATGATTGTAAGTTGAGGACTTCCTATACTGGCCATGAAGTTTTTTGCCTTGCCATTTTTCTCTTTTTCATTTGGTCTTCCTCATAGGCCTGTTTCATCTTTTTTGATATATTTTTTTTTAATTTGATTTATATGCCGCCCTTCTCCGGAGACTCAGGGTGGCTTACAATGCGTTAAGCAATAGCCTTCATCCTTTTGTATATTTATACAAAGTCAGCTTATTGCCCCCACAAACTGGGTACTCAATTTACCTACCTTAGAAAGGATGGAAGGCTGAGTCAACCTTGAGCCTTGGCAAGATTCGAACCTGCAGTAATTGCAGGCAGCTGGTCTTAATAACAGGGTGCTTTAGACCACTGTACTACCAAGGCATCAATATTTAGTAAACATTCCCACTGCAGTGAAGATCTTCCTCATTTACAACCACAATTGAGGTTGAGACATTTGTTAAGTGAATTTTGCCCTGTTTTACGACCATTCTAATCAGAGCGATTAAGTGAATCATTAATTTAGTGACATGTCTGTTAAGCGAACCTAGCTTCCCCATTGACTTTGCATGTCAGAAGGTCACAAAAGATGATTCCCACGCACACTGCAATTGTCATACATACGAGCCACTTGCCATGTTCCTGAATTTCGTTCACATGACTGTAGGGATGCTACAACAGTCGTAAGTGTGAAAAGTGGTCATAAGCCACTTTTTTCAGTGCCATTGTAACTTTGAGTGGTCACTAAATGAATTGTTGTAAGTCAAGGGTTAACTATACTGGCCATGTAACACTTCGCCTTGTCATTTCTCTTTTTCTATATTTGGTTTTTCTTATAACCCATTAGGTCTCTTTGGTATTTAATAAACCTTCATGGGAGTAGTGGGTTGCCCCTGGTTTGGACTGGTTCGCAAGAACCGATAGTAAAACCGCCGGGGGGGGGCCACCCATCACCCCGGATGTCATCATCGGCGATCTGCACATGCGCAAAAGCTGCGCATATGATACCATTGCGAACCGGTAGTAAAGGTAAGTAGAACCCACCGCTGCTTCATGATGTAGTAACTTCAGTGCATTCCTTCGCTGTCTTTCAGCTATTCTTCCAATATGGAATTCTTCCAATCCCACCCTGCAACTGTGAGATGTACTAGCAAAATTCCTTGCCTAACTCTTTGGTAAATAGAGTCTGTCAATTATTATCGTCAGCCCACAACAATGTGAAGTCACAGCTTCCAGTTCTTTTGCTGGTGTTGGCCTTCATAGACACCGAAGTCTTCCCAAGAACCTAGGACATCATAATGTATCAGTGTAGTGTATGTGAAGATTCAAGCAGAGTGGCCTTTCACAACTGACAGATGGAAATGTTGTCAATGCACAGATTTTCTAACTGCCATCCAAGACTTTTTGGTATTTTTAGCGTGCCAATAACCACTAGGACCTCAGTGGCTGATTTACACCATAATCTTCCAATTTCCATTTTCAGATCTTGATGTTTGGTGATCACCATTTCTTTTTTACTTCTATTCTACTGTCCTCTGGTATTGCCAAATCAATTATCTACGTTTTCTTCTTTTTCAAGCACAGTTATATCTGGCATTGTTTATTTATTTATTATTTATTTATTGAATTTATATGGCCACCTATTCGCCCATGGCAACTCAAGGTGGCTTACAGAATAAAAGACCACATTTAAAACAATAAAAAATGAACAAAAAGGCTCAAATAAATTAATATAGTACAATATAACAAAATTACCCTCCCTCATGTTATGAGCCAAAATTTTATCAGTCTATATTCAGAAACCCCACAATAGAATAGAATAACGGAGTTGGAAGGGATCTTGGAGGTCTTCTAGTCCAACCTCCTGCCCAGGCAGGAAACCCTATACCACTTCAGACAAATAGTTATCCAACCTCTTCTTAAAAATTTCCAGTGTTGGAGCACTCACAACTTCTGCAAGCAAGTTGTTCCACTTATTAATTGTTCTAACTGTCAGAAAATTTCTCCTTAGTTCTAAGTTGCTTCTCTCCTTGATTAGTTTCCACCCATTGCTTCTTGTTCATTATTTCAATATTTCAATATTTTAACCTGCCATTTTCATGATAATTTTTACAGATATTCCAGTGAATCATTTTTGGGACTGTGTTATATCACTATTTATAGTCAGTTTGTGTAATCGTCTTGCAAGAGCTGAGAATGTGATCTACTGCAGTGGCCCCCAACATTTTGTCCACCAGGGACTGGTTCCATGGAAAGAAGTTTTCCTATGGTTTCATGTGCTGCCTGCATCCCACATGTGTGCAGATGTGCAGAATTTGTTCATCTCTGTTGACTGGTTTCTGATGTGCTGTGGACAGCCCAGAGATTGGGGAATCATGATCTACTGTTTCTTCTCCTTCTTTGCACAATCTGCCTTTTGAATCATTTGATGATTTTTTTTTCAATTCTGGCCTTGATTAAATTAGTTAGAATAGTTTGCCTTTAGATAGCCAAAATCAAACTTTCAGCCTCTTTCATTAGGGCTCTGGTAACCCATTGCCACGTTTTATCTTTATCCAATTTCCCCTCAATCTTTTGTAGAAATTGACCATGTGATGCTCTCTCTTTTTTTTTTTTTGCCAGCATTCTGCTCCTGCCTTTATTGTATTATTTTGATACTCGCTTTTTGTTTTCTGTACATTTAATAAGATCCAGTTTTTAACTTGCATCAATGTTCATTCTTGACTGTCTTTACATCGTTAGTCAATGCATGCATTTCTTCTTTGACAGGTTGTTTGACCTGAAGTAAACCTCTGCCTCCAGATCTGCAGGGCAGGTATAATCTATCAATATCACTATGGGGATGTAATGCATAGTGAGTAGTCATTCGTTTTCTTGTTTTTCAGTCCAAACTATCCAGTTTAGCTTCCTATTATTATACTGATAAGGTAAATTTACACTGTGTTTGCTCATTCCTTCAATTACTCTTTCTCCCAGAAATTATCAGGTAGTTTAATTATATTTAGTCCTTCTTTCCATACTTGCCATTCTTCCATGCAAAAAATCATGGAAAGGCTACGGATGAAAGTGGAATTCCTGGATACTATCCATGAATCCTATTAAGGTATCTTTTATTGTCATTTTTTTTACTGTGAGCACCCTGGCCCACCTTAAAAATGAAATTCTGTTGCCTGTTCTCAAAAGAAAGTATACATATATTCTGACTTGTTCTGGAGAACTGGTAGCGGAAATTTTGAGTAGTTCAGAGAACTGGTAGTAACAATTCTGACTGGCCCCACCCCCATCTATTCTCTGCCTCCCAAGTCCCAGCTAATCGGGAGGAAATGGGGATTTTGCAGTATCTTTCCCCTGGAGTGAGGATGGAGTGGAGATTTTACAGTATCCTTCCCCTGCCACGCCCACCAAGCCACACCCACCAAGCCATTTTTTACCGATAGTAAAAAAAATAGAAACCCACCACTGATACATATATATATTAATCACTGTCCATTTTGAATACTTAGCGGAAAAAGAAAAGTTGAGAGTTTGCTGCTATATGGCACAAAACTGTGACTGAATCTGGATGTTCAGCTTCAGATACCACAGATATTTGGATATTAATGTATGAGTGCAACAGCTCAACCCCAGGAATAATGTGCTAATGTCTTTAAAAGTGATAGGGTTTCCTCTACACCAGGCTCCAATTTAAGAAGTCCTAGCATCACTAACTTTAGTGTTTGGAAAGGGGGAAATCCTATTATTATTATTATTATTATTATTATTATTATTATTATTATTATTATTATTATTATTATTATTATAATATTTTTATTTTGCCTATTAATTTTAGAAATAACTCAAGGCAGTGAACATGCTTAATACTCCTTCCCCCTCCTATTTCCCCCACAATAGCAAAACTGTGAGGTAGGCTAGGCTAAGAATGAATGATTGCTCTAAAGTCACTCAGCCAGTTTTTATACCTAAATGAAACTTGAACTCACAGTCACCTGATGATTGGACTATAGTCGTTCAGCAGGCTTTCATGTCTAAGGTAGGACTAGAATTCACCATATCCTAGTGATTGGCTAAAAGTCATCCAGCTGACTTTCATGTTTGGCACTAGAACTCCCTTGTGGGGCAAGGGTGGGTTCTACTTACCTTTACTACCGCTTCGCAACGGAGCCGCGCGCATGCACTCGCTTCGCTCGCGTGTTTCTGCATATGCACAGAAGCTTCCTGGTGACATCCAGGTCAGTGGGCAGAGCGAACCGGTCAAAACCAGGGGCAACTCACCACCGATGCAGGGCAACCAAATTTCCCATCCTCTCCACCAGGCATGCCTTCCTGGGAGTGGCACAGTGCCCTTCCACCCCCAAAAGGAGGGTGTCAGGTTTCGATGTCATCTCAAATAAAATAAATTGCATTTCCAAACAAATAGTCTTTGAAGAAATCTTTCATTTTATTAAGCACAACAACCTGTCCCCCATTGTGGTGTAGCCAACACTGACTTCCTGACCCCAAACCTTCCGTTTCCGTTCCCCAATTCTCTGCGTCTCATTGGCCCTCTTCCAAATCACTCTCCCCATATCTACTACTTCAGCTCCCAGGAATGTCCCCCCTCCCATCTCATCTCCTAGGGGATATTATCTTCAGGGAAAGCAAGCGTCCTCTTGCCAGCTGCCCCTCTTCTCCTTCTTATGTCAGCACTAGAGTAAATGCAGGTTGAAGTGCTGACAGAGGGTGTTGGGCTCCACCCTGCAGTTTCTGGCACCATCACTGCTCATTGTGTCCTGCACCCAGCTCCTGTGGAGGAGCTGGGTGCAGAGTGGAGCTAGGCAGTATAGAATGGGCGGTGGCAGTGGCCACCTCCTAAAAGCCCAGGAAGGGGAAGTTGGGAGTTGGGGAATGTGCAAAAAAACTGGCAGCACTTCCTCTTAGAAAGAACTGCAGAGGGCCAGTCACAGACAAATGCCCGCAATGGGTCAGCTGTGGCTGGGGCCCCTGGTGAAGTGGGTGCGGCCAGGCAGCCGGGATCAATTGTCCTAGATCCCTAGATCCATTTTGTAGTTTGTTCCATGGAACGTATGAAATCATTAGGCTCAACTGAGATCTTATTTTATTTTACTTAAGAACAACACTATCCAATCAAAGTATGCCTTGCACAATATCCAGCTAAAGGATTGGTGTGGGGCAGTTGTCTTTTTTTTTAAATCCTCCAGTGGGATTACATTGATAATAGATTGCATTGCAAAAGCTATAATAGATTCCAATGGATTATGGATTAGCATCATATTATATGATGTAGATGCTTTATATCCATTATCCAGGTTTAAGCATTGGTATTTAGTTGCATGCATTCACTTAAATACAAAGTGCATGCCTCTTTCTCTGATTGCATAGATCATTTGCAAACATTAGTGCCTCCTTGATCTTTCCCATCCAGATCTTAAAAAGGAAAATTAAATGCAGCAATTTTTCATTAAGTTGTCACCCAGTGATTTTACAGCTATGACTCTTCAAATAAAGAGTCTTTTCACAAGTGGCTGAAGAGTAGGTGTTGTGTTATCCCTGGAATTATGAAAGCTATATCAGGGAGAAATTTAGCCACTGTAGTCTTGCAATTCATACAATTTAAACTAATGGCGTTAACAAAAGGTGGGCCTACTATTTCCATTTCTCATAGCGTGGAAATGATCGAGCTCAAATTATCCTAATTTGGACACATGGTACAAAGACCTAGCTCTCTGTAAAGGGCTGTAATGCTGGGAAAGATGGAAGGAAAGAGGAGAAGATGACCACCAGCAGCAAGGTGGATGGACTCAGTTCCAGTGGCGACATGGACATTATCGGAAGAGCTGAAGGATCTCCTGGAGAAGATCTATGTTAAGAGATTTAAATTTAGTAGCTGGATCAATGGGGTTGTACAATACGCCAGAACACACGGTTACAGTTGATTGATGGGAGAGGGCTGGCTCTTGCATGAGGCAATCTGCAGTGTGATTGGTTGCTGTAGGTGTGGAAAGGGAATTTCTCTTTTTTCCCGCCTATTTCTTCTGCGTGCCTTGTGTTTTACCTCATGATGTTCCTCTTTGCCTAATTATCTTGTTTGCTGTAAATATTGATGCAAAATATATTTATTTATATAAAATGACAAGTTCATTGCAGCACCTCTGACTCCTTTTGGACACCAGTTGTGCAATTCTCTGACAGGTTATGGGCCCAGAAGGGCCCTGAAATGACATTACTAACATTTGTCTGAGGTAAAAAATTTCTTCATGAGCCTGGGGGACATTGAGGATGATTGGCCTGTAAAGACAGCACTATCTGTCACAGAAATGGGAGGAGAATTTCCTTTGGCTCATCATAATGAGGTGCATTATATCTCACAGAGCCTTAAAGATGGAGATGTTTCTGTGGAGAGAGGATTTTGTGCATAGTTGTAAACAATCCTCCAGCAGATCTCAGTGAGGAAGAGAAAAAGTGAAATGAAAACTAATAAGAAGGGGTATGAGAAGCAGCGACTGAGGCAACGGTCAGATTAACAACAGCTCTTTATTGAGTTAAAAGCGAACACAACTCCAATAACTGGCAAAACAAAACAGAGCAACTGACAGCTCTTATATAGTGGCTGCCAGGCTGCTCTACCCAATAGCAAAACCCAAAACTCCTATGCATGCAACGTCACAACATTTCCGGCCAATACGAGAGAGTCCCGACTATCATCAGGGAAATGTGCCGAATGCAACACCCCTTCCCCCCTGGACTGCACATGCATAATCATCAAGATACGCAGGGCGCCTGTGCACTCGTCCGGACTGTCTCAGTTCAGGTTCGGCAACTTGTGGGGTAGTTCCCTGCGCAGCTGGAGGATCAGCTGGTGGGTTGGCTGGAACAGGGACCGAGGCATCTCCTTCAAGTAAGTCGGGCAACTGCTGGTTGCCTCCAGGGCCGTGCGCGATGTCATCAGTTGGTGTCAGGAATGGGTGTTGGGGCGGAGGACTGCGTGGCACAGTTACCCTGTACGCTGCCTGGTTTTGGTCTAGCACGCGTCTCCGTAGCTGGTCCACGTGGCACCACCAGGTCCTTCGGTCCTCGAGCAGGACCCTGTAAGAGCAGGGGCCGGTTACTTGTGCGACCTGTCCTGGCAATCAACGGGGGTCACTCCCATAGTTGTGTGTGAAAACCAGGTCCCCTTCTTTAAATGCCCTGGTGGGCCGACAGCCAGTCAGGGGCTTTCCTGGCAAGTATGTGGGGTGCAGACGATCTAACGTAGTTTGTAAGTGCCGTCCCATCAGATCTCGGCAGGACTCCTGTTAGTAAATGAGCAAGGTATCATGTGCTGGGAGAGTAGGTAGCTAGACATCCTTTCTTGCCACCCCGGGGCCCTAGCCTGGTCATTGCCTCTTTAGCTGACCGCACGGCCCTTTCAGCCAGGCCATTACTGGCCGGATGATACGGGGCAACCTGGGCATGGCGGATTCCTAGATTTGCCAAGAATATTTGGAATGTAGCGGATGTCAATTGCAGCCCATTATCGGACACTAGGACACAGGGAGCCCGTGGGTGGCAAACAGTTTGTGCAATACCTGAATGATGGCCTCAGAGGAGGTGGAAGGCATTATTTCTAGTTCAATCCACCTGGAATAGGCATCTACTAATATAAGGAAGGTGCGGCCCATATAGGGGCCTGCAAAATGCAGATGGACTCACGATCATGGGGCCTTTGAGTATTCCCACTCCCTGGGTGGGGCGGACAGTGTCTCTGGCCGTGACAGTTGACATGTTTGGCATCTGGCAACCCAGTCAGTAATATCATGGTCTATTCCGGGCCACCAAACATAACTCTGGCTCAGACCCTTCATCCTGACAATGCCAGGGTGGGCCTCATGTAAACACTCCAAAACGGAGGTTCGCAGGTCTGGGAGAATGACTAGCCTATGTCCCCATAGGAGGCATCCCCATTGGACAGACAGTTCGTGCTGTCTGAGTCGGAATGGCACAAACCGTTCGGCCACTTGTCCTAACAGCCACCCCCTTCCTACCCAGTCTAGCACTTGAGCTAGGGTGGGGTCTTCCACTGAGTGGGCTGCGACGTCAGTGGCGGTCAATTGGGAACCCATCTCCTCCACGAGGAGGACCGAGGAGGCCGGGGCAGGATCCAGGATGGACATGGGCAAAGGACAGCGGCTGAGCACATCGGCGTGTGTAATCTGGTTGCCAGGATGGTAGACCAGGATATAATTATAGGCTGCCAAGAACACAGTCCAGCGGGACATCCTGGAGAAAGAATCAAAGGGGTTTGGTGGTCCCCTGTCAGGAGCCCTAACAGGGGCTTATGATCGGTCACCAGCTCGAAGGGCCGGCCATAGACATAGTCGTGAAACCACTTGACAGAGGCCGCAGAGGCTAGAGCCTCCCTCTCCAACTGACTATATTTATGTTCAGTGGTGGACAGAGTTCTTGAATAGTAGGCAATAGGAGCCTCCAAGCCATTGGAAAATCTATGGCTTAGAACCACTCCTATGCCAAAAGGAGAAGCATCGGCTGTCAAAATGAGGGGGAGGTGGGAGCTGTACTGAACAAGGACAGCTGAAGAGGTAAGTAACTCTTGTACAGCTCGGAAAGAGCGGGACACTGCCTCACCCCAGGACCAAGGCATGTCTTTGCCCAGCAGTCAGTGGAGTGGTTTGGCCACAGTTGCCTCGTGGGGCAAAAACATGCTATAAAAATTTAAGAGTCCCAAGAAGGCTTGCGGGTCCACCTTACAGGTGGGAATAGGCGCTTGTTTAATAGCAGATACCTTGGAAAGGGTGGGGTGAATTCCTGTGGCGTCAATTAGGTACCCTAAAAATTCCACCTGTGGCACTTGACATTTGACATTTAGTTTTCTTCAATTTGAGGCCAGCCTTTCAGAAACGAAGGACGGCCCTGACATGGCCGATCAGCTCACTCCGACAAGAAGCAGAGATGAGCACATCGTCGAAGCAAGGGACAATTCCCGGAAGATCGTGCAGGAGCCATTCCATTAAATTCTGAAATAACCCCAGGGCGATGCTAATTCCAAATTGGAGGCACCAGCATTTAAATGCTCCATGGTGGGTCATGATAGTTTGTGCCTTGGCCAAGGCATCATCCACTGGGAGCTGCTGGTAAACCTGGGCTAGGTCCAGCTTTGCAAACAGGGATCCCAATCCTAGGGAGTGGAGCAAATGCTGGACCACGGGGATAGGGGTTGGCCTGCAATGCCTTATTCAATGTGCATTTAAAATCCACACAGATGCGAATCGAGCCATCAGGCTTTATAGGTGTTTCCCACCTTGAATGGTCAGTGGGTTCTAAAACATCTTGGGCAATAAGTTTGTCCAACTCTGCATCAACTTTAGGCCAGAGAGCAAAAGGAACCCTCCTAGGCTTGAGTCTAATGGGGGCAATTTATGGATCTAAATTTAGCGAAATAGGGGACCCCACATATTTATCCAGAGTGTCGCTGAAGACATCACTGAATTCTCTGGTCAAGGCTTCAGAATCGGTCGAGGAGGACGTGGAGTGGATGCCTGAAATGGCAAGTCCTAGGGAGCTGAACCAGTCTA
Organism: Pantherophis guttatus; assembly: GCF_059756535.1. Classification (NCBI taxonomy): domain Eukaryota; kingdom Metazoa; phylum Chordata; class Lepidosauria; order Squamata; family Colubridae; genus Pantherophis; species Pantherophis guttatus. The sequence continues at coordinate 151,917,650 of NC_142066.1, forward strand.
GCCCTAAGAGACTGGGAAGAGAGCCGTCTACAACGATTAAGGGAAGGCGGCCAGTAAAACTATCCTTTTCAACTAGGAAATGGCCATGCCCAATAATAGGAATACGGTTCCCCTGATAATCGCGAAGTTTGACGGGGCAGGGGCACAGCTGACTTTTCTGTAGGCTTGGCAGTATTTTCTTTAAAGTGGCCCAGGAAACGATTGATTTAGATGACCCGGTGTCGACTTCCATCAGACAACAGACTCCTTCAAACATGACCGTCAGGAAAAGCTTTGTAGAGCCATCCGGGCAGCCCTGGCATGTGGTCACTTCCATGACCCGGCAACCACGGAAGATTGCAAAACAGTCGTCGCTACTGTTGACCGCGGCACCCTTGGTTTTAGCTGATGTTGGGGCCTGATGACCCGAGCGGCATGCTCATGCAATATGGCCCAATTTACCACAACGGCGACAGGTGGCTGACCGGAACTGGCAAGTAGCCCTAGGATGCCTATCACCACAACTGAGGCAGGAAGCAGGAGGGGTTCTTTTTTCAGTCAGCCGTTTCCTCCCCGTGAACGCTTTAAGGCAGCTGACATTGGACTCCTCTTCCCCCTCCTCAGAGTTAGTGTCCTCAAAGTGGACAGCTGCAGCTTGGCCCTCAGGAGTATGAAACTTCCTATATCCGCAGTGGATTTGTCTGACATTTCTGCCGCCTGGGCTTCTTCAATGGCTGTTTGAAGGTCCAGGATCTTCTTTGCCAGCAGACGCCTCTGTAAGTGAATGTCTCGCACCCCGCAAACCAACTGTTCTACCAGGGCATCGTCTAGATCCCTAAATTCACAGTCCAGGGCGGCCGTTCGCAGGTGGGCTACGTATTGGTTGACTGAATCCCCTTCTTCCTGCAGTATTTGCCTCAAGTTAAACCTTCGAGCTATACAGGAAGGTGTTGGTGAATAGTGGCTCCTCAGTTTCTCTCTCAACACCTCCCAGGATGTGGTATGGATGGGCTGTGGTGTGACTAACGTCCTGGCCATCACGAACACCTCAGGACCACATGCGTTTAAAAAATGAGCTCTTTTCCGGCTACTCGAGAGGTCGGTGAAGTCATTTGCCTCTAAATAACATTAGAACTTCTCCTCATATGCGTCCCAAGTCTCGGTAGTGGCATTGAATGGGGCAAATATCGGCGGAGCCATTACAAATGCCGGTATAGTGTGTATTGGAGAGTGGATTGCGACGTTCCATCGCCTGTGGCAGGACTATTTCAGTATAGCCGGTGATATTTGACTCGGGTCACTGGTCACGACACAAAACATCCCATCCTCATCGCCAGTAATAAGAAGGGGTATAAGAAGCAGCGACTGAGGTGACTGTCAGATTAACAACAGCTCTTTATTGAGTTAAAAGTGAACACAACTCTAATAACCGGCAAAACAAAACAGAGCGACTGACAGCTCTTATATAGTGGTTGCTGGGCTGCTCTAACCAATAGCAAAACCCAAAACTCCCACGCGTGGGACGTCACAATGTTTCCAGCCAATAGGAGAGAGCCCCTATTATCATCAGGGAAACGTGCCGAATACAACAAAAATGCACTAGCCAGCATAATTTTGTGGAAAGGAAGGAGAAGAAAAGGCAAGACCAGCAGCAAGGTGGATGGATTCGGTTCCAGTGGCGGCGTGGACGTCATTAAAAGAGCTGAAGGGGCAGATCCTCCTGGAGAAGGTCTACCTATGACAGTGATGGCTAACCTTTTTGCCGTCGTGTGCCAAAAGCAAGGGGAGCATGGGGGGTGTTGCATGCACACGTGCCCACACCCATAATTCAATGCGCCCCGCCCTCCCGTGCATGCATGTGTGACCCCCAGTGCTCCCCCCACTTTTGGCATGCAATGGCATGGTGGGTCCAGAACAGTGGTGGGTTGCCCCTGGTTCGCACTGGTTCTATAGAACCGGTAGTAAAACTGGCGGGAGGCTCCGCCCACTGACCCTGATGTCATCAAAATGCTTCTACGCATGTGCAGAAGAGCGTGTACAGCCCCATTGCGAACTGGTAGTAAAGGTAAGTAGAACCCACCACTGGTCCAGAGACTTTCTTGGAGCCTGGGGAGGGTGAAAACGGCCTTCCCCACCCTCCCGGAGGCCCTCCAGAGGCCGGAAACAACCTGTTTCCCGACTTCTGGTGGGCTTGGTAGGCCTGAAAATCAGCTGGCTGGTGTGCACATGTACACCAGAGCTGAGCTAGGGCAATGCTTGTGTGCCCACTGATTTGGCTCCGCATGCCACCTGTGGCACGCGGGTCATAGGTTTGCCATCACGGACTTATGAGGTTGCTAATGAGTTGATGGCACATAATCAATTAATTCAGTGCAGACAAAATTTGAAAAAGTGGTGAGTGCTATTTTGTGGTGAGAATGAAGCTGTGTCATGGAGGACCATACTTTGGAATGCCCCTGCAAGGAATAAAAAAGCCGTGTTTTTCTGATGAGGGACATTTATAATATCAACCTTCATGGAAGATTAATAGGTGCCCTGAAGAAACATCCTCTTGGATTTTTTTTCTACCAGATTCCATTCAAGGTGATGATGATGATGATAACAATAGCAATAGCCTCTCTAAGTGATTTACAGAGTCGCCTATTGCGCTCAACAATCTGTGTCCTCATTTTACCAACCTCAGAAGGATGAAAGGCTGAGTCAATCTGGAGCCTGGTGAGTGTTGTGGCCCCGCCCTCTGAGCCTATCCCATCAGAGGAAGAAAACTCCGAGCATGAGGAAGAGGAGTCAGCCAGGCTTCCCTCTCCAGGCCCCTCCCCTCTGGCACTGTCTTAGGTGCCGGCCGAGGGAGAGGAGATTAGCTGGGAGACAGGTGTCTCGGATGAGAGTGAGGGAGAGACGTCATTCCTGGATGCACGCCTCCGAAGGCGTGATAAACGATTGCAGCTGCTCAGGAGGTGTGCTAGGGATTAGAACTGAGTCACTGGACCACACCCCAGAGACTATATAATAGAGGGTGGTGGCCAGTGATCCCTGTGACGAACAAAAATAAACCTTGGATAGTCACTAAAGCATCGTCCGAAACTGCTGAGAGGAATATTTATTTCTGTTGGACTCTTGTACGCTGAGTATATTATCTTTCTTTTTCTGTGGAAATAAAAGCACTTGGCAGACGGTGTGTATATCGCTGCCAAGTTGGAGATAAAGACCTGGGTGTGTGCCAACTGCTTCCTTAACCCTCGGCTGGCTGTGTTTGTGTGTGTGTGTGGACGGGAACAGATCAGTGAGATTTGAACTGCCAAATTGCAGTGAGCCAGCAGGCAGCAGAAGTAGGTGCAGTACTGCACTCTAACCACTGCACCACCGCGGCTCATATGATGATAATGATGATGATGGTATCAATTCAGTCAAGACTGACTCTTGGCAACCCTATGGGCCATGTCTCTCTACATCTTCTGATCTTGCATGACTTCTTTGAGCTTTTCTATGCTCTGGATGGTGTCAGCTTTGATAGTATCCAGCCACCATGCTTTTTGACAACCTGTTTCATTTTACCACTAACTCCTCAAACATAATTATTTTATCCAGTGAATTTCCCCGCATGGCGAGGCCAATGTAAGTGAGACACAGTTTTGTGATTTTGTCTTCCAGTGAAATATCTGGTGTTATACCCTCCAGGACTTGCTTGTAATTCACCTTTGCTGTCCGAGGAATACGCAGGAGCCTTCTCCAGCACCATAGTTCAAACGAGTCAATTTTCTTCCTATCTAGCTTTTTTAAAATTCAAAATGAGGAAAGGAATTTACTTTTAATTTTTATTCCAAAGAAGATGAAAACAAATGTCATCAGAATTCACAAGGAGCAGTACAGTTTGTTGTTTGTTTGTTTAATGACAAATGGCCCATATAAATATCTGATTTTTCTGTCATTTGAGCTGTGGTGGTGCAGTGGTTAGAATGCAGTATTGCAAGCAAACTCCGCCCACAGCCTGGAGTTCAATTCTGAGCGGCTCGAAGTTGACTCAGCCTTCCATCCTTCCGAGATGGGTAAAATGAGAACCCAGATTGTTGGGGCCAATATGCTGACTCTGTAAACCGCTTAGAGTGGGCTGTAAAAGCACTATGAAGCAGTATATAAGTCTAACTGCTTTTGTTAATGCTATCCTTCTATGGATTTTAAGCCTCCCAAGTAAAGACACAGAAAATTCTGTTGTTTTTTTTTAAATTTTCAGATGGAGGAATGAGAATAACCATTGAAACCACAGGGGTAGAAAGATATCTAACGAAACCCAATGAAATAAAGGTAATCCTCAACTTATAACCATTCATTCAGTAATTATTGAAAATTACAGCAGCATTAGAAAAAGAGACAACTGGTCCTCACACTTATAACCATCATAGCATCCCCATGGTTATTTGATCAAAATTTGGGTACTTAGCAACTGGCATGTTTTTTTACAAAGGTTGCAGTGACCTGGGATCACATGATCACCATTTGCGACCTTCCTGCAGCCGGTTTCCGACAATTAAAGTCAAAAGGGGAAGGCAACTGCTATTGACTGACCTTGTAAATTAATATGACATCTACTCACTCCAATGAAGCTTCCACCAAATGCCTTTTAATTGCATATCTATTAAACTGCTGTAATTTCTCCGTTTCTTTTGTTTCGGTCCTTCTGTTTGTTTGCATCAGTCCTTCTATTTGACCAATTATGACTTCTATTTTGCTTGGTGTTGTTTTTCCTGTAAATCCTACCAAATGGAATCCTGATATAAAGTATAAGTTGACCCAGTGATGAATCAAATATGATGGAAGCCAAGCAAGTCCTGCAAACCTGATTAGTACAAATAATTATCTATAAGTAAAAAAAAAAACTGGGGGAAGAATCCTTGAACAGGTATAACTATGGGGGGAAAAAAAACCTAGAGGAGGTTGCTTGAAGCCTTCTTCTCGGCTTCTCTTTTGGAAAGGAACAAAGCCATTGATGGAGAAATGCATTAGAAATCAGATTGGAAGTGGCTTTTGCCCCTTCTCAGGATGTGTAATTCTTCTTATTGCTCTTCACATCTGAAGTGCCATTATTGTTGGTATAAGGATATATATATAACTTTCTTTCCACACTCCTGCTAATGTTTTCCTCCCATCGTGAAAGTCTTGACCAATGCACGATCTTATTTTCTGCTCAGGCTTTTGAGCTTTTCGACTCTGTTATAGATTTTTTTTGTTTTTTTGCTTTTGTCTCATGCTGAGGCTATCAATAACTCCTACCAACTTCAAGGGCCACCACTGAAATTGTTTTCCAATATTATTTTTCTGCCCCAAAATACTGAGCTGTATCAAGCAACTAGGCCTAACCACCATTTTATTGGCCTGTAAAATTCCTTGTTTGTTTATGGTTTATTCTATGAGATGATGTTATCCCAAAGATGCTTTAAAAAAATAAAAAAGCTTTTTCTTGGGTTTTTTTTCTCCTTTGAAAATGTTTTCCTTCCAAGAAGCTTCTTGAGTCCTAGAAGAAGCAAAGTTTTTTCAAAAGGGGGAGGGGGGAAGCAAGAAAGTCCAGTTGCTTTTTGGAAAAAGCATTTCTGGGACAATCATGACCTGGATGATTAAGAATCTCCATAGATATTGAGAATTGAAATTGAAATTGAGAACCATCATTGATTACACAGTTGGGAACTAATATCAAACAGAGATGAACACAAGAAGTGGGCTTCCTAAAATATTGAGCCAGGGTAAGATGACACTTGAAACTGATCTAATATAACCAACTGTTTCAATCTGGATTAGTCTTGTATGGAACAATAATTCACAGAGCTTCCAACCAGCACGACAGCCATAGCACTCTGTTTTTTTTCCAGTGGCTAAAAATTGGCTAAAAATTCTAAGTGTCTCATGACATCTAGAACATGTCAAAAGCTGATAATGCAAGCAAAGACCAGAATTGAAAACTGCATTCCTATTCTCTATCCTCATGCAATTTTGTACTGCCAAGCAGTGTCAAAGCATTCTGATATATTTATGGTGTGTTTAGCTTTCCATTTTATTTTCTCCCAAAGCGACTCTCCCCTGTTTGTAATCTGTGTAAATTAGTTGTTGCCTAATTATTGTTGCAAAATATGTATTCATTAATAGCAATGCTTGGAGATGATTGCTAGCCAAGCAAAAAGACTTTATTGAGTTGAAGTGACATATGGCAATGATGTAAAATGACTCATATTTGGGAAACTAATTTGAGATCTTATTCATAAAGCATATATATGTGTATGTACTTCTGTGCATCTGCGTATGTGTATATGCTTGTATATTAACATTCATTCAAACATATAATTTGCATTTAATTCTGATTCTTTTGGCTTACTTTTGGAGGGAAGCTAGGAACCTTTTCCTGGTGATGATCAAATAATGGTTCCTTGCACAATCAGCCAGATGTTCAGACCAGATTTGATATTTTTGTCTACCCATTGAGTCCTTTCCAAGCCTCTAAGATAGGCAAATGTGGATGTTTGATGGTGCTAAAGGTATCATCACAGGATATGAGCTGTTCCAAGTAAAGCTGCCTTTTGCAATTGACTGATGGGGATTTTGTCAATGCCGATAATGTTTGTCAATTGCCGAGTCTTGAGTGTTATTATTATTATTATGGTTCATCACACAGCCAGCCAGATGTTCAGACTGAATTTGGCATTTTTATCCACCTATTGAGTTTTTTTCCAAGGACCTGGGACAGGCAGATGTTCTTGTTTGATGGTGTTATTGTTATTGTCCCCTTGATGTGGTTGTGGTGTTTGTGTGCTCTCAAGGGAGATGAGAGCTATGCCAGAGGTTTAACCACACTGGATAGGTGTCATCAGAGGAGTCAGACAAAAAGTATCTCTCCCATAAAAAATATGGTGAGATATTATTATTTTACTTTCCTGTGCTCTTCAAAGTTGGAGAGCAAATCTTATAAGCCATTACAAGTACAAGGCTATCAAACCTTAAGAACCGTGATTGGTGAGCTCTTTACTTTCTATCCAGCAAAAAATAGAAACAGAGAGAGAAAGGGAGAGAGAAAGAAAGAAAGAAGGAAGGAAGGAAAGAAGGAAGGAAGGAAGGAAGGAAGGAAGGAAGGAAGGAAGGAAGGAAGGAAGGAAGGAAGGAAGGAAGGAAGGAAAAAAAATATAAATCCAAATTGGAGCAAACATAATTAAATATTGTAGGACTATTTTGAATAATAGGACAAAAAAAAAGCAAGAACAGTAGAGGTATTTCTCAAGTTATGACCACAATTAAGCCTAAAATTTATGTTATTAAGTGAAACATTTATAAAGTGAGTTTGCCCCATTTTATAAGTTTTCTTGGCACGGTTGTTAAGTGAATCATTGCATTTGTTAAGTTAGTAACACGGTCGTTAAATGAATCTCTTCCCCATTGACTTTGCTTGTCAGAAGGTCGCAAAAACTGATCACGTGACCCCAGGACACTGCAACCGTCATAAATATGAGCCACGTGCCAAGCGTCCAAATTATGATTACATGACCAAGGGGATGCTGCCACAATTGTAAATCAGTGGTGGGTTGCTCCCGGTTCACACCGATTCTATAGAACTGGTAGTAAAACTGACAGGAGGCTCCACCCACTGACCCTGACATCATCAAAACGCTTCTGCGCATGGCCCCATTGCGAACTGGTAGTAAAGGTAAGTAGAACCCACCCATTGTAAATGTGCTGTTGAAATTTTGAACAGTTACTAAATGAATTGTTAACAGTTGAGGACTACTTGTATTAAAAACCGAGCAATCAAAAGTATACTTAACTTCCCTTTGCTTTTTCAAACCTTTTCAGCCAGTTTTCAGGCTGTTAATTCTGTACCATGTTGAACTCTTGCTTGGACAGCTTGGATTTCAAATCCCCTGTTCTGCCATCCCTTGCATAACCCATGATTTATTGAATAAACCATCATTGCTTTGAGCTTGCTAAACCATTAAACCCCCAGTTTGTGATTTTGCAAGTCCTGCAAAACCACAATCAAACAGGTATTCTTGTTTATTCGGATCTGTAAAGTCAACCGAAGTACTGAAAGGATCATAGCCACTCTTTGTAGAAATCAGAGTTTAAGGATATTTAGGTTTTTCTGAATTAGGGGAAACAGCTTGGAAGGGACACCGCCAAAGCCTTCTTTGTTTATTCTTGTGGTATCATGTAAACCATGAATAAAAACATGTCTCCGCATGATGCAGGTGGCAGCATCAGCCTGTTGCTGATCTCGGGATTATAGAAATTCCAAGGCTGTTGGCTATGAATTCAGTGCTGCCGACTAGTGTATGTGTCTGTGTTACCACTTCTTCAGGCTTCTCCAAAGGTGTGCTGGAAAGCAAAGTACCAAGCTAGCATCTTTTTTAGAAGGCCTTTTCTCACATCGGCATCAAAGAGTGTCCCTTCTTAACAAAGACAAAAAACGATGCCAATAAAGAAGAATACTTATAGCACAGGGTTGAAATGAGAAGTCCTTGATGGTCATTGACCTTGGTGGGTTTTTTTTTTCCAGATGTTTCATTGCGCAAACCAGGTAACCTCATCAGTACTAGACCTAAACTAGTTTCATTTGGGTAATAAAAAGTCTGCAAGAAAACCACCAAGCGCAGAAGTCATCATGGACCCCACACAAATGATGGTTGGGTGCCCATGTGGGTAAACCAGTTTACCCACATGCTAGCTGGGGAAATCTGGGAGTTGAAGTTCAGAAGTCTTAAAAGTTGCTGAAGTTGAAAAACATTGGGTTAGGCAGTGGGCATTCTTCCTCCAAAAAAAACTCAAACCCCACCCACATAACCTGCAAAACTCAGGTTTTGCAGAGGGAAGAAATAAAGGAATAAAGGAAGATTATGGGTGGAAACTAATCAAGGAGAGAAGCAACCTAGAACTAAGGAGAAATTTGGTAACAGTGAGAACAATAGGGGAACAGCTTGTGTCCAGAAATTGTGGGTGCTCCAACACTGGAGATTTTTAAGAAGAGATTGGACAGCTATTGGTCTGTAATGATATAGGGCCATGATGGCGAACCTATGGCACGCGTGCCACAGGTGGCACGCAGAACCATATCGGTGGGCACATAAGCGTTGCCCTAGCTCAGCTCCAGCACACATGTGCGTGCCAGCCAGCTGATTTTTGGGCCTTCCGGGCCCACCAGAAGTCAGCAAACGGGCCATTTCTGGCCTCCGTAGGGCCTCCAGGGGGATAGGGAAGGCTGTTTTCACCCTTCCCAGGCTCCAAGAAAGCCTCTGGAGCCTGGGGAGGGCAAAAATCGGGCCTACTGGGCCCACCGTGCCATTGCATGCCAAAAGTGGGGGGAGTGCAGGGGTTTCGCGCACGCATGCAGGGGGTGGTGGGGCGCACTGAATTATGGGTGTGGACACGCATGGGTGTGACACCCCCGCACTCCCCCTGCTTTTGGCACACGACGGCAAAAAAGTTAGCCATCACTGGTATAGGGTCTCCTGCTTGAGAAGGGGGCTGGGCTAGAAGACCTCCAAGGTTGTCCCAAAGGTGCTTTTTAAAGATGCAACTGGACTTTCTGGTTTTTCTTTGAAGACATTTCGCTTCTCATCCAAGAAGCTTCTTCAGTTCTGAGCTTCTTGGATGAGAAGCGAAACGTCTTCAAAGAAAAACCAGAAAGTCCAGTTGCATCTTTAAAAAGCACCTTTGGGACAACCAGGACCTGGATGACTGAGATTCTCCATAGACTCCAAGATCCCTTCTAACTCTGTTATGCAGAGATATTGGTGCAACCCAGAAATGTTCATTCTCTCTATGTTTGTAAACACTGTTATTATGCTATGCAGTGGGACCAATGCCTGGCAGACACACTTTTTACTTCTTTCCCACCTGCACAGGTATCAGCTGAGGGGTAGAGTAAACCCCTGGTTGCACAGCAGACTAAAGCACTGTTATTAAATCTAGCTGCCTGCAATTACTGCAAGTTCAAATCTCCCCAGGCTCAAGGTTGACTCAGCCTTCCATCCTTTCTAAGGTAGGTGAAATGAGGACCCAGATTGTGGGGGCAATAAGCTGACTTTGTATAAATATACAAAAGGATGAAGGCTATTGCTTAGCGCATTGTAAGCCGCCCTGAGTCTCTGGAGAAGGGCGGCATATAAATCAAATTTAAAAAAAAAAAAACACTGGGAGAGAGCAGATAGGAGGCCAGCCTATCAGTTAAAAAATTCTGATCATGAGGCACCAAACAAGTCAGATAATCTAATTATTGGGATAAGTACTTCTTGCAAAGACTTTAAGAAAGTCAGTGTTTATTTTCAGGAAATGTTGAAAAGGCTTTCTTATTCGAGCAGAAACTGATTTCCAAAACTGCTTCAGCACACAAGTCATTGACCCTTCTTATCTAAAACAGTATTTTCTTTTCAAGATCACCTCTCTCCATTGTGCCCCGTACGAAATTCAAACAAGAACATCCTGAAATTACGTCCAGTTCCTCAATTCTAGTAGAGGATTTACAGGTTTCATTCAGAAAAGAAACCTTTTGGTGAAATACAAGGGCTTGAAACTTCTCAGAAGCAGGGATTGATAAAATAAAAGGATGTACAGATGCTGTTAAGGGCTGGACAAATGCAACTCTCCCCTCACCCTCTCAAGAGTTCAAAACCCGCCTGGATGAAGATAAATCCAATCCATTCAATTCAGTCAGAGCAGTTAAATGCAAAACTATTGTTTCTTCGTGTGTGCCTGTCTGTGCACACACATATGTGAGTGCATTACTGCATAATTTGCTATTTACTGTGAATGATTGTTTTAGGAAACAATTAGGCAGAATGCTTCCAGACAATGAAATAGCTTTAAGGAATGCATGCTGATGTACAAGTTAGTCACCTTATCTGCTGTGTTAGAAAAGCAGCATCCCAAGGCAATCATCATCAAGTTCTGAGTATATATGTATGAATGCCTACCTACCTGTGTGTTATTGGGGATAATAGTTTTGAAAATAGTTCTTAGTCTGGGTTAGGGAAATTTGCTCTCCACTTTTAGTCTATGTTAACTTTAATTCATTCTTTAATAAATAAAAAGATTAAACTGTCCAACTGTCAAGATTTCTGTGGGATAACAATAAAACACTGTTAAAATAGATATTATACTGTTAGAAAAAATAAAAATAAAAACAAAAACTAGGCAAGAGCAAGGTGTTCTAAACAACATCTAAAACAATGCAACAAAATACAATGAACATATGAAGTCTGGGAAAATAAAATGCATTTGACTGGCATCAAAATGATGCTAATGTGGGTGTCACTATAGTCTCTATCTAATTGTTTGGAATATTTTTGTTTTAGTTTTTTTGTTCCCACAATACCACACACTGTTTAAGCTCCAGTATCCAATATTCTGTTTTCCACTATCCTTTTACAGCAATGTTTCTCAAACTTGGCAACTTTAAGATGTGTGGATTTCAACTCCCAGAATTTCCCATCCTGACTGGGGAATTCTGGGAGTTGAAGTCTACATATGTTAACAACTTTGACAAAACACTGATTTAAGAGTCTGAGAGACAGAATGTATTTTAGGTTGGGAAGCAATAAAGCCACACATGGTGCAATGAAACAATCCTCACATTTGTGGCCCTCATATTTTGCCTTTAGTGCAGCTGTCTCAGGAATTCTGGGAGTTGAAGTCCACAGGTTGTAAAAGGGCCACAGTTGCCCACCCCTGCTTTAGTGGATTCTCTTGTTCAGGAAAAAGTTAAAACCAAACTGTCTTTTAAAATCCTGCTGGACCTTTAGTGGCAGAAACACCTTCTGGCAAAGGTATTTTATAACCAGTCATGCCCACCTCAGCAGTCATTTTGCGAGAGCACCCACAACATGTTCTCAAAATTCATAATGCATTCACAAGATCAAAGTGACTACCTGTGTCCTGCAGCAGACTTAGGGAGATGGTGTAGGGTTGAAATTCTGAGGATCCAAGTCCTAAGATCTAAGAGGAGACCCAGACTAAGTGACAAAACTACGGTCTGGAAGTGAAGCCTGATGCACAACTGTGTGAAATACAGGCAATTCTTTGCATTGGTGCAGGGTGGGGGAAGGCTGAAGGCAGGCAAAAAAACAAAACAAAACGAAACAGCCTTTTGGGCAACTGGCTAGAAAGCAAAAAACTTGTCAGACTGGTTTTTCTCAGCCTGGTTGGCAGTTCGAGTTATGATATACAATCTTTAGGCCCTCTGATTTAGACTTGTGATTTTCTTGTTATGAAACTTAAGTTTTTGACTCTTATGAAAAGAGGCCTTGGTGCACCCCTCTCTCCTCCCCTTCCCTGAATTCTATTTTTTAAATGTATAAAACTAGGACTTTAAAGATCTTGGAAAGACAAACAGAATTGTCTGAAGAACCAGATCTGCCAAGGAGCTGATATAAAAATATTTAATTACAAGTCTCAATAATGTTTGCTTGGCATAATTTCTCATCTGAGTGCATAAATCTTGTTAGGAATGGAAAGCAGGAATAGCAAAAGATAATCTGAAAGCTGAAATGGATTTTAGGAAAGAGGCAGGCAGTGGTTTGCTACTAAATATGGTTTAATATTTTTACTAGGGTAGTAGTAGCTGCAAAAAAATTATTACTTGCTAGAGAGAGAAATAAAGATATACTATAGAATGCAATGCACCCTACATATTTACAACATCCTACTTAGTCACCTTTCGCCACTGAATGGTTTTGGTTTAAAAATGTATAATACATTTTTGAACTGATCACAGATCCTTCTTCTACCAGCAGCATCCCAATCCCAAAACACCTCGGATGAAAAATAAAATATCCACTTCCCCAGATAAGACTTCTCAATGCTTACCCCTCACTTATTTTTATGCAAAATGCTCAGAGATATTTCTCTTGGTGGTCACTTTTTCCTCTTGCATTTGTCACATTCTATGATCCTCTCAAACAGTGTTTCTGAACCTTAGCAGTTTGAAGATGTGTGGACTTCAACTCCCAGAATTCCCCAGCCAGCAGTCCAGACATATTCAGGTTGCCAAAGTTGAGAAACACTGCTCTAAAAGATTCCTTGCCTTGCCTTCACGGATCCTTCCCCTCCTTTCCTAATAAAACTTTTAATGGCTGTGTTTCATTTGGTCGCAGAGAACATCTCTTGCTCCAACTCTACATCGCTCCAAACTCCTGTCTCCATGACCAAATGGAACACAACAACAATTAAAGTTTATTAGAGCTCCTTGGAAACATCTTGGACCACCCAATTCTACATTCCCCTGCCTAACTATAAAATAGCCGTTGTCATTTTTCTATAAACAATGCAATTGGGTAATTTAGCAACAGTGTTGAACTCGATATCCTTCTTATTTAAACCTGATGGGTTTCAACTGGATTATTCTGACTACTCTTGGCCTCAATCCAGTTTTCATTGCGCAGCCAGTTCAGATTTTCAGTTAATGTCATCATAGAAAAAAAAAAACCTCTAATTATTTGGAAATTTGGGGTCTAGTTTTTTTGGTTCCCATACACTACTTAAGCTCCAGTATAAAACATTTTGTTTTCAATTGTCCCTTTACAGCAGTGTTTCTCAATCTTGGAAGCTTGAAGATGGGTGGACTTCAACTCCCAGAATCCCCCAGCCAGCGCTGCTGGCTGGGGGATTCTGGGAGTTGAAGTCCACCCATCTGGTTGAGAAACACTGCTTTACAGCAATGTTTTTCAAACTTGGCAACTTTAACTTCAACTCTCAGAATTCCTTGGTTGACATGAGTGGACTTCAACTCCCAGAATTTCCCCATCCTGGCTGGGGAATTCTGGGACTTGAAGTTCATATATCTTAACAAGTTTGACAAACCACTGCTTTAAGAGTCGAAGAGACAGAATGTATTCTAGGGTGAGAAGCAATAAAACAACACATGGCACAATGAAGTAACCACATTCTTATTCGTAATCCTCAGATTGGCTTTAGTGGATTCCCTTGTTGTGGGGGAGTGGGGGGTAAAAAGTTAAAACGAAGCTGTCATTTAAAATCCTGCTGGGATTTTAGTGGCAGAAACACCTTCTAGCAAATGTGTTTTACAACCACCTTAGCAGCCATTTTGTGAGAGCACCCACAACATGTTCTCGACATTCATAATGCATTCACATAATGCACAGCAGCAAAATGGGGTACATGGTCAATGAAAGTACACCTCCTTTGCTCCTAGAAGTAAAGCCTCCTTCCAGTCCTTCTTGATTCTTGGCAATCCTAGGAATGGTTGCTCTCTTGGCAAATATTCAGAAGTGGCACACCCTTGCTCTCTTTCAGGATGTTGATTTCTTAACTCTCTCCTTTAGCTACACCCCTGGTATTCCTGATGTTTCCTATCACAGTCCTACACAACTAAATCGCTATGTTTATATCTTGTCAATTTCTCCCTCCCCCCCCTCCCCTTTAATCCTTGCCTATTTCAAGTTCCAAGATGCAACGTGTGTCTCTCTTCAGATTCAAGTCGAATCTTTCCAACAACCATGCTCTCGCAAATGTTTTGTGGCTTTGTTTAAGGTTCCTGAGAACAAGCCAAGCAAGGCAAAGAAAGTTCAACTTTGTTTTTCCAAAAAAATGTCTACTGATAAATGGACAAAGCACGAACATTTCAATTACTCAGCAAGGCTTGGTTATACTTTTTATAGCCTGGAAGATATTTAACAGAGGACATTGAGAGGCAGCTTCATGTAGTACTGAAGGTGCTGGCTTAGAAACCAGGAGTCTGGGAGTTCTAGTCCTGCCTTAGGTATGGAAACTAATTGGGTGACTTTGGGCCAATCACCAGGAGGTGGCGAGTTCTAGTCCCACCTTTGGCATGAAAGCCAGCTGGGTGACTTTGGGCCAATCACCAGGAGGTGGTGAGTTCTAGTCCCACCTTTGGCATGAAAACCAATTGGATGATTTTGAGCCAATCACTCTCTCTCTCTCAATCCAACCCACTCACAGGGTTGTTGTTTGGAGGAAATAAGGCAGGCATATGATTACTGCCTGGAATTATATATTAAAAGGTGGGATTAAAAATCTACTAAAATTGATTTGCATTTTTAAAAATTTCTACCTTCTCCCATCTCCTTCAGAGGATAACTGTCATCTCCCTTTCTTAAATCCATCCTGCTTTCTGACTTTGACACATGCTGCATAGATATAGGTGTGTGGGGTCTTTCTGCCTCCCTTAAAAAAATCCTCACCCTGTAGGAAACGGGTTAATGTCTTTTTATAATCCTTGATGAGTGCTTTCTTTCTTTTCCTAAGTAAACATTTGTTCTTCATGGATAATCACTGCAGGATCTCATTAAGAAAATCTTTTAAACAGAACTTAATTAGCCCTTTCTTTTTCTTTTCTTTTCTTTCCTAAATCAGAGGTGAAATAGAAATACATGAAGGTTAGAATTAATACATATATCTATACCCTGACTTTATTTTTATAAATGATTCAAGGTAGCAAAGATATCTGATATTCATTCTCCTGTTTTCCCCATAACAGTCAGAGATGAGTTTCAGCAGGTTCTGACCAGTTCTGGAGAACCGGTAGTGGAAATTTTGAGTAGTTCGGAGAACCGGTAATAAAAATTCTGACTGGCCCCACCCCCATCTATTCTCTGCCTCCTGAGTCCCAGCTGATCGGGAAGAAATGGGGATTTTGCAGTATCCTTCCCCTG
Organism: Pantherophis guttatus; assembly: GCF_059756535.1. Lineage (NCBI taxonomy): Eukaryota > Metazoa > Chordata > Lepidosauria > Squamata > Colubridae > Pantherophis > Pantherophis guttatus. The sequence goes on from NC_142066.1 coordinate 151,933,288, forward strand.
GAGTGGGGTGGGAATGGAGATTTTACAGTATCCTTCTCCTGCCACGCCCACCAAGCCATGCCCACCAAGCCATGCCATGCCCATCAAGCCACACCCACAGAACCGGTAGTAAAAAAATTTGAAACCCACCACTGGTAACAGACACCCTTTGCGGTGAGTTGAGCCCATAATAGTAACTGGATGGATCTTGAAATTCTTACCATCTATAGAAAGACCATTTTCCCCTCTTGACTAGGAATGTGCTTGTAAGACTGGAATTCAAGACTGCAGAGTTTTTTTTTTCCATGGTGGGAGAGCCTGAAATGCGCCACTCAGAGAAAATCACACACGCACAATTTATTTAGTTCAACCAGGCCACAAATATGTTGCAAGAAGTGAGTGCAAAACAATCTCTTCATCAGAACTTATTGAGGGAACAGCCTACCTACAATCAAAAGTATTTATCAGGTAGGTGTGAGACACTTCTAAACATTTCCCTGAGATCATAGATGTAGTAGATGAGACTTGATTACACATAGAGTAAGGGTCTGTCTAGCTCTTCCTCATTTACAATTCCACTTATAGATTCCATCGTTTATTCTGGTGGTTAAGGCACCAAGTGAGAAACTTGGAAACTGTGAGTTCAAGTCCCACCTTAGCTGTGAAAGCTGGTTGGGTGACTTTGAGCCAGTCACTCTCTCTCAGCCCATCCTATTTCACAGGTTATTGTTGTAGGGAAAATAGGAGGAGGAATATGAGGTATGATCATGATCTTGAGTTGTTTTGTGGAGTTGGGATCGTAGAAACACCCAGAAGCATAGAAGAGTTCAGAGGCAGATGCATAAATAAATGTCTTAAACGTATTTATTTATATGATAAATCATATTAACTATGTACAACAGAGATCAAGTCTCATGAGGAACAAACATGAAAAGAGAGAGATGGAGAGAGCGAGGTGGAAAAGGTTGGAGGGGGTTTTATACTCAGGGTAAGCACCTCCTTTCCACATAGGGGTGGAGACACTCTCTGCCTCCACTGGTGTCTATATGACACATGTGCCAATGGCTTGCAAATACTTGACATGTTTATTCAAATAATAAAGATGACAGAGGGAGGGAGGGAGAGAAGGAGAGAGAGAGAGAGACAGAGAGAGACAGAGAGAGGGAGGGAGGGAGAGAGAGAGAGACGGAGAGAGAGAGTCGGTAGATATGAATTTTTTTCAGGTGTCTTCAAAAGGCCTTGATAATTTTGGACACATTCTTCCAGATAAGAACATGCATATGCTATAGATAAGAGATAGCTCAAGTATTTTCCCTAACCTTCCCCTAACACATGGGTGAGCCATATGTAACCTTCAGATGTTGCTTAACTTCATCTCGTTAGTATCATTCACTGTTTAGCCCTGTTAAAAAACAAACTGCTCACAAACTGCTACCTGTACATGAGAGTTAGATGCTGTATTTTGACCTATCTACGGAAGAACAGACTTCAGAATGGAATACTGTATCTATCTGGGAGGGAGCAACCTACAGATAACACTGGTTAAAAAAAAAACAATTAAAAACCCCCGAAAAACAAAAAACAGCCACTGTGACACAAAATAACTCTTTAGAAAACTCTGTATGTTGTACAATGTTGCAGAAATCTGTCCTGTCCTGCAGAAAGTCAGGAAGACAGCTGAATTTAGGCCAGGGGTTTCACCCATGAGGTCTGCAACATCTGGTTCAGGATTGAATGCTGGTATCAGGCCAGCCCAAGAACATCCAGGGGCAAAGAATAAAAGGGAATCCCTTTCCTCCAGCTTTGAAAAGCCAGATAAGCCCAATTTGTCTGCTGTTGAAGCAGGCTGATTCATCTCTTGGGCTTCCTTGCTTGTTCTCTTGACACCTGCTGTTTTTCCTAATATTAATTCAAGAGACAGTTTATTCTTTGGTGCAAGTAGTAATGAAGACGAGGCTTTGAGCATAGCAGAGTCCTTTGGATATTGAGATGGGTGGCATGTAAGTTTTAATAAATAAATTAAATGAAAATAGCAGAACCACAGCAATGCATTTTCAATCAAACTCCAGTTCCAGTTTGAAAACAGTAGGAAGGAAAAGAGGAGAGCAAAAGTTCTATAGCACTGATCCAATATGGATCTCCCTGGTGCTATTCTCCCCGAAGGACCGTGCTATTAATTATTGCAATTGGGAACAGAGGTAATGACACTATAGGACAGTCACGTTTTCTCTTAAGCTGAGTTTGGCAATTAAACCGGGCCATTTTCTCTCTGCAACATTAGGGCCCCTCGGCTGTTGTCATCTTTATGGATCTTTATTTCTTGCATCTTTGGCATCCCGGATTTCCTTGTGGTCTCCTATCCAAGAATTAAACATGTCTGCCTGCACTTAGTTTGTGCCCGTTTACCATCTATTGCCTTTATTAGGTGAAGTCAAAAGGCTGGCACACTTTTCAGATCATTAGAACTCAGAGGAGAGAGTTGAAGACTTTCCGCTAGACTCGAATTCAGGACCCTCGCGGCTCATATTAATAATATGAGGCTCAACTGGCCTATAATTTCCCCATTCCACCCAGGATTTATACAGGTTTCATGCAATCCTGGCTCGCAGGAATCAGTAGCCGAGTTCTCCTAGAGATGTTAGCGGCCCGAGAAATCCCTAGCCCGTATTCTCATTCCAATGTGGGGTCGCTCCCCCTGGCGTTACGAAGGTGATATTCCGGAGACCAGGGTACACGCCTATGTGGAGACGCTGAAGGGCCAAAGGGGTCTCAATAGGAAGTTCTCAAGCCCCACTCTAGCGCTTTAAGGGGGATCAAATCCCCCTCCAATTCGCAGGACTTCCTTCCGGGCAGGAGGGTAGAGGATCGCCCCGCGTTTCTTGGTTTGGACAGCGGCCGGCCTCCAACCAGGGACACGTGTGTGCGCAACCACACGTGCAGCGCTCCATAGAAAGGCCAGCGATACAGCTCTTCGTCGGAACTCACACTTCCAGAGGCGAAGGCGGCGTGTCACCCGCCAAACTCTCGGACGCCAAGGCGCGCGCACGGGCGCGCTACCTGCCGTCCGCCACTCCTCCGGGACTAGCCCTGTCCTCGCGGGCACCCTGACGGGCAGCTGCCCGCCCCAGTCATTTGCCCAGCATCCTCCCCTGGTCCCGCCTCCCTGCTCTGGCCCCCACTTTTGCACCGAACATCCGGGCTCCTGCCTCTCCTCCAAACACCACACCTCATCCTCCGTTCCCCCCCACCCCCTACGCCTCCCCCAAACCGGGGGAAAAGGGGCGGGCTCGAACGCGCGCGGGGCGGGCTCGTGAGCGCGCCTGCCTGCTTTTGCCTGCCTGTTCATGGCAACTGCAGCTTCAGTCTCGCCTCCCGCTTGGAGCGGCAGGCACGCTGCTCGTCCGTTTCCCGAGCGGCCGAGCCGGCAAGCGATGCCCGAAAGCGAGGCTGCCTATCGCGCTCCGTCTGTCCCCTGCAGCAGCGCCTCCGCCACCTCTTCTCCCGGGCCGAACAGCATAGGCGGCGGGGGTGAAGGAAGAGGAGGAGGAGGACGTGACCGAAGCCGCAGGAGCGACTCACGCTCCGTTTTGATAACCATGTTGGCCGTTGCCTGAGCGGTGCCTGCTCTGGAGACCCCCGGACTCCCCGAGGCAAAGTTTGTTCTGCTGGCTGTCGCCGCCCCTTGCTCTGGACTTAGACGCGCGCGAGCGAGGGAGATTTAATTTAATTGGGGGAGGGGACGGATAATTCTAGTGAGGGGGCTACGCCGCGCCTTCTTCTCCGCCTCCTGGGCTTTTCCTCTGCCCACCCCCTCCTCCTGACGCCGCGGCTGCTGAATAAGAAGACCAAGAAGAGGGACGCTTTGGGAAAGGGGCGGTTGGCGGAAGGCTAGCTGGCCTCTGCCGCCAGCACCCAGCAGATCCGGAGAAGCGGATCCTCTTCTGATGAACGCATCTCCGTGAACTGGAGCGGCAGCCTTGCGCCGGCAACCGGGCAGCCTGCGATCCACCTGTCTTGAGGATTTAAAGCCGCCCCGACATCTCTTCTTGGCTCTCCTGTTGCGGGACTTTGATTGCCGAGAGCTGGGAAGGATTTTAATCCTCCCCTTTCATTGTTGCCGAAAAGGGACAGAGCCAGTTTTCTGAAGTCTGCCTTCCCTCCCAGTCGCCCGCTCATCTCCCCCGCCGACCCTTCCTCGCACCAGCAGACCAGAAGCAGAAGGAAGAGACGGAGACAAAAAGGGACAATGAAGACTTCGTGGCTAACTTTCGCCTTCCTTTGGGGAAGCATTTGCACACGTAAGTATCGGGGAAAGTTTGCGAAGGGCACCTCCTTCTTTGTTAATAAAGGAAAAGGGGTGTGTGAGCTGGGCCTTATAATAATCCTATTATTCACACTAATAATAATAATAATGATTCCCTTAAGAAGACCCAGCAGCATCAAACCCGATGTGCAAACACCTAAATCGGGGAAATACCCCAAGTGTTTAACGGGGCGAGGATTGGTTAACTGGAGAGGGAAAAGGAACAAAAACAAGCGCACTTTGCCGCTGCGGGAGCCACTGGGGGCAATCGTGGCTTCTGCTTCCCTCTCGTTGCCGCGTGTTTTGATCGCGGATCGAAACACGGGAGGGGAGCGGTGTCCCGTTGGAAAGGACCCGAAAGGCCGGTGCGCTACTAGGAGCGCAAGGCTGCTTCCCGTGAGGCATGTGCTGGGGGAAACAAAGCGGAGCCGGAGAGGAGAGGGTAGCGCGGCTCGGCTTTCCCTTCGCCTCGCGTGCTCCGGCTTTTCGCCCTGGCGAAAAGATAATCTCATTTTCCTTCCAGCACAGGCGCAGGGCGAGCGAGGCCTCGGGTCTTTGCTCCCGGCTCTCGCCAGGCGATGCTTCGCTTCGAATGGGGAGAAAATGCAGGACCTTACAAACAAGATCCCCCTCCTCGCTTTTTCCTCCCCCTTACAAACAAGTTCCCCGGGGATTCCTTTATGCGCGTGGTTCCTCCATCTCTTCCTCCCCTTGCATCCTCTTTTCAAGATAACCCGGTGTGAAACGGCTATCCGAAATCCTGCGGGCGTGAGACGCACCGCCGGCTCCTTCCTAGTGCTGTAGGACGGTTTTGCGTGGTTTGAAAAGCCTCCTTTTCAGCCAGAAAACTGGCGATCCTCCGCGTTTATTGGCGGCAACTACCCGGTGGCTGAACGGATCAGAGCGCTCTTTTCAAACCAGTTTGCAAACGCTGCTGGACGGCGCTGGAGAAGGAGAGCGGCTGACTCTTTCTCCTCCCTGGGGGAATCTTTCAACTTTCGCTCGAGTCGGGCCGGGTTTCTTGGAGGTTGGAGGGTGGGGAAGCAAGCACGTTAGCGGAGAAGTTGCAAATGTAAACAAGCGGATGAGGGTGTCGGCCGGGGTTTGGCAAGGCCCTGCTCCAAAGCAACTTCCCCGAAGGAATTTTATTCCGTGCTGCTTTGCAGGCAGACTCCCCCCCCCTTTTTTTTTTCTTTTCCCAAACGAAGCTCGACTGTGGGGATCGGGAAGGGATGGGGGGGGTGCAGATTGGTTTACATTTATGCCTGCCTGGACCGTGTCTGGCTTTTCACTATTTTGGTAATTTCCCCCTTAGGAGGAGACGATCCCGATTGCTAAAAGAAAGGAGCGCGGGGAGGGGAGATGCGCGTGCATGGGGAGCGCGGAGTAAAAAGGGATATTTTTCCAGCCCCGGGCTGCAACTTTGCTGCCAGACCCTTTTCCCTTGTTATGGAAATGTTGCCTTATTGTCCCACCGCACTGATCCCGCTGCAAATCTGCTTTTTCTCTTCCCGCCCCAGTCTTGAGGAGAAGGAGGAGGTGATGATGACGGCGGGGCGGGAGGCGGCGTGTTGCGCCTTCCTTTCTTTCGCTCAGCAAACCTTCCACCAGCGCCGGGAGGCGAGCATTGGCGCGTAAGGGGTGGGGGGTCTCACTAGCCCAGCTTTTGTTACGCGTTCTTCCTCCCCCCCCACCTCCTTGTTTGGATGACTTTAGGAGATGGGGGAGGGGTATCACCCTTCGGATGGGGTGGGGGGTGGGGAATTGGAGCAACGTCGACCACGGTGGTGGCGGCAGCAACAGCAGTAGCCGCCGCCGGCGGCTTGGCCGAAAACGCGGCGCGCGCAACACGCCGATCTCGTGGCCGCGGGATAACAACAACAGGGAGCGCTGACGTCACTGGACGGCGCGGGAGGGGAGGGGGCGGTGGGGCTTGGACCCTGGAAAGCATCGGCCGAGCGTTCGCACGGCTGCCCCCTACTCCCCCCCCCTCAGGGAGCCTTCCCAAGGCTTAATAGGGATAGAAAAGGGGGTCCCTCTATTTGGCGAGGGTGGTTGCGTGTCCTGAGCTCTCCCGTTGGCTTGCTTCGGTTCTGGGCATAAATTGTCCCACGCTACCCTTTGCCCAGCCTGTTTGCTGCGCGAGCATCTTTCCGCAAGCTGCAAGATGCTGCTCAGTTGGTTTGCTAGGTTTCTTTCCCCCTCCCCGCCGCCCCTCTTACGGGGTACCATCGGCTACTCCTCTCTTTTAGGAACGGGCCTCAGGATGCTCCTTCCACCCTCTCAGAGTTCCCCCAACAAAGCACTCGGGGAGGAGGGAACCCCCGTCCTCCGTAGCTCTTCTGTGCCACCCTAGATACATGTAGGTCCCCCCCTCTCCCTTTAACCGTTTCCTCCCTCCTTTCATGTCCGCGGCTCCTGCAGATTCGTTTTTGAGCGGGCTCGAAATCCTGGCAGGGGTTAAAGCCGGCGAAGTGTCTGCTTCGCTGGGTTTTCTTTGTTCAGGATACCCATTATACATTCACTGTCACTGCCTCCTCGCCGGTCGGTGCTGTAAACAAAGCTCGCTCCATTTTCCTTTTCTCTCCGTCCCCCCCCCTCCGCATTTTAATGCAGCTTCAATGTGCAAAAAAAAAAAAAAAAAAAAGCATTTTGCAGTGTGCGCTAGTGGTCCAAACACCCAGGCATTGCTTGAATTGAGCTGCGAGGTCTTTCGGAGAAATTCTGCTGGCACGGAAAGCCCACTGGTACCATCTAGAGATTTCTGGAAAGACCAGGATAGGTTGGAGCAACAACATCAGATGTGTGGCTGTGTGCTTGCAGTATCAGAATTCTGCATGCCTGCAGCCACCAACTGCTCCCCATTTTGGAAACATGATTTATATGAAGGAGCTATTTTTAGGTCATCTCTCTCCTGTGTGATTTTTGTTTTAAAAAGATTTTTTTTTATCTGCTGCGCTTGCTTATTTGAGCAGAAAAACCTTGCTTATTTGTCCTTCCTATCACTCTCTAAAACAAAATCGGTGTTTTTGTGTTGGAACCGTGCTTATATTTATACCCATGCTGGAATGCAATTAAAAGTTGCCTTTCAGAAATAACACAGCAGCTTGTTTGTGAGGCTTTTGCTGGCTTTCTTAAAATGTAATTCTGAAAATTTAAATAAGAAGGATGGGAATAGTGAGGCTATCCCTGGGGATAAGTAAACAGTTAACCCCGGCTGCCTTTTAAAAGGTAGTTTTAAGGAAGCTTAAATTCCTATAGCTGCCTAGAAATGCTTAGCTGGAAAGCTGTAACTGAAGTGTTGTAGCCTTATGTTTGTGTATGCATGATATCTCTCTGTGTGCATGCCTGTGTATTGCATATGGATAGCCGGTGATACTGATAACCTGAATAAGTCACTAGCAGACTGTCAGGTTCCTTTTTTTAAAATGCCAAGCCATCAGGCCTCTTCCTAAAAGAGAGGAGCAGCCAATGGCATCCTGTAAAAAAAGCCAACGATGGTTGGGTACTTTGCTTATCTGTTTGAGTATACACACACTTGGTGATATGGCCACGTTCTTCTCTATGGTTTTGTTTGCCAATTATCCCGTAACTCAACTCTTCAGAAACGGCTCATTTTCCCCGTTGCTGTGAACAGAAATCTGCCTTGTAAGAATAGCAGTTCCTGGTAGAAAACAACAAAAGTTCACCTTACTTTCTTAAAAAGCAATCAATTGTATCCCAAACACTTTTCCAGAGCCTTTCTTCATTTATCCTCTTGTGCCTGAGACCAGTTTCATTAGCTTGCTAATTAAACTCAACGAACTGCTGTGCCGAAGTTAATGGTGCCGGGTCTTTTAAAACACAAACTCTTGAACTATTGTCCAAGACCCTATTAACAAAAATCTATGGTTAGATATAGATTGTGCCACTCTAAATATCAGGACTCTTCGACGATTGTGGTACTTACTTTAAAGGAAATTTATGCCCAGTGAATAGTCCTCCTAAACCTGTTTACCAAAGAGTAATCCAACCCTGAATTAGAAGCCAGGAAAAACACAAATCAGTGTGATGGCTGAGGTTTAGGACAGAGATTTCCAATCTTGGCAACTTCTGGACTACAACTCCCAGAATTCCCCAGCAAACCATTCTGGGAGTTGAAGTGCACAAATTTTAAAGTTACCAAGGTTGTTGGCAACTTTTAAGTTGACAATCCTTGTTTAGAAGAATTGTCTCTATCTCTCTCTCTCAGCTTCTCCTGATTTAAAGGTTTATCACTCCATAAAGGTTACAGCCATTCTTTTAACAACTGCTTGAAGTTAAAACGGCACTGGAAAAAAAAAGTCATTTATGACCAGTCCTAGCACTTATGGTCATCACAGCATTGCTATAGTCACGTGATCAAAATTCAGGTGCTTGGCAACCAAGCTATGATGGGTTGCAGGTCCTGGATTCATGTGAGTCCCCGTTTACGACCTTCGCAGCCGGCTTCTGACAAGCAAAGTCAGTAGGGGAAGCCACATTCAGTTAATAACTCTGATTCACTTAAGAACCGCTTAACAATCATGACAAAGAAGGTCATTAAATCGGGCATGACTTAATTTAATGGCCAGCAGAAATCCTGGTCCCAATTGTTAGTTATCACCTTTAAAGTGCTCCATGGCTTAGGACCTGGGTACCTACGAGACCGTCTTTTGCCACCAATAGCCTCCCACCGACCAGTTCGTTCTCACAGGGAGGGACTACTCAGGGTACTGTCAGTCAAATTATGTCGACTGGCGACTCCCAGGGGGAGGGCCTTCTCTGTGGGGGCTCCAACCCTTTGGAATGAACTGCCCCCGGAGATACGGAATATCCCTGATCTCCGTGCTTTCCGCCGTGCCCTCAAGACCCTGATGTTCCAACAGGCGGGGCTAAACATACGAACATGTGAATGATTTTTTAAATGTTATCTAATTCTGGGTTTTATTTGATTGACCAAACTAAGTAATAATTTTAATTAGCAATTTTATAATGTTTGTGTGTCTATATTTTTCTTGACTGTACACCGCCTTGAGTCCTACGGGAGAAAGGCGGTATAGAAATATAATAAATAAATAAATAAATAAAATTGTGGTTGTAAAATCAAGGAGTGCTTATAATTCTGAACAAGCTGGGATGATGGACATGGTGTTGAGCTGGAGAGGCTCCTCCTCCTTCCATCAGCTGTCACAGCTGTTTGGGTGTCCCTGAACAAAATGAAAAGTTCTAAAAGAACTGGAAAAATTAAAACTGAAGGACAGGTTTCAGATGGCATTGATAAACAGAACCTTCATGCAAAGATAACATTCATTATTTTACGTAGGTTGTTGGTTTGACACTGTTGCAAACAAACGGCGAGACTCTTTATCTGATCTTAGTAGTTTTTGTATTTAAAGTTATCTTTTAATATCTAGCCATGGTCAATCATGGTTTGCCCAACAGGGAAATTAATTGGGGAGAAGCTGATTGTAGACCCGCAAATGTGAATCACCAAATGAAATGGGAATCAATTGAATTAAAATGGGGTTTGCCTTCAGTCAGTGCAAGGCAGAGTTTTTATGACAATGTTCATCGTTAATCTATTGTAAATCCTCATTCTTGCCTCCTTACTCTCTTTAGTGAAGGGTAGGTGTGGGAAAGTGTATTGGTATTGCTTGTCCTCTTCGAATTTTCCCTTAAAGTCCTTCTCCAGGTAGTCCTTGACTTACGACTGTCGTTTTATGATCCTCCACACACCTATAGAACACCTGGCTGTCCCATGAACGGATTTTGGGTGAGTCACTTTTGTGATCAGTTGTGGGGTCCCACAGTCATTTCTCAATGTTTCTGTAAAAAAAACGACAACAATTCATGGTTTTGATTAACAACGCTAATGCTTGCTTAACAGTTGCTGCATTTCCTTAACAACCACAGTATTCACTTAATGACTACTACAAAACAGGCTGCAAAATTTACTTCCAGTTATAAGGATGCCTCGACTTATAACCATAATGACTTAAGGCTGGATTTCCAGTCCCAATTACAGTTATAAGTCAAGGACTACCTGCATTTTTTAAAAAACATAAACCAGGAATGCAGCCAGATCCTTCAGATGTGAATTGTGGTCTTCTTCAGTGTTCTTTTAAGTTCTCAAACACAACGGAGGCTGTGATCATCTGACCCAAGAATCTGGGGTTTGGACCTAGCCACAAATGTTACTGAGAAAAGTAACTTTCATAATCCAGATTTGATTATAGTTTATTTCAAAACAAGCCACATCTCGCTTCATGAACTGGCATGGGTTTAGGAACCATTAGAAAAATGGCAACATGATTTTAGTATTGCATTTAAAAATGCCCAGTTTATTTATCTGTTGGTTGGGGAAGGAATGCTTCTATCTTAACATATTTAAGGATATAGAATAAATACTCACGGGAAACAACTTTACAACAGCTGCAACTTCTTGGAAAAAAAAATAAACTCAGTATTTAGTGACAAGGAAACAATGACTGTCAATTAAAAAAAATAGTTCTGGACAAATCTCATCTATTTACAGTCAAAATACAGTGTGGAATCTCAACCTGGAACTTGGAAAATTGCAAGCTGATTTAGAGAATGGGGTTGAGTGTTTAGGGGATACTTTGAGAATCCCCCATTTGCCCAACTAGTTCATTCCATTAGGACTGTGCAAGGAACTGGAATTGAAGAAGAAAACATGAAGCATGAATGTGAGTGCAAATACCATCTTAATGAAATTTCTCTTCCCCCCCCCGCCCCAACCTCCAGAGGGGGTCTATAAACTTAGGAGAGGACACGGCTGCTTTAAGAGGTACCAAACAGTTATGAGCTGTTCCAGCCCACATTGAAATATGAATCACTTATTCTCCTTCAAAATTGGATTAGTTGATCCTATTGTTATCGTGAGAGTAAAGTTTACCTGTGTTTATCCTTAGGCACCTACGCACTGCTCTTCTGTACCAATGCATTCAGCTTTTTAATAACTCCCTTTTCCTGTTCCTTATATGTTTTCCTCAACTTTGCAAATAAAGTATAAGGGTGTTATTTATTCAAAGCATTGATAGGCCCTCCCACATTATACACTATAATTCTCGGTGGCTTAAAGCCACAACAATAAAACACACACAGGTAGTCCTCGACTTATGATCATAATTGAGCCCAAAATTTCCATTACTAAGCGAGACAGTTGTTAACTGAGTTTAGCCCCATTTTACAACCTTTCTTGCCACAGTCGTTAAGCGAATCATTGCAGTGGTTAAGTCAGTAACAGGGCTGTTAAGAATATCTGACTTCCCTGTTGACTTTCCTTGGTAGAAGGGGATCATGTGAGCCCTGGACACTGCAGCCGTCGTAAATACATGCCAGTTGCCAAGCATCTGAATTTTGATCATTTCATGACCATGGGGATGCTGTGTGAGTGTGAAAAATGGCCACTTTTAATTTCAAATGGTCACTAAACGAATGGTTGTATGTCGAGGATTACCAGTATGCCATTTCAGACAACCCTAACATATATGTATAATTGGCTTATTTCAAACTATTCCCAAGTATCAATTCCAGAGGCTCCTCCTTTTTATAGAGAGAGAGAAGGGAGGGAATTGCAAACACATGTAGCATGTTCCTAGAAGGAAATGCTACTAGTAGACCCCATAATAACATCCAGATTTGTTATGAACTGTAATCCTATATAATAACTGCTGCTGCTACAAGAGTTAAAGTCTCAGTGTGGTTGAAATTCTGGTCCATTTAGCATACAATTTATGAATGAATTCCAATCTATATCAATTAGTGGAAGCTCATGGTTTGAGCTTGCTTCCATAAAGCAGTGAATCAGTTGAGATCAGATGAGCACACGGGTGATCGGTGGATTCTATACACCTTATCGTTGACTTGTTATTTGACTAACAAGTCAAACCAAAGCAGATGGTTGTGCCCCAAAGTGTATTTTGATTGTATCCATATTCATGTGGGTTTTTTTTAGAAAAAAAATATTTGTAGAACTTGCACATGTAGTCCTTGACTTACACCTGTTCATTAAGTGACCAATCAAAGTTACAACGGTACTCAAAAAATGACTGTTTCCCCATGGTCAGGAAAATTTAGGGCCTTGGCAACTGGCATATATTTATGACAAGGATCAGGTGATTATCATTTTTAACCTTTCCAGTGATGTGGCAAGCTGGAAATTACGATCCTAACTCATCTGGAAAGATGCCAAGTCCTGGGGTGAAAATTAACTAGTAGATGTTTTGAACTGGAAATGTTGTGGCTGGTTTTCATACATGTTTAGGAAGTCCTCGACTTATGACTATAATCAAGCCCACAATTACAGTCATAAGCCATAGTAATCACTATGCAAGTCACTGTGCAGCATGCTCCATTTTACAACCTTTTTTGGCAGAAGTCATTAAGCAAATGCCACAGTTGTATAGTGAACACAAAGAATCAATTATTGGGATGTTGGGTTGTTTTTTTGTTTTTTTTTTTGCAAGAAACAGAATGTAAACACTGGTTTTTGGCAAACCATGTATTGTGGTCACTTGATTGTGGGATGTTGCAAATGGCTGTAAATGTGAGCCAGTTGCCAAGTACTGAACAAGCAGTCCTGTTTATTCCTGTCCATCAGAACTTCAAACTGGGTTGTTAATCCCTTTTAGGCTCTGTCGTAACTTCAGACAGTTGCTAAGTGAACCGTCATAAGTTAAGGACAACACGTAGGCTGCCTGGAGGTGACCATGTTGTCTCTGGCACAAACATTATTAATGACATTTTTAAATATATAGTTCCAAGATAATGATGAAAGAATGATGGGCTTCATTTTTCTTTTTTTGGTATTTTTCTGCAAAGTAATGTTTATTCAGTGCCTGCCTTGACAGCAATTGTACACCCTCCCGCTGAGGGTGAAAATTGATTTGGTGGCCAAGAATAACATATGAAGCTCCTCCATTTGGATACTTCCATGCTGATACTATTGGCTCTAAATAAATAAATTTCCAAAGCTTTTTCTAGCTTTGTTCTCCCAAATTCTTTAACTAGGAGAATTCAAAGATTTTCTCTAGGTTTATGTGCATCAGCTGTCTGTACTATACTGAATTCTGAAACATCTCTTTAATATATTAGCTGCATTGCATTCAGGTCATTATTAGGTGTCCTTACTGTAATTTTTAAATAGAAATTTAATTTAATTTGTCTAGGTTTTTAATTGTTCAGCAGCAGGCTGAGTGGTAGATATGGATGAGTTATGCGTAGTTATATCCATATCTAATGTTAAGGCAGAATTTTCAATCGTGATTTGTGGAACAAGCACGAATGGGTTGGATTGAATGCATTGCTAAGCCACAATAGGTAAGCAGCTAGTTTTTTTTTAAAAAAAACACCGTATTTCCCTTTAAAGAAATACTTGAATCCACTTTGAATACTGCTGTGGAGACCACTTGACCATACATGCTAGGGTTCTGGAAAATTGTGCACCCAGTAATTATGATCAATTAAACCTTAATTATTCCAAAACCTGGCAGTGTTCAGTTCACATCGTGAGCTTAATGGGAGCGAACACTTTCTGATCTGCACCGTGTTCTGAATCTGAAGCTAATTGGAAAGGGCTCAAAACAGTCAAGTAAGAAAACCCAACAGAACTAGTAGCTACATCGAGCTGGTGATGCGAATTCTGTTAATTCTGACCTAGTTAAATTGTGTGGTGAAGAAATATTAAATCCCTTAAGATTTAATAAGATTCTTTCAGGCAAGGTTATGAAACCTGGTGCTGATTGGGTTTTCTCTTTTTCTCCCCTCAGTTCTGTTTGTTAATGATATTTTTCTGATGAATCCTCGGACAGCGGAGAATTCATAATGTCAAGACCCTTCTCAAATAAAGAAATCAAATACTGTTTTATTAAAATTGCAAAGCCGCTTGGAGGATGCTGCTCTAGAGTAGGTCGCCCTTTCTGAATTTCTTGGAATTACATTCTCAAAGCATTTGCTCATTCTGCTGTTTTTTTTTCTTTTCTTCTTTTCCTTGTTTCTGTTCCTCCGCTTTTTGAAAGTGGGGGGGGGGAGAAACCATTTTAAAGATAAATTGCAAAGATTGTTGAGGGAAACAATTTGGTTTTTTTGTCAAATGTTTTTTCCCCCGGGTATTCTGGGCCTATACCTGCAAACGTTTGTAGTTTTCATATATGCAGAGATTGAAAAATTAACTCTTCTAGGGATATTTTTTTAAAGTCAGGATCCATCAAGTTGCAGTTAACTGTTGACACCAGAAAGCCTTTCCCTTTAGCAAAATTTCAACACAGCTGTGTTATCTTTCATTCAGCAGATGTGTGTGTGTGGGGGGAGAAGGGGCCCCTCCCCTTTCCTGGCTTTTGGGATAATTTGCGGTGAAGAGGAGGGTAAGGACAAAAATGTCTTTCCCCCCCAAACATCAGTTTTTGCGGCCAAGACAACACATGTTTTCCAATCAGCATGCCAGTATTTTTGATCATTTGCACATCTGTTTGGCACATTCCAGCAACTGAAACTTACCCACAAATTACAGCATGTGGTGGTAATATCTACAATCTCCCACAAAACCTCGTTTTATGGGTGGGTGGGTGGGTGGGTGGGGGGCATTTTCTTCTTTGGTTAAAATGGAATCACAACAAAAATCAAAGTCAGATGAGTTAAAGGTGATGCCTGCTTGATTGAAGGCTATGATACTGTTTAACTTTTTTTTCTTCTCATGGAATTCAGCCCTTCCTTAATTCTAATCCTGTTCCTGACTGCTTGGTTTAAGCAAGTTACTAGTCCATATGCTCTCAAAGTGGGCCCACTTTGTGGGAGAGGCCAATGTTACGTTTGCAGAATGAATCAGTATATATGTGGGTAGAGTTTTGTTTGGGGTAAATTTTTGGCTTTTTAACAGAAGCATGCCCCTTTTGGGGGCATCGATTTTCTAAATCACCATGGTAAGAAACAATCCTTTTTAGCAAGCATAGTGAGGAGAGAGAAGACAGCAGCAAAAGTAGTCTGTGAGTGCCTTATGCAACCTTGAGAGTGCAGGTTTTTCATCCTTATCCTTTCTGAGCAGATAAATACAAGTTGTCCTTGATTTATGACCACAGTTGAGCCCAAAATTTGTTGCTAACAAAATAAAGTGAAGTTTGCTCCATTTTAAATATGATCCAGTTGCCAAGCATCCTGATTTTCATCATGTGATCAGAATTCTGCAATGGTACATAAGTACAAAGACTAGTTTTAAGTCACTTCTTTCAATGCATGTAACTTTGAATGATCACTAAACAGGTTGTTTTAAGTCGAGGATTATCTCTAAAGGGGAGGCGCCATCATCCTAGCACAATGCTTCCCAACTTTGGCAACCTTAAGATGTGTGGTTTTGAAATCCCAGAAGTCCCCGAATCAGCCATTAATTGCGTGTCTTGTCAAGATGAACACAACCACCAGGAAATTCAGAAGCAACAATGGAGGCTGTTAGCGTGACATCATTTGTTGTCCCATTTAATCCGGCATTAAAGGGGTTAATATATCCCACACCTCCAAAGATTCCAAAGCCATTCTGTGGCAAGTGATCTCAATAAGCAAACAGGCATCACGAGACAGGCCATATTTCAAATACTTTTATTTATTTCAGTATAATCCTCGTCTCACGGTCACCTCTAATGAATGAAAGTCATTTCTGCCATGCGCAAGGGAACGGAGAAGCTGTGGTCCGGCCAGATTGCCTTAATTAATGATCATGGTGGGCCCTTGCGCATATGAGGAATTGGCATTGGGGCTGGGTAAATGGATGCCACCCATCCGCTACCCTGGATTTCATGCCATCTGAGTCTTCCGCAGAATCATTGTTAGGTGGAAAAGCGTGTTTCCAGAAGTTTAGGCAGAGAGTGGTTAGCACTTGGCTGGCCTTAAAAGCTAAGTAGGGTCAGTTATAAATGACACTCGGATGGGAGGCCACTAAGAGATCCTGGGGCTACAGATTACAAAGGAAAACCGAAATATTCTAGTAAATAACAGTGGCAAATCTGTACAGGTACTCTTTGACTTAACAGCCACACGTTTAGTGATTGTTTGAAGTTAACAAAGGCACTGAAAAAAGTGACTTGTGATCATTTTTCACATCATCCTCATGATCAAAATTCAAACACAACTCTACCTTTTTCCCCACAACAACCTTGTTGTGGGGAAAGAGACTGGGCTGAGGGAGGGATTGGCCCAGTGGTGAAATCCAATTTTTTTTACTACCGGTTCTGTGGGCGTGGCTTGGTGGGTGTGGCAGGGAAAGGATATTGCAAAATCTCCATTCTCACTGCACTCTGGAGCCAGCCAGAGGTGGTATTTACCTGTTCTCTGAACTACTCAAATTTTCCGCTACCAGAAATTTTCTCCAGAACCTGCTGGATTTCACCCCTGGATTGGCCCAAGGTTGCCTAGCTGACTTCCATGCCTAAGGCTAGACTAGAACTCACTATCTTCTGGTGGTTGGTGCAAAGGAGGCTGAAGATGGCAATCTAATTGGGTGTTGCTCAGGGTATGTGTTTTGTCCTTGTAGCTTTTCCTCTGTTTAGTCTTCCCAAATTAAGGATTGTCTTCCTGCTGGGTAAGTACATTAACATACTGGCTTTCTGCATTTCCATAGATTGTCTTCTACATTCCTACAGGTAGTGCTCACTTAACAAACACAATTGGAACCAGGGACTCCTACTAAGTGGTGCAGTAATTAAGCAAAACATCATGTGCCAGTTTCTCCATTGACTCTGCTGGTCGGAAGCTGTCCGCAAAGCACTCAAATGGTGATCATGTGAGCATGGAATACTGTCATTGTTATAAATGCATGCTAATTGCCCAGTGCCCCAAAATCCATCACTGTTAATGCTGTGATGGTCATTTGTTTCAAGGACCACTCATCAAGTTATTTTTTTCAGGGCTGTTGTAACTTCGAATGGCCACTAAACAGGGCAGCCATTAAGTGAGGACTACTTGCATTGATAGTTGGGTCATAACAATGACATTTATTACGAACAATCAAGGCATAGCACTACATTTATGACGAGAATCTAAATCAACCCCAGCATTCGAGAGTCATGAAGTGTAAATTTAGCATCTCTCTTGAACATTAGGAAATCAAAGTGAGATCTGGTGGGTTACATTTTTAAGTTTACTTTCAGTGTCAAATGCTAGCAGCTCAACAGCTTTATCCATCTTCAGATGTATGTGCATGACTTAAAATACAGTATGGAGGAAAAAATAATCAGTTTGAGTGACAAGCCTCCATTGACAATGAGGCGTGTATTTGCTGAGTCTAACTTTTAACGAAGTCAAAAGCAATCCAAATAATATTTATTTAGTGATAAACACCTTGGGGGTCTTCTAGGGGAAACATGCTACAGTCCTTGTGTCAATCAGTTTATAATCAGTTATGCACAAGGCCAGGTCATCAGTGATTAATTTTCTCCTGCATTGCATTGATGCTAAAAAATAAACTTACCCATTGCATATTTGACCATCTACCCTTTCTGGTTTATTTGCCTGCAGATTGTTCCTGAAGTGTAAAACTCTTCAAACTTAAATGTTTGACAAACTCAAGTTAGCTAAAAATAGCTCTCCTAAATATGAAAGCTAGTTCAAAACTCTGAGGGTTCCTAGAGTCATTTTACAGTTATTGTTGATAGAATTTCAGAGTTCCAACTTTGAGATGTGAATGACTTTCTGTTGAGCTAACAGCTGTTCTCTGCCTGTTGGGATCTACAGCTTGTGTTCCCAGCTCTTAATAATTAAACAGAAGTGTTATTTTACAGCAACTTGTATGGAAGATTGTAGTCCATTTTTTTAAAAAAAATCTAGATGTTAGAAGCTTTAAAAAACGTGTTTTTGAAAGGCAGGACAATTAATTTAGGGCTGTAACTTCGTTCACACTTTACCTAGAATTAAATCCTACTGAATTTAAGTGGTTTTACTTTCAGCTAAACACATACAAGATAGCACTCTTCCTTAACTTCATTTATGAGTCAGCACAGATCCTTTGGAAACCCAAATGGCTTGGATTTGTCTGATTTAATTCTTTCTTTCCCCTTCTCCCTTCCCCCTCCCCCCAGCTTTCCTGTAGGGTTTCCAGATTTCTTATGATTACTGTTTAAATTGCAGCCCTAAGTAAACTTAATTGAAAAGTAAATCACGCTGCCCTTGGCACTTTTATTCAAACATTGTGATAAGCCAAGCTAAGCAAACTACTTTGTGGTTTGCCGAGATAATGCGAATCTTGGCACGAGATTGTA
The DNA here is from genome assembly GCF_059756535.1 of Pantherophis guttatus. Lineage (NCBI taxonomy): Eukaryota > Metazoa > Chordata > Lepidosauria > Squamata > Colubridae > Pantherophis > Pantherophis guttatus. The sequence goes on from NC_142066.1 coordinate 151,951,834, forward strand.
TTTCTGAGCAGAGACGAGGGAGCCTAACTTCTTTTTAAAGAGAAAAGTAGGATAAAAATATTTGGAATAAATGTTTGAAAATCTACATCATGTTCCAATTTAAGGGTAGTAAAAGTAAATTCAAACATATGCCACCAGTAGGACAAGGAGCATAACATGGGCAGAGTTAATGGCACTCAAATAAATCCTATTTGAAACAGGCAGCTGTTTTTAAAGCTTTGAAACAACGTTCCTGCTGAAGATCCCATTGAGGAGAACTTGAAAAAAGATAAGGATCATGAATGAGCACGTTTTACTATCTTCTGGGCTAATTGAAGGAGAATTCTTTTAGCATTTATCTTAAAGCCACATCATGGGCAATGGTGGCCAATTCCAGGTAGTCTTCAACTTAATCATAATTGAAGCTGGAATTATAGTTGTAAGTCGAGGCATCATCTAACTGGACCTGAGTTTTGATATTTTTTGTGCCGGTCATTAAGTGAACACTGTGATTGTTATGCTAATGCAGCAGTTAAGCAAACACCATAGTCTGTTTCCCCCAATCTATTTTCCCCAGTGGGTGGTTTTTTTGCCAGAGACACGGAGTAAATGAGAAATCGTGGTCATAGGATTGCAGGATGCGGCCATAAAGATTGCTAGTTGCGAAGTGCCAAAAATGCATGTGGCTGATGTAACTTTGAACAGTCGTTAAATGACTGGTCATAAATTGAGGACTATGTATCAAAGTGAAACATTACATAATGGTCTAAAAACAGAAACCTAGAACTTTTTAATTGGAGGAAGAATCACAAATGGTAACCGATGCAGAATTGATGTTATGCAGAGATTTGCAGCATGGCACTATATTAATGCATCCCTAAATTTGGCCTGCAAAAACCACGTATGAGATTTCATCAGCATAAGGCACCAGGCTAGGAAACAGGAGGTGGTGAATTCTAGTCCTGTCATAGCCGTGAAAGGCAGTTGGGTGATTTGGGGCCCAGTATCAGGAAGTGGTGAGTCCCGCCTTAAGCATGAAAGCCAGCTAAGGGACTGGGGGCCAATCACTATGAGATACTGAGTTCTAATCTCACTTTAGGCATGAAAGCTGGCTGAGTGACTTTGACCCAGTCAATCTCTCTTACACCAACCCACCTCACAGGGTTATTTAAAGAAAATAGGAAGGAGCAAAAGTATGTTTGCCACCCCAGTTATAAAAATAATAGAGGCAAGATATAAAAAAAAAAGTTTTATGAAGTAGTCTGAAATTCCGAAAGATGCTCTTAAGACAAACACGTGGCTGTCCACCTATTGATGAACCACAGTTCCCAGCAGCCACAACCATTACAAGAGTGATCAATGCTGGGATCTGTAGTTCAGCAGACTCCAGAAAACGTCTAAGGCAGGATGAGGTAGTTAGCGGTAAAAGTGTTGGAACAGGGTAAAGTCAGTTCAAAGTGAGGTTACACAGGGAGCTCAACCATCAGAACTTAAGCAACCAGTGGTAACTCAACTTATAACCGTTCATTTAGTGACCATTTGAAGTTACAACAGCACTGGGGGAAAAAACGACTTACGGCCATTTTTTTTAAAGATTTAAGACCTCATTGGCCATGTGAGCAAAATTCAGATGCTTGTAATCTGACATATATTTATGGTGGTTATTTCATAAATTTTATATATTTCTGACATGCATAGTCAATGGGGAAGCCAGATTCACATAATAAGCATGTTACCAACTTAATAACTGCAGTGATTCACTTAGCAACTGGGGCGAGAAAGGTTGTAAAAGGGGGCAAAATTCAGTTAACCACTGCCTTGCCTTAGCCATGGAAGCCTTAGGCTCAATTGTGGCCATAAATCAAGGACTACCTGCAAGGCCTTATTTTATTCCTTGAAACTGCTAATCCCTGTTTCCCAGCACAGACCCTGGTTGTTGTCATTCTTGGTGTTTTATCTCTTGCCATACCAGTTCAAAGCTTGATGTTCTCTTCATAGCTGCTCTTTTGTCCCTCTCTGCATCATAGCTGCTTTTGAAAAATGCACCTCCTTACTTTTCCCTACCTTCCATTGGCAGAAAAGTGGGTGGAGTTATCCACTTCCCAGTGCTTATCTCGGGCACATTCTTATATAGTCCTCAGGCTCCCAACCCAGATAGGAATTAATGAAATAGAAGAAGAAAGAAGCATTTATTTTCCCAAACACACACAATCCCTACCCTTGCCCATTTCTGCAAACACTAATGTCAAAAAATGCCAGGATACTTAAAACTCTGCTGACTTGTCCAAAGAACTTGGATAGGAAGAAAATATTCTTTGTTTTGAAAGTATTATCTTATTTTCTCCCCCTCTCTGTCTCTCTCTTTTCCTCTCCATACTTCCTTTTGCTGAATGCAGCTGGTGTTTCTCAGTGTAAAGTTTGGTAGCTATAAATTTAACTCTCTGCTGCCTCTTTTTTTCCCTGCCTGCAGGTTGGAGGTGTGCATAATTGATTACAAACAAAATTCCTGTCCTATGGAGGTCTTGCTTAAATCCATTCCTGATACCAGCACAAGTAATGCAACCCATTCATTCATTTCTTTGCTTGTTGCAAGATATGTATTCTATGCTACCAAATAAAAAGATAGCTTGCAAAAACGTTAAGATAAAATTCAGGTAGAAACAGCAGCATAAAGCAAATTTTAAAATGCAATTAAAGCAGTTACCCTTAGTAACAATTAGACAAAGTTACCATAGCCTCTAGAACCAACATTAAGAGTCAACATTATGAGGTCCTTGTTGTTAGTTGCGAAGTTGTGTCCCATCCATCGTAACCCCATGGACAATGTTCCTCCAGGCCTTCCTGTCCTCTACCATCCTCTGGAGTCCATTTAAGCTCACGCCGACTGCTTCAGTGACTCCATGAGGTCTTAAGTACACATTAATACTTTAAAAGTTGGGCCAAAAGACAAAGATGTTTGATGTAGTAGTTAATGTACTGGCCTAGAAACTAGGCGTCTGTGAATTTTAGTCCATTTTAGTTATGAAAACTAGCTGGGTTACTTCCAGCCAATCAGCAGGAGACTGAGATCTAGTCCTGCCTTAGGCACAAAAAACGACTAGCTGACTTTGGGCCAATAACCAGGCAACAGTAAGTTCTAGTCCCACGAAGGCAATCTGGGTGACTTTGGGCCAATCACCAGGAGACTTGAATTCTAGTCTCGCCTTGGGAAGATTGCCAGTTGCAATCGTGATGTTTTGCTTAACGACCTCAGTGATTTGCCTAACATTGCAAAAAGGGCTATAAAATCTGGTATGGTGACATGATGCCTTGCTTTATGACAGATTTTATTGTCCCAATGATAGTCGTAAACTGAGGACTATATGAATTGGGTTCCCAAGCCTCTTGTACTAATCTTTGCCACCTGTTGATCAGGTCTGTTTTTAGCCACCTGACTGAATATTTTTTTAAACATTGCCCTTTTTTTTTTTTTTTAATTTGATTTATATGCCGCCCTTCTCCGGAGACTCAGGGCGGCTTACAATGCGCTAAGCAATAGCCTTCATCCTTTTGTATATTTATACAAAGTCAGCTTATTGCCCCCACAAACTGGGTCCTCAATTTACCCACCTTAGAAAGGATGGAAGGCTGAGTCAACCTTGAGCCTGGCGAGATTCGAACCTGCAGTAATTGCAGGCAGCTGGTCTTAATAACAGGGTGCTTTAGACCACTGTACTACCAAGAGAAGGAACAAAGATTGCTTCCCAGGGACTGTTACGTAGTTGTGGACTGTTAATTCCACCAGGAATGATCTGAGCAGCTCTGGTGTTCCTGGCACTGGATCATTTTAAAGCCCAGATAACAATTCTTAGCAGTATCTGTACCAGGGCGGGGGCTAGGGTCAAAAGGTGGACAGAGAGCAGGGAAATTGACCTAACGTGATTCCCAGAAGCTTTATTTAAAACTCCCAAGCAGAGAGAGGCAAAATAAAAATGTTCCACTGATTTCCTCCTGCCAGAAAGCCCACCGCCAGCGTAGACAGGAAAAGGAGGGACCTATGCTATGACATCACTGCAGGGTGGGGCCTTCCACACCTGATTTCGCTTTGCTGCATTCATTTCTGAAAGGGAGATGCTGAAAGCTTCTGTTTCTATTTGAATCCATGATAAGGGCAGATTCCGTTAGGTGTCTTAAAACTTTTTACAGGTTGTTGGAAAGATAGCGGCAAACAAACCAGCTAGTTTATTGCCACCATGGAGGGAAAACTATCCATTAACTTTATAATCTTATGAAATCCTTCTGATATTTCCAAAGCAAATAGGCTTTTTGTACACTTTTAAGGCTATGCATCCCATAGTTTGATTGTTCGGTGCATAGGATCATTTATTTTATTTTTATTTCGAAAGGGTAACGGTATTGAAACCATAGCCTGGCTAAAACTTTTTTGCAGGCAAAATAGCCTCCAGAGATGATCCAGATTTCAAAGTTGCAGGCAAAGATTGACATTTGCGAACAAAGATGACCTTTGATATTATATTCCATAGCATTGCAACCAGCTTAGAAAAGAAAAAAAAATTAAATTCCTAGCTAGTAAGGTTTGGTGAGTTGAACCTTGCCTTTTTGTGCAGGGTGCAAAATCTTTTATCGGTTTCCGCTCCCTGGGGTCAAAATAGAAATGCAAAGCTGTAGATAAGATGCTAGATGTCATGAGGTAGAAAGGTTTCTATGACTTTGACACTGACCTAAGAAGCCAAGTTTGACTTAAGGAAGCTGAAATTTTGGGGTAAACCTAACAGGCATTGAGATTGGGGCAATATAGGAAACCTTGTTGCAGTCTGTTTACAGGTCATTTCTTAATCCACAAGGAACTTCTTTTGGTCCACTTTCCTTATACACATTGAAATTGTAATCTAAACCAGTTTTTTTTTTTAAATGTAACCTTTCTCATCCTCTCAGTGCCAGCAACCCCCTTCCCAGCGGCACGAAAACTTTCTAACCAACGTCTTTGCTTTTATTGTTTTATATAAACGTCAGTCGTTGATCGGAGTGTCCTGTAAGCCAGCTAAGTAAGTAAGTAAGTCAATGAAAGAATGTTGCTGTAGATGTTGCAATTTTTAATCATTGTTTTAATTTCCCTCCGGTTAAAAACATACCGTGTTCTTAATGCATTGCAAAGGTGGTGTGCACTTTGAGGAATGATTGGCAGGCTGGGGAATTCTGGAAGTTGAAGTCCACTCCTCTTCCAAGTTGCCAAGGTTGAGAAACACTGATGTGGAGTCCAAAATAGCTGGGACAGGAACCAAATCTTCTGTTTACACCCAGCCCAAGCGTGCTTTTGATCATACCATCAAATTGTAAAGAGCAGTTCTCCTACGCGGCTCCGGAATGCCTTGGCTGCCTGTTAGTGGCAGGACATGACAGCACTTAGCAGCTGCACTGTTAGGTGGGGAGATATGTTTGCTGCTACCAAATGTTGCTGCTTAATTATATGTCTTTAATATAGTCATTAAGAGTCTGCCTGTAGGCTATTTTGATTACTTTTGTTTACAAGCACATTATTTGACACCCAAGTGGGTTGGGGGGAATGAGGTTTTTAGGCCGGCTTTCATCAGTGTTTTCCTTGGAAGGTCATGGAGAAATAATCTTTTTTTTTTTTTTTTTTTGGTTAAATTTCCATTGGATCCTCAATGCTCAAGCTACTATTTTAAAGAAGGCAGAATGAAAACAGTAGGGCTTTTTTTTGCAATAAAGGAGCTGAAGGGAATCACAATCTGTTCTCATGAATGCTCCTTTCCAGCCAACCATTCTGTTTAACTTAACACACACACACACACACACAGACACACACACACACACACACATAATCCATCTATAGGATTGTAGCATTTTTCCCCCCGTTTTGGTTCATGTTTACTTATATATTTTGCACATGAACAAGAGCAAAATCTTGCTTTTGGGAAGACCCAGCTTACTTTCTGTTATACAGGGTTGGGTTTTTGTCGTCGTTGTTTGTGCAATTCTTTTGTCCTCCAGGCCCCTTTGCACAATAAGGAAAGCACCAGCTTAGTGTAAGTCCTGGGGTAGTTACGTTTTCCTTTTACAACATTTGAAGGATGAGTCCATGGCTGACAATGTTAACTCTTGTCAGCTAGAAAGGACTTGTATTTATTTTATGCTTATTTTGGAAAAGGTGCAGTCAGTTTGCAGAGGAAGAAGAACTAATACTCAATGGAATAGTGCATTAGGTTGTCATGAATGAATGTTTCATTTCAGTAATTGAAATCCCAAAAATTATTTTGCATATGGATAGTCTTCAACTTATCCACAACTGAGCCCAACATTTCTGTTCTATTGATCGCATGATCATGGGGGATATTATACAATGGTCTTATGCGTGAAAAAAATGGTCATAAATCACTTTTTTTCCAGGGCTGTTGTAATTTCAAACAGTCACTAAATGAAGGTTGGTGGAAGGACCAAAACTATTTAAAATAAATGTAGTTTCTTGAGTCCTAGTAAAGTAAGGGAAAAAAAGCAACAAGAACGAAGAGCACGAGGCAGAAAACTCACTTATCATTTCCTTGTTTTGTAATACTCCTGGTGGGGGGGAAATTAGAGTTGAAGATTCGAGTCTTAAATACAGCAAGTCCTTTTCTCTTTATCATTTAGCACTTCACCGCATTCCATGGGGCTCTTCCTTCCTAGCATTCCAACATATTTATAATTGACTCAGTATTTATTTTCAAGGCACCCTGTTGTGTCCTGGTTATCAAATGAACCCAGAATAAAATGGGGAATGAGGTTGTAGGAATTCAACGAGAGAGAAGTTATTTATATCCACTTGAAAGAGAATAGAATTCTGAAATTCTTCCCTCGTTTTTTTTTTTAATGGACATGAAGAACTTTTAGTTTTCCAATTTAAATCTGTGGAACGAATTGCCTCCAGAGGTTATAGGTGCTCCCAACACTGGATATTTTTAAGAAGAGATTAGGCAGCCATTGGTATGAAATGGTATATAGGGTTTCCTGCTTGAGGAGAGGGTTGGACTGGATGACCTCCAAGGTCCCTTCCCTTCAACTCTGTTATTCTATCAGAGGAAACCAGGGAAGGGCCACATGGATAGGTAGGAATTTGGCCCACTTCTTGTTCTTTTTTTTTTTTAATTTGATTTCTATGCCGCCCTTCTCCGGAGACTCAGGGCGGCTTACAATGCGTTAAGCAATAGCCTTCATACTTTTGTATATTTTACAAAGTCAGCTTATTGCCCCCACAAACTGGGTCCTCAATTTACCTACCTTAGAAAGGATGGAAGGCTGAGTCAACCTTGAGCCTGGCAAGATTCGAACTTACTAATTTCAGACAGCTGGAGTTAAATTATAATGCATTAGTCTGCTGAGCTATCCAGGCTCCTTATATATCTTATATAGACTAGAGCAGGGGTCTCCAAGCTTGGCAACTTTAAGACTTGTGGACTTCAACTCCCAGAGCAAAGCTGGCTGAGGAACTCTGGGAGTTGAAGTCCTCAAGTCTTAAAGTTGCCAAGCTTGGAGACCCCTGGACTAGAGTTCAGTACATTTGCACATCACTCATCAACATTTGACAACAAAATGGGAAAACTTATCTTACTTTCAATCAAGAATGAACAGGGAGCTTTGAAGCAAGATGGACAACTCTTTTTCTTATGAGTTGGCAAAGGACCTAAGTAGCATTTATTTCAGGATATCAAGACATATAGGGGGGGGGGAGAAGGAAGGAAGGAGGGAGGGAGGAAGTAAGAGGAGGAAGGAAACACTTCCAAGTTTCAATGTCATTTTAGCCTGACTAGGTGGCTCAGTGGCTAAGACACTGAGCTTGTCGATCAGAAAGATAGGCAGTTCGGCGGTTCGAATCCCTAGTATAGGTCTCCTGCGTGAGCAGGGGGTTGGACTAGATGACCTCCAAGGTCCCTTTCAACTCTGTTACTGTCACATCATAAGGATGCAATTTCTGATCCAGCATGTCAGCTGCCTTGTCCTCAATGATTAAACTGGAAGGTTTTTTCCCCCTCAAACATCAATACCACCAGCATTAGTTAGAATCAACAAGAAATGCTGGGCTGAAAAAAAAAACCTCCATAAGCTCCAGTATTAAGTTCATTACTTATTTATTTATTTTGAAGTTGTCCCAAGTTCACAGCAAGCTCTGGTCAGCTTACAATTAAAAATTTAAAAGAAAACAACATACACCAGAAAATAGAATACAACTGACCGGAAGATAGAATTAAAAAGTCAAAAAAAAAAAAAAACCCAACCCTTTCCCTAAACATCTGGAGGCAGATAGTCCCTCAAGTAACCAAGTCCTATGCCACGAAGAGCTTCTTAGCTTGAATTACATTTGTTAGTCAATTGGTAGGTAGTACAGCTTATGAAGCAAAAAAGGATTTGAGCATCAGGGGTGAAATAGTCCCGGTTTGGACCGGATCATCCGATCCGGTAGCGATGCTGGCGGGTAGTTCGGAGATCCGGTAGCAAAAATCCCTCCCCCCCCCATGTTCAGCTGAGTTGCCCGATCATCAGAGGCTTTTTAAAAAAAAATTAAAAGCATTTTTTTCTACAACCTCTTCGGCCGAAAAAATGCTTTTAAAAAAAGCCTCTGATAATCCCGCGGCTCAGCTGGGATCGTCAGAGGCTTTTAAAAGCATTTTTTTTAACAACCTCTTTGGTCAAAGAAGTTGTAGAAAAAATGCTTTTAAAAGAAAAAAAAAGCCTCTGACGATCAGGCAACTCAGCTGGGATTGTCAGAGGCTTTTAAAAACATTTTTTCTACAGCCTCCGGTCAAAGAGGTCGTTAAAAAAATGCTTTTAAAAGCCTCTGACGATCCCAGCCGAGTTGCCTCATCGTCAGAGGCTTTTAAAAGCATTTTTTTACAACCTCTTCGGCTGAAGAGGTTGTAGAAAAAATGGTTTTAAAAGTTTTTTTAAAAAAAAGTTGGCTACGCCCACTCAGTCACATCCCTCCCCAAGCCACGCCCACAGAACCGGTAGAAACAAATTTTACATTTCACCACTGATGAGCATGTACCGCATCTATTATTCCCCATATCACTATATTCTGGACCATCTGTATCTTCTGAATGGTCTTTTGGGTCAACCTCAAGTAGAGCTCATTACAAAACTTCAACAGAAAGATGACCAAGCCACAAGTGACGGACTCTATAAACAGAGTCCCTTGATAGGTACAATTGATGCACCAGATGAACTTTGCAAGGCTCTGTCTCTTCAAATAGAAGAAAGTAAGAACAGAAACTTCCTAAACTTTGATGGAAGTGCTTGGGGAATCCCATGCTGGAGGACTATGCACAAAGGCAGGGATGTCTGCAGAGTATATGATTAAAAATAATAATAATACTCAAAACGGAGACCCCAAATGCCTTCTGTTGTTGATTTCAACCATCTTCTTGTCTTCTGGATGTTTAAACATGGTGTGTGGAAAGATTTGGTTGAAGAAAACCGTCTTCCAGCCCTTGTCCAATTACAGGTAGTCTTTGACTTAGGATGCTTCGTTTAGTGACCGTTCGAAGTTACCAGAGTATTGAAAAAAAGTGACTTTGGGCCATTTTTCACACTTACAAGACCATTGCAGCATCTCCAAAGTCATGTGATCAAAATTCAAGCACTGGGCAACCGGTGTGTAATTATGACAATTGCAGAGTCCCTGGGGTCACACAATCTCCTTTCGTAACCTTCCCGACGAGCAAACTCAAGGGGGGAAGCCAGATTCACGTAACAACCGTGTTAGTAACATAACAATGGCAAAAAAAAAAATCGTAAAATGGGGCAAAAACCCCACCAACAACAAATGTTTCGCTTAGCAACAGAAATGTGGCACTCAATTGTGGTTGTATGTCGAGAACTACCTGTACTTAAGAACTTCATAAGAACTTGAAGCATTTTCAAGTTTAAAGCCTGATTTTTTTTCAGGAAGAAACCAACTCTTCATATGACTTCTGTGAATTCCCAGCTCACCCTCGAAATTCAGGGCAGGCAGAAGTTTGACGCATCATACGTTTGAAGTAGTAGTTGTGGGGAAAATAGGAAGGGGGAAGAAGTATTATGTATGTTCATCACCTTGAGTTACTTATAAAGTAATAAAGGCGGGATGAAAACATAATAATTAACTAACTAACGAACGAAGTAACTAACCAAGCAAGGGGTTTGTATGGCATGCCTGATTGGGAATTTCTGGAGGAGTGGGGGGTGGGGTGAGGAAGATACTCCTGGCAGCTCTTGGGAATCTCTTTGCAAAAGACTATTTAAGTTAAAGGAAGGGAGGCAGTTAATGCGTCAACTTTTCAAAAGAGAAAAAAAAAAATCTCACCTTTGTCTCTGGGAATTTGGCAGCAAACAAGATTTATCCTGTGCTTAACTCTGACATGGAAGATGGGAAAGAGATAGTATTGGCAATGGGGGAGGGGAGCCTTTATAGTTTCCCTAATCCCCTTTAATCTAAATAACACCCCCACTCTATCCCCATCCTTCACGGGAAGTGCACCCAGGGAGTGGGGGGGCTGGGGGGGCGCGGGGGCGGCTGGGAGACCGTTTCTGTGTTGCTCTGGAAATAATTATCCTGCCTCCCGGAAAGGCCCCTTTCAGATAAAAGTACAGGTAGTCCTCGACTTAACAACAGTTCATTTAGTGACCGTTCGAAATCACGGCACTGAAAAAAGGAGACCATTTTTCACACTTACGACCGTTGCAACATCCCCATGGTCTTGCGATTTCCATTCGGATGCTTGGCAACGGGTTCCTATTTATGACGGCCGCCCTGTCCCGGGGTCATCGGATTCTGCTTTGCGATTTTCTAACAAGCAAAGTCAACGGGGAAACCAACCGTATTACTAACTTAATTGCAAGGATTCAGTTAACCAACGGGGCAATTAAAGGCATTAAATGGGGCAAAACAAATTTCTCACTTAGCAACATAAATTTTGGGCTCAGTGTGGTCATAAATCAAGGACTACATGCCTGGCCGTTGTTTTGCTTTTGAGAAGATCTATTGAGTATCTGCAGTTTTCCCTTTCCATTCTTTTATCGTTCATTGATTTATTAAATGGATATCCTGCCCTTTGAGCCGGAGCTCTGGTTGGCAGGTTGTTTCTTCTAGTACAACAATCCTGTGAGGTAGTTTGGCCTGAGGGAGAAAGGAAGATCAAGGAGCTGTCCCGAAGTAACCCGGGGAGCTTCTGAGGCTGATGGTAGGACTTGAACACAGGTTCTCTCTGATGCTGGCCCAAACCTCGACAGCCCATGAGTGTGGAAACAGTGGTGTTGTGTAATCCTAGACTCACACTTTTGGTCTCTGCCACACTTCCAATTGTGCATGCAGGAAGACCGGTATTCTAGTATTTCCAGCTGAAGTTTATTGTGTGTGGGAATGCACCAAGTTCCTATATCTAGCTACGCTTTATTATTATTTTTTTTAAAAAAATCTGCCTATCAGGTTGAGCAACTTACTTCACTTTGTAATCAAACACCCAACGGCTTCGGCCTCAAACTTCAGGGGGGCAATTTAACGAGGCTTTTTTTTCCCCTGGATCAGAAACGGGAGCTTTGTAGCACACCTAGTCTGCAGTGTAGACATTTTCCTGGCTTATGCAGTGAATCTCTTGGGGAGAAGGGGACACGCTCTCGTTGTGAGCCTGAGGTGAGTTAATGCATCAGATCAGCTCTGCTTTCCTCCACCGTGACTAGAATCTGATTGGCAGGATCTAAACAAGGAAACCAACCTCTCTGCCCTCAATAAATCAATCCCTTGTGAGGCAGGTATTGTTGCATCTTTTACAAATTCCGATTGCACAAAGTGCCACGGAGTGCTGTGGGGTTGGTTCCTGCCCTGTTACCTTCCCTCACCTATCCTGGGAAAATAGGACAAATTGTTTTCTTCCTGTCCTCAGCTCACCCTGGGAAGTCACTTCCCCCAGCCCCCCCCCTCCCTTGAATTCTGCAATGTGGAAATGCATATTTGGCAATCAACTTTATGGCTTCCTGGAAATTTAACTGGTTTTTTTTTGCGGGGCCTTCCGTGAGCCTGCAGCTAAATCACTGTTTCTTCTTGAAACTGTGTGATACACTATGCCTATTTGTCAAATATGCTTATTAGTTGTTTAGATTTAGACCTTCCTTATTACTTTTATAGATAACTCAAGATGGTGAATATATTTAATCACCTTTCCTCCTTCTATTTTTCACAACAACCCTGTGAGGTAGATTGGGCTAAGAGAGAGAGAAAGAGAGAGAGAGAGACTGGCCCAAAGTCACCCAACTAAATTTAATGCCTAAGGTGGGACTAGAACTCACCGTCTCCAGGTGATTGGCCCAAAATTACCCAGCTGGCTTTAATGCCTAAAGCAGGACTAGAACTCACAAGTCTCCTGGTTTCTAGCTGGGTGCCTAAATCAAACTTTGACTCAGACTTTGGGTACCTAAAACATATTAATTGATATCTTAAAAATCAGGATATCATTAAGATGTCTTCTGGGTTAGAAGCTAAAATAAATGGGGTTGTCTATGTTACAGATGAGTTTAAACTAAGATTTAAATCCCTTCTTAGTCACGGAATTGCCGCATGGTAATGTAGGATAAAGCTACTTTTACAACCTCTGTTCTCCCTCTGGGCAAAATGGGCCTCAGACAACTGATCTGAAAGCACTGTTGAAGTGTTAGATTAATAAATTGGAAAAGTTGTAGCCGAGTGATGAAATGCAGACTTCTACGAAAAGGCCCCCAGGTACATGCCACACCTGAGCCTAGCAAGTGTTCAAAGAAGCACCAAGTTTGAAATTGTGGTTTGCTTCTGCTTAGGGATGTTACAGGTTAGGGTCAAAAAAGTCAAGATGGCAGGCTAAATGATATATTGATTTATTTAAGTGGTCGACTTTAATTAATTTTAAATTAAATTACAATTAAAGTTGTACCAGACTTAAAGCACCACTTGCTTTTTTTGCATGCACCAACTTGTTTAACGACCCTATCAACAAGTTAATACAAAGAATTAAATGCTGGATTTTTAGGGCTTTGAAAACTTTAAAATACTATGAGAGGTGTTTGTGGCACCACTCTGTTTAAAAGAGTTTTTTCCCCCGAAACATTGGGGGAAAAAAATCATCTGAATTCTCAAAATCAGTTGAAACATGGAGGTTATAATACTGCCAGCTTTAAAAAAAAAAACTTTCTTCACTTCTGTTAATGAGTAAACTTTTTGGTAGCAATGATTGATCATTACTCTGGGAAGTTATCAGATCAGAGTAAAATGCTAAGTTTGAAAATACAGCAGCTTCTTGCAAACTGTGTAATGCAAAGGAATGTTTCATATAGAGGCAGTTGGATTCCACCAATTTTCCAGATTTTTCGAAGTATACAAACTCCATCTTTGCAGCCTTAAATAAAATGGGTACATTCTGCTTCCGATGATTTCAGATTCCTTCCTCTCTCCCTCCCTAACTTCCTAACTTCCTCCCTCCTTCCTTTTTCCCTTTCTCCCTTCCTCCCACCCTCCCTGCTTTCCTCTCCACTTCCTCTTTCCTCACTCCCTACCTACCCCTCCTCTTCCTTCCTTCCTTCCTTCCTTCCTTCCTTCCTTCCTTCCTTCCTTCCCTCCTTCCCTTCCCTCTCCTCCCTTCCACCCTCCCTCCCTCCTCCTCTTCCCTTCCTTCTTCCTTTCAACTTCCTTCACCGCACCTCCACTTCCTTTCTTCCACTTTCCTCTCTCCCTACCTCCCGCTTCTTCCTTCCTCCTCCCTTTCTCCCTCCCCGTCCTCTTCCTCCTTTCTTCCACCCTCCCTCCCCATCCCTTACTACCTTTTTACTCATTCTCTCTCCCTGCCCCTTCCTTCCTTCCCCCTCCCTCCCTTTCCCTCCCAACTTTTTCTTCCTCCCTCCCTTCATTTTCCACCTTCCTTCCTTTCCTTCCGTCTTTCTTCTTCCCTCTCTCCTTCCCCTTCCTCTTTCTCCATCCCTTTCCCCATTCCCCTCTTCCTTCCTCTTTCATTCTTTCTTCCCCCTTTCCCTTCCCCCTCCCTTCTTTCCGTTCTTTCTCACTCTCTGTCTCTCCCTCACCCTCTTCTTCCTTCCTCCTTTCCCTTCCTCTTGCACCCTCCCTCCTTTCCTCCCCCTCTCTTCCCTCCTTCCTTACTTCCTTTCACCCTGTCTCACTCCTCCTCCTCTTCCTTTCTCCCTTCCTCTTCCCTTCCTCCTCCCTCTCTCCCCTCCCTCCCTTCCTCTCACTCGCTCCCTCATTCTCTCTCCTTCCTTTCCCCTTCCCTTCCTTCCTTCTTCCATCCTTCCTCCCTCTCTCTCTGTCTCCATCCTTTCCCCTCCCCATTCTCCCTTCCTGCCCTCCCTCCCTTCCTCTTTCTCCCTCCCTCCCTCCCTCCCGCCTTCTTTCTTTTCTCTCTGTCTCCCCTTCCTCCCTCTTCACTTCCTTCCTCCCTTCCAGAATTTTCCAGCTGGCATGGAATTCTGGGAGTTGAAGTCCACCCATCTTAAAGTTGCTGAGATTGAAAACACTGGTCTTAACTGTTTTCCAGAATACAATGCAGTGCACCTCATTTGTTGAGACAGGTCAAGATCATTCTTAGGCAAGTAGTTTCATGTGTTAATTTATGTGTGGGAACATATTTTCAACTATTTGTTTAAGTCGAATTGCAAAGCGGGGATGCAAAAGCAGGGGTGAAAAATCTGTATTTGGATAAAGGCCTTCATGTTGCAAGAACAGTTTGTTTGGCCAGCTGTCAGGTTGCACAATCGGAGCAAACTAGGAATTCTGTAATGCTTTAAAATATTTGCCCATCGACCAAATCTCCCCAACGTGGATAGCACATTTAGCCCTTCACCCCCATCCACCCCCACCCAGAGAAAGGTTTGGAGATGATACGTAAGATCATCTCTTCTCCTAGGTGTTTCAGCTGCCCAGTTAATGCAGGCAGGGCGGGTCCCATCACCCAAGCAATGTCTACCTTTATATGGAGAACTCAAACCTTGAGAGCTTTGACATAGGAAGTACATGCTTTACCCTGAACTCACCACGCCTCCTTCCATGTCCTGAAGACCTCAAGCTGCTAGCATACTGCTTTTTCCCTTCTTCTTTCTTCAGTATAGAAAAATGCTTATAAATGTCTTACAAAATATATCCCTTGGTCTGTTCCTCCTTTAACGCCAAAGAGGCTGCCCTGCCAGCTGTACATAAATGCCTGTTTTGAATGGAAAAGTCATGTGAAAACTGGCCTCAAATATGGCCTGGGGGCACTGCTGCTACACGCTAATGAATAATGTATTGCTTTCCATCCAGAGTTGTATTGTTAATTTCCTTTGTTTAATAGCCCCATTGATTACATTGAAGGCTGATGTTTCAGCGAGCGCTTAGTGGTCCCCCTGCTGGTAAGTGTTTGCAAACACATCTTCAACAGCGCTAAAACCCAATGACCTTTGGACTATTCGAACACACTCCTTGTTGGTTTTGGATCAGATTTTGAAGTAGAGCTGTAAAAGATTGTACGAAATAGAGAGAGAGAGAGAGAGAGAAAGAGACAGCTGTAGGAAGTAGTAGAGAAGTCAAGGAATGGGGGGTTTGGGGGTGCAGGAGAAAGAAAGCTAAAGTCCCATCCCTTTCGCGCGGATTGACATAGCAGGAATTACTCTGCGTTTTCGTTTATGGCCAACCGTAAACCCGCCCCTGCTGGAGTTTTGCCCTGCAGCTTCCCATGTTTGCAAAGTTGCATTTACACAGCGGTGAGAAATCATACCGACATTCTTCGGTTGGATTTATCACCCCTGTCACTTAGGAAAGTGAGATTTGGGATTGTTTTTTTTTTTTGTTTTTTTTTTTTAAGATCCCTCCAGATTTTTAAAGAGGGTGCACATTGGGCGGGGGAGGGGAGGGGTGGGGGTGGGGCAGCTTACAAACCAACTGCTAGGGCGTCTAGCTCTCTTTGTAAAAGGAACAAAAAGGGTGCGTGGTTCGGGGTGAGGGTGTGTGGGAAACGTAGCTAAACACCTGGTGCCCCAATGCAGGGTAATATGCATTTGTATTAAATGGCGGTTCTTTGCTGTTAGCTATCCATTGCCCTATGACCCATTCAGTCCTCCTGCCTTCTTTTGAGGAAGGCAGTTGTGTATGGAGAGGAATTGAGGGTGGGGGGGGGAAAGGGGGAGAAAGTTGTGCGGTGAAAATAGCTGAGGGGTGTGTATGTGTGTGTGTGGACGCACGCGTGTGTGTGCATGCAATTGACTATAGTAACAGAGGAACAGAAGAATGTTATTTAAATTTCAAATTGGCTTGGGAGTTTTCAGAGCTGCCATGTCAATAGAACCGTCCCATGAAAGGGGTTTATAAGAAACCTCTTTTGTGTGTTCTCGCCTGCTGGTGGCTGCGCAGCCTGCCGAAATGAAAACAACCCGACTTGTCAGCCGAGGGAAAGTTAGCAAACTCTTCTCACAACGTCATTTCTTAGAATTTTGCTCCTTTCCTCCAGGGAAAGAATTTGGCACATTCTCCAA
The DNA here is from genome assembly GCF_059756535.1 of Pantherophis guttatus. Taxonomy (NCBI): domain Eukaryota; kingdom Metazoa; phylum Chordata; class Lepidosauria; order Squamata; family Colubridae; genus Pantherophis; species Pantherophis guttatus. The sequence goes on from NC_142066.1 coordinate 151,968,325, forward strand.
AAGTTTTCATTTAATAAAAACTGCCTTCCGTGCTTTAAAAAAAATATATTTTTTTTTAAATGGAATAAAATGGTAAGCAGTTGGTAACTTTTTTTTTTTTTAAAAAAATGGGGTTAATAGTTTAGCCGGCTGTTTGGTTTGAAGGTGGAAATTTGGTCTGCAAACATTTGGTTACTATATGCGGGGGGTGGGGGTGGGGAGAGTGTGGAGGAAACAATGGTGGACATTGAAAATATTTGGAGGAAGTATGGTAACATTCAGGATATCTTCTTTAGATTCTGTTTTTTCGCTTCCCAAAAGTAATCATTTCTCTAATCTTAGAGTAGGTAAAATGGACGCTCTTAATTTTGAAAAGCTGTATCTTGGATGGGATGTTATTATATGCAAATGAACAAGATATAAGAGCTTTGTGTGTGGGTGCAGGGCAGTAGTTTTCAAACTAGGCAACTTGAAGATATGTGGACTTCAACTCCCAGAATTCCCCAGCTAGCCAAGTTGACTGGGGAATTCAAGAGTGTTGAAGTCCATCCTCATAAAGTTGCCAGGTTTGAAGAGTATCGGGGAGATAATCTTGAGAAAAATAGGCAAAAACCATTACAGAACCATTTTATCCAGTGGTTAAGGTGCTAGACTAAAAACCAAGAGGCCACGAATTAATTATATTAAGATAGGGAATGAAATTAGGACGGACATGTTAAGATGGGAGGAATTAAAACTGTCACTGTTGGGGAGAATTTCTGTGATAAAAATGTATATCTTACCCAGAAAGATGTGTTTTTCTCTCTCTCCAGATAATACCTGTTCTGACCAAGTGATGTACCCTTTAAAGCAGGGGTCTCCAAACTTGGCAACTTTAAGACGTGTGGACTTCAACTCCTAGAATTCCTCAGGCAGCAAAGCAGAGCTGGCTGAGGAATTCTGGGAGTTTAAACAATGGCAAAAAGGATACAGGTAGTCCTCGACTTACGAACGTTCCTTTAGCGATCGTTCAAAGTTACAAACACACTGAAAAAAGTGACCTTACAACCACTTCTTGCATTTAATGACCATCGCAGCATCCCCACGTTCACCTGATCAAAAGCCAGGCACTTGGCCACTGATGTTTTTGGCCGTTGTAGTGTCCTGCGTCACGTGATCCCCATTTGCAACCTTCCCAGACAGCTTCCAACCAGCTTAAAGTTAATGGAGGGAGCTGGATTCGCTTAATGACAGTCTTTTCTACCTTCACTGCATTCCCAAATAGGGCAGATATGCAGCAGCTAATTATTGATAGATACTGTTCATAAGCTGAACAGGTAAAGACAACTCAAGCATCTAGATGTGCCCCATAGGTCTACTGGGGATAGGTAGAGTGATCTAGCCCCCCACCCAATTAGTTCTCTCCAATGCAGCACCTCCAAAAGTCAGTGGATCTCAAACTTCGTTGTACACTGATCCCATAAAATGATACAACCACTGGGAGATACCTACCACCTTCTCATAGTCACATAAGGACTCTTCTCTGTTTAGATTACCTAGATCTCCTGCAGGGATCCAGCACTAGTCTGCAGGTCGGGTTTGAAGTGTAGATTGGTGTCAGAGATTGGTAGCCTTGAAGCTCCTGCTCTTGAGCACCATCTAATGCAGTGTTTCTCAACCTTGTTAGCTTGAAGATGGGTGGAGTTCAACTCCCAGAATCCCCCAGCCAGCACTGCTGGCTTGGGGAATCTGGGAGTTGAACTCCACCCATCTTCAAGCTACCAAGGTTGAGAAACACTGATCTAATGCAACCTGACCAGATCCTTCTGGTCTTGCTTCTCTCTCTTCCAAGGGTAGCTTTTTCAAAGAATGATCCTGCTGGATCTTGATGCTGACCTCTGTGTGTCATCTCAAGAAGCGCCAGCACAGAACATTTGGGCTTCAACAAGGCTTGTCCTACTTGATGTCCCTAGAAAAAACTCAGGAAGGCTCGTTTTTGGAATAAAGGTACAGTAGGCTGAGCAGGACCCTGAAGGCTATCGGAGGGGAACCCAAGCCTATCTAGACAGAACAGGAATTCTCAATAATTCTAGGAATTCAAAGGACCTCAAAGCTTGAGAACCACTTTCTTATAGAGATGCTACATTGGAAAGGACCCAAAGGAAGACTTCAGATCACAGTTAGTTAGTCCCAAGTAGATTTGTGGGCCACATTTTTATTTATTTTATTTTATTTATTTATTTTATTAAATTTGTATACCGCCCTTCTCCTGAAGGACTCAGGGCAGTGAACAGCCAGAAGATAAAACACAGAGATACAAAATTTAAAATAGAATAAAACGAATTAAATAATTTGGCTGAATTTTAAAATACCCCATAACAAATTAAAATTAGTATTTAAAATTTAAAATTTAAATTTAAAAAAGGAGAAGATTTAGGCCAGGCCAGCTTGTTGAAATAAAAACATTTTAAGCGAGCGACGGAAGGTGCGCCGATCCGGGATCCTCCGTATCTCCGGGGGGAGCTCGTTCCAGATCGTAGGTGCCCCCACAGAGAAGGCTCTCCCCCTAGGGGCCGCCAGTCGACATTGTTTGGCCGACGGCACCCGGAGGAGCCCCTCTCTATGGGAGCGTACTGGCCGGTGGGAGGCTATTGGTGGTAGCAGGCGGTCCCGTAGATAACCAGGTCCTAAGCCATGGAGCGCTTTAAAGGTGGTAACCAAAACCTTGAAGCGCACTTGGAAGACCACCGGAAGCCAGTGCAGCTCACGCAGGAGAGGTGTTACATGGGAGCTCCACGTTGCTCCCATAAGCACATTGGCCTGCTTATGCATAAGATCAGTCAGTCATTGGCCGCTTCAAATCCACCAACGGCTGTGATGAGTTTTATATGCATCAGAAGTGCATTAATTTAGGACGGGCATGGAAAAGTCTCTTATCAATGACAGTTGGCAGTAGTTGGCTTCTATGACAGCCATGGACCTGACCCAGTTAATTCATGGCCCTACTCACACAGGAGGACACACTCTGGACTTGGTTTTTGTCTCTGGTCAATGGTTGAATGGTCTAGATACAGGGGATATAGTCATCGAACCCTTGTCATGGTCAGACCATTCTCTCCTTAGACTTGACTTCCTGACCGCTACACCCCGTCGCAGGGAGGCGGAACTGACTAGGTGGTTCCACCCCAGGCGCCTGATGGATCCTGATAGGTTCCAAATGGAGCTTGGGCCATTCCCTGAGACTCTGGCTCACGACTCGACGGAAGACCTGGTGGCCGCCTGGGATAGGGCGGCCGCTGGTGCTTTCAATCGGGTCGTGCCTTTGCGGCCTCTGACACGGCGCCGAATCGGCCCAGCTCCTTGGTTCTCCGAGGAGCTGAGGGAGATGAAGCGCCGGAAAAGACGCCTAGAGAGTAGTTGGAGGGCTAGTCGTTCTGGATCTGACCGAGCACTAGTGAGGTCTTATATCAAGACCTACTTAGTGGCGATAAAAGCGGCAAAGTGTAACTACTTTTCCGCTCTTATCGCGTCGGCAGATAATCACCCAGCTGCCCTGTTTAGGGTGACCCGCTCCCTTCTCCACCTGGGAGCGCGGGAAGACCCCTTGCAAGGGCATGCTGAGGATTTTGCGCATTATGTGCACGATAAAATCGCTCAAATTCGGGACGGCCTGGACTCTGACTGGGTGGGTTCAAGTGGGGTGTCTGAGGCGGGTCTTGAGAATGTTATCTGGGAGGAGTTTGATCCTGTATGTATTTTAATTTTGGCTGTTCACCGCCCTGAGTCCTTCGGGAGAAGTGTGGTATACAAATTTAATAAACCTAAACCTAATAAACCTAAACCTAGAGCTGGGAAGCCTGCATGGTGCTTTTAAGTTTTGTTCATTCTTGGCTATACCTTGCAGGTGCCCCACAGTTCTAAAAATAAGACTTTTAATTTAAATATGGCCACCCAACAAGAAGGAGAGATGGAGAGGTCATCTTCTAGATGTTGCACTTAAATTCTGCAGCTCTCCTTCCTTTCCTCCCACAACTATCGGCGATGAATCACTCGCTCACCTTTATCTCGGAAGGAAGTCAGATCTTATTTTAAAAAGGAATTAATGCTACTTCTTATCACTTATGCTTTCTTAGTGGGTGCATAAATCTAAAAAGTCTTTGAGGAGCAACTTCAGGACTATAAATCTGTGTTCCACTTGCTGAAAACATTTCAGGCTTCTTTGTGCTTCCAAGCACAGTGGGCTATGCTCTAATAAGCATATATTTTTAGTTTGTTTCTTCATATTTTCTTTCGTTTAGTTCTTCCTTTTAATTACACAGCCAGTTTGGTGTATACGCCCCAGGGTAGAAGCCTGGAGACTGTGAATTCTAGTGCTGCCTTAGGCATCAAAGCTGGCTGGGTGATTTTGGCCCAATCTACCAGGAGACTGTGAATTCGAATCCCTCCTTAAACATGATCTTGAGTTAGTTATAAGAATAATAAAGGTGGAATAAAAATCAATCAATAAATTGTAAGGTGCCCATCCAGTCATTCTTCTTTTTAGAACGGAATAAGCAAGCGCTGTTTTTTTACCTAGACAGGTGCTTGTACATACAGCGCAAGAGCTAATTAAATCATATCTGCAGCTTGGAAGCTAATTAAGCCTTTATTCCCTATTATAACAAATAATTACAGCACACAATAGGAAACAGCTCGTATGCACCATCACCCTTTGGTAGGGCTAACTCCTTGAAGAAAATGTGTGGAGAGGGAGCCTGAATTACCAAATAGACACTTTCTGTGTTGAATAAGCAACCTTACAAGTTATGGCCAGAGTTTCTGAATAACGCAGGGAAGACCAACCTTTTAAGCTAAATAAAGCAACATCTTGTGGCCTTTATAAATCACGGGAAGTAAATTCTGCTTATTCTGCATGATTCTTCCAGGGAATAGAGGATAAACAATTTAACATGAATTACAAAGCAGCACATTTAAGATTCATTAGAGAGCCAGGCTTTGTGTACCACGATTTAAACAGTGGTTTGTTGAAAGTGCAAACTGAATTATAAATCATGGTACAGGTAGTCCTCGAGTTACGGCCATAATGGAGCCTGCCCATTTATTGCCCGTAAGCCGTAATGGTGATAAAACAAGTTGGTTGCAGCCCAGTTTGACAACATTTTTGCAGCAGTTGTTAAGTGTATTCATTGTTCACTATGGCACGGTTTTGCCAAAAACAGTAAGTGGCGGATTTTTTGGAAACTGCCATAAAGCAAGGTCACATGACAGTAGGACAAACTGGCTGTTCATGCGGCCATATTGCTGAGCACCAGAGGTGCAGTCTTTTGACCATAGGAGTGGGGAGTGACCATCAGAGCTTTGAAGTCCTAAGTCCCCTCTTTCAGGTAGAGCATAACTTCACCCAGTCACTAAGTGAGCAGTTGCAAATCGAGGATTAGGCATATACATTCTACCACACAATGTAAGCTAAGGCGAAACAAGTCAATTTCAGCTTAGCATAAACCCAGTTAAACATTTTTGGAGAGTACGACAAGCAAGTTGCATGCTGGAAAATTATGTAATACTGTCTCAGTGGAGATTGAAAAAGGAAAAAAAAATACATACCGTGTTTCCCTGAAAATAAGACCCTGTCTTATATTATTTTAAACCCTGAAATAAGCGCTTGGCCTTATTGCCATGCATTCAAAAACCCCGATTGGGCTTATTATCAGGGGATGTCTTATTTTGGGGGAAACAGGGTATTTTAAACTCAGTGTGTTCAGATAGAAGTCTGAAAGGCTTCTCTTTCCACTTGTTTTTACTTTGATATTCAGGGAGATTTATTTATTCACCCATGTAGGGGAGTTTTATCAGCATTCTGAATAAAGCTGACGGCTTAAGAAGCAGAGCCCTGCCTGTTGGATGGATTTATATGTTCAATCTTTGTATCGCCTTTCCACTCTGGGACTAGCAGAAGATCTTTATTGCTCATGATTATTTAATGCAGGTATATGCTATTCATCTTACAAAAATAACTCGGACATTTACAAAATTAGGATAAACATTGCCCGATCAGAAATAAAAACCAGGGCTATAGAACAGGATCTGGGGGATGTAATCCTGTCATGCAAGGGGGCCACCACTGAGAGAGCCTCGTCTGTTCTGCCCCAGCTCCGGTTTTCCGAGGATATTGACACACCCCAATATCCTAATAAGGACCAACTGTCCTTATCAAATTTATTAAGTAGCAAGAATAAACAAGACCGGCAAAGGTTGGCAATCAGCCCAGAAAACAAGATATGATAAACCAAAATACTCTGATAATAAATACGAGTTGTTTCCAGCAAGAACGCACTAGCTGCGTGCGACTTAAATAGGCTAAGGGAGTGGCCAATTATCCTCAAGCCCTACTCTTGAATAGACCTCCTCCTCCTGAGTAGCCTTTTGGTAGCCCTGCGTGCTCGAGCATTGAGTGGAGAGGCTCCTCCACTCAACCTCTGGAGGTTCTGAGGCTCTGGCGGAGTTTCTGCCTCTAGCACCACATCCTCTTTAGCCTCCTCACTGTCTGACGCGAGCGCCAGCTGCGCCGGCTGCTGGCGCGACACCACACCAGCCTCCTCTTCATCGGGATCAGCCACGATCCGCGCAGGCCGTTGGCGGGCCACAACATCGTCCTGCATGACTTCTTCCTGGACTTTTTGGGCTAGTAGTGTCATAAAGTGACTTTTCTCTAGTCCATATACATAGTCATGCCATCAAAAGTTTAGCAAACTGGACGGTGGGGTCCTCTTGGGCCAGGAATGCCAAGCCAGGAATGCAAAACAGTGTTTCTCAACTTTGGCAACTTTAAGGCAGGTGGACTTCAATTCCCTTGCCCAAATCTCACTCCCCCTCCCTCCCACCCCCGCCCTCCCCCCTCTTTAATGGGCAGCATCCTTGGTGGACGATGGGCTGCCGGATTCCCAAGGAAGCATCCTTTATGCTATCTGCACCGCCAGCCGATAATAACAAGTGTGTTTCTGCGTGAGTTAAATCTGTGGTTTTGTGGTTGAACTGAAGCTGGTTTCTTGCCAGCTGCTATAAATAGCATTGTGTACGGAGAAAGAAGTTTTTTGAGCGAGGGTAAGTGGGAGAAAAGGAAAATCCTTCTACTTTCCAGCTGGCTGCTTGCCAAACAGACAGCTGCCTCTGCGAATGAATGCATGGAGGTAGCGTGGGAAGGAGGGAGGAAGACTGTCTTCCTTTGGCTCCTTAGATAACTTCAAAGGTTCCCGGGGTTTTGGGTGATTTGCCTCCCCTTCTTTTCATAATGAAGGTTTGAACATAATAACTACAATTTGTTAGGCACACCCGGGTGGCCAGAAAAATGAAGAAGGGAAGAAATTCAGGGCTACTTATCTCAGGGCTGCAAAAAACACAGGCCAACACTAGGTGTCAGTAAAGACGTGCCTTTTCTGCATCACTTTGCTTCCCTCTAGTGTTGACTAAATTTTTTGCAGCATACACAGCTGGAAACCATAGAGGAGTCAGAAAGCAAGGCAGCTGTATGGCTGTTTATTTTATTTTATTATTTTATTTATTTATAATATATAAATAAATATAAATATTATTATTATATATATATATATTATAATATATATATATATATATATATATAATAATATATATATGTGTGTGTGTATGTGCATATATATATATATATATATATATATTATAATATATATATATTAACTGTACACACACACACATATATATATATTTCCCAACATTCTCATGGTGATTCTGGGTAGCTTGTGCAGAAACAAAACCTGCATTTTATTTACATTTAATTTAAAAAAAGTAAATAAATAAAACCCCCAATTAACCTTCCCCTCCTTTCCCGCAACCCGGCAATAATATTAAAACCAACAAATATTATCTTCTATTGGTAGGAAATCTAAATTCTGAGGTGGGTCTCATTTATCTAGGAAAAAAACACTGCCCTTCTGTCTGATCGTCCCAATACTAGAGTATTTATTTCCCTGGCCAAATGTTATCACTTTCTGTGAAGTTCAGAGCCAATAAAACAGCTCCTCTATCCTTTCCATATTTGGGGGCTCTTAAGAGGCGTGAGAAACCTGACCCGCTCCTCCTCTAATTCAAATTTTCTTGCAGGTTGCAGAGTTTGAGATGAGCTACTCATGCAAGCAGTACACAGGGCAATATATATGGTAATCAATGGATAATTAGTTATTAAGGGTGGTTCTCTGTAATAGAGGAATAATGTATAGAGGCAACGTTGCAACACCTTTTTAATGTCCATAAAGATCTTGCCAACCCTCTCCTCTATTTCAAAATCCTCCTTTTGATCATTGGATCTTATTTTAATTTTTTTTTTCTTAAAATAAATTAACCGGCTTCTGACAGTTTAGGTACAAAATGTGTGAAACACGAACCTTCGGAGGGTTCTTTTCAACCAGTTGAATGGCTGATCTTCCTTTGATCTTGCCAATAATGAAAGTGCTGCTGGGGAGGGGGAAAACCCCCCTCAGTTTTCCTGTTTGGATATTGCTGGTGGGCAGTCAAGTATTTTCCTCCAAGCCAAGAATAAATACATCAATTCAAAAAAATAAAACAGGCAGGGTGTGAAAGCCACTTTATCTCAATCCCTTTCAATATTTTCTTGCTTGGTCTCTAGGGCAGGTCTGTACATATTTTGATTGGGGGTGGGGAGCTCTTGCAGTTGTACTGGTTAAAAAAAAAGTGGTGTTTTGGGGTGTGTGGAACTCTGCTCTTCCCTTGCAAACAAGGAAAACAGGCTGAGATGGGCCCTGTTTTCTCTAGGGAATTGTGGTGGTGGGTCTAGCAAGGCGACCTTGCCTGGAAGTGGGTTGAGGTCAGCTGTTTCAGGAATGGAAACTCCATCTCCAACAATCTGCAGGGGTGAAAGGGCACTGGAACCTCCGTTCGAGGTGGGGGAGAGGTCGTGGCTCCCTGGCTATAGTTCAGAGATGAGAGCAGGGCTGCCAGAAGAAGGGTGTGGGAATACGAGAGGCCACATGGCCTGCCCTTCTCAGGCCAAAGTCAAAGAGGGAGATCCGGGACAAGGATAAATGAACCAAAGCACAAAAGTTCAAATGTGAGCAAGAGATGATGGTGGAAAGCTAATAAGAGAAAAATAATTGGAATGGAGAAATGACAATTCGGAGGGAGGAAGGAAGGGGGGAAAAAAAGAAGGAATGGAGGACGGAGGGAGGAAGGAAGGAATGGAAGAGGAAGACAGGAAGAAGAATGGAAGGAAGGAAATGAAGGAGGGGGAAGAAAGGAAGGGAAGAGGGAGGGAGGAGGGAGCAGGAAGCAGTAACAGAAATGAGGGAGGGGGAAGGAAGAAAGGAAGGAAATTAGGGAAAAGGGAGGAAGGAAATAAGCAAGGGATAGGAAGGAAATAGTGGAAGGAAGGAAACGAGGAAAGGAAGGGAGGAAGGAAGAAAAAGGAAAGAGAAATAAGGAGAAAGGAAAGAAGGAAGAACGTTTGCTTATAACTTTTTTATTTTTGAAGACGTTCTCAAATCACTTTTTGAGACTAGGTGGTGATGGGGGTTAAAAAACCGGGGAGGCAGCAGATCAAGGGGAAAGTTGGTAAGAAAGAGGGAGGCCCATTGCGTCTTCTATCTGAGACCAAACTTGGTATCAAGCTTCCACTTCCTTAGAGGTATTGATTACAGTGGCCCTTTAATCTGGAGCACTGGGTTATTTTTCCAACTTTACAGGTGAAGTGCGGCCGTATAACTGGGGCAGTCAAGGCAGACGTAAGCAGGGTTGTGCCATTGCAACACAAACCTGGCCCCTTTTATGCATGAATCCTGAAGTCACGCATACAGCCAAGAGTGTAGCTTACCTTGTTTTCCTGAAAGCAAAAAGCAATTATGGTGCCTTCCAGATGTATGGACTTCAATTCCCAGAATTCACCAGCCAGCGTGGTCTTTGCTAGGAATTCTGGGAGTGGTCCACACTTATTGAGGTTAATCAAAGAAGTATGATGTTACCATTATAAATATTGGTTGCCTTTTTAAGTAGCCTTCTTAGCCTGTTGCTCTGCATAACTGCAGTTGTTGGCCAAGGGGCCAAGGAAAACAGCTACAATCCTTCTCTTTCCTTTCTGACTGTCTCAGATATTCCTTTGCCTTACATAAAATGCAATTCTCTAGCCTTTATTTCTAGAAGTAGCGAATATAATACAGATAAGTCCTTGGCTTACGACCATTCAGCGACCATTTGAAATTACGACGGCCCTGAACGAAAGGACGGAGATGCTAGTAAGTAAGTACTAGAAAATCTGTAAGGTTTCTGTAAGGTTGACTGGTTTCCTCTTGAGATCTTCCCCTGGGATTGAAGAGGAAAAAACTTCAGATGGCTGGACAGCTGTTCCTACTGTGAAAGAGAGGGCATTTCTGTGCACTTGAGGGCCATCTGCTAACCCCTGGAAACCCTTCAACTTCCAAAACCAAACAATTAAAAAAAAAAGGGGGGGGACATACATTAAAACCAATGCTTCTCAATCAAGTGGAACAGATTTAAGAAAATGCAGATGGCATTTTCCTCTGCAAACTAGCCACTCTGTGTGCATTTCATACCAGCCTTTCTCTTTATCAGAAGTTTGGTTGAAATGCCATCTGGGAAGCACAGTTGATAAAAGAAAGTTTTCAGTTAATGCCCAAATTCTCATACTCTACAAGATATTTATCTTTCCAGTTTTCTTTTTTTTTTTTTTTCATCTGCTGGATCAGCCAAACAAAATGTTCAAATTTTGAACAGAAAAGGGGGAAGTGTGCTCCTTTTTTTTGGCATCGGGGGTGACTCTCTTAACAGAGACTTCACAGCCAAAAAGTGTGACTTATGTGGTAAAAGCAAAACAGAAAAAAAAAAAACAACCCGTATGATTTGATAAGTTTTTTGTTATTAAAAAAATAAGCTTTCCTTGCCAGAGGCTACAGTTATGAACATTAAATATCAGCAGAAGCCTCATTAAAAAATAAAAGGAAAGGGAGTGCAACAGTGCTTTTGATTTGAGAGACTTGCAACAAAGAGTTAGTTAAATGCAAATTAAATAAGAACCTAAATCCAAGCAAAATGACATATTTATCTCATTTCTGCAGTAAAAGTAGCATGCATTTTGGGGGTGGGGGTGAGGAGGTGAGATATCTTTGCTCATTTTTCCTTCATAGATCTCTTGCAAATCCAAATAAATTTTGGAAACCGAAATAGGAATTTGCCAATTCTGTTTATTGCAAGTTCGTTAAGGAGGACTGATTATGAATAACTTGAAATGCTTCTTTCCAGCTTTCTGCCCACCTGGGGTCGGAAGTTGTACATGGGAGGTTTTCAAGAAGAGACTGGATGGCCATTTGTCTGTAATGGTATAGTTTCATGTTTGAGGAGGGGGTTGGCCTAGCAGACTTCCAAGGTCCCTTCCAACTTCGTTATTCTCTTAAGGTGCAACCTGATTCTCCTTCTGTCTTTTTGACAATTTGTATCTATTCTTTCTTCCATTCCTTTTCCAGACATCCCACATTGTGTCTTAGAGAGCTCCCTGAGCTAAGATAGCCTATGCTGATCTTCCAGACTCATCTTCTAATGTGTTTGATTTCAGCTCCCATCATTCTCGCCCTCCTGACTGAAGAATGATAGCGCTGAAATCCACCACACCGAGGATTTAAAAAAAAAAAAAAAAAGCTGCTATGAAAGTTCAGATTGCGCAACCAAACCTTATGGTACCTTCTATTTGCTGATGATTGATGATAATTATGTGCTATCAAATCAGTGTCAACTCCTAGCAACTACCTAGATAGATTTTCTCCTAACCTGGTCCTTCAGGTCTTCTGAAACAAATTATACTCGGTAGCATAATAGCTTTTCTTCCCTTACTAGTAATGTCCTCATTTGCATCCTAATTTAGATGTAATTTATTGTATCAAACTGCCCTTATAGGCTAAATTAGCTAGACAAATAAGATCACTAAGATGAGAATTTTTTTTTCTGCAGGGCTTCCAAATCCATTTTTTCCCCCTTCGATTAAAAAAAAAAAGAAACTGCCTCTTAAAAGTCCTTACTGTTTTACCTGTGCAGGTAGTCCTTGACTTACATCCATTCATTTAGTGACCAATTGAACTTACAACGGCACTGAAAAAGGTGATTTACTACTGAATTTTGCACTTATGACCATTACAGCATCCCTACGATCATGTGATCGAAATTCAGGCCCTTAGTAACTGGCATTTAACACAGTTCCAGCATCCTGGGATCGAGTGATCACCATTGCAGTCTTTCCAGCCAGCTCTTGACAAGCAGAATCAATGGGGAAGCTGGATTCGTTTACCAAGCACATGATTCGCTTAACAACTTCAGTGATGTGTTAATAACTATGGCAAAAGTAGGTTGTGAAATCGGGATTCGCTCACTGAACCACTGTCTTATTTATCGTTGAAAATTCTGATCCCCATTGAGGTTGTAGCTCAAAAACTACCTGTGCATATATTTTCTCCATACTATCCTTAATTTGTTCTTTCACGTTGACCAAAAGTGCACTCATCGCCATTGTAACTGAGTCTTTCCAGCGTCCTGCTTTTTCATCCTCTTCTCTTTGTTAGTGCTAGGAACTGGATAGTTTACCTCCTTACATTTTTGCTAATTAACTTGCTGCAATGACCTGTAGCTGTCGGGCCACTTGTTCATCTCTATCCATAGACTATTTTCCAACCTAGGAAGCCAGAGGCAGTAATTCTCCAGAGAAGGTTCATCAAATGGGAAGGAATTTGGGGTACGTTATCCAGACCTACCGCTTTTTCTGTAAGTAATCCACCTTAAATCGGTTTGATACAGGAATCTATTCTCTGGCCTCTGGATTTGTCCTGCATATTTGCATTCTAATTTATTGAGGTATGAGTAGCATTTCTACCTGACTTCATTCCAGCTGGTTCTGAGCGGCTTATTACTTTTAGTAGGAAAGGAAAAGCAACAAGGATGAATCACAGAGTTGTGATAATGACAATATCCCTCCCAGTGAGAATAATTGCTGAGCCCAGCTTTCACAGGCAGAAAAAACCCTTCTTCCCTCAGTTTGCAATCACAGTTTAGTGTGTTTGAAGACTGCCTTTAACTCAGGCTTGTCTGGGGAAATTCCTTTTTTTGCCTTGATTCATTTCCAGCAAACTATTCACAGCCAGAGAGAATAGCCTGAATTTATGATGACATCTTCAAGGAGAAAATCTAGAGGAACATTTAATGGTCCTATCTCAACCAGATGCTTTACGGAAAGGGTATATATATTTGAAAGTGTGTGGGGTTAGGAAGAAGATGATGCACTTTAGACTTTCCCAACCTGCTGATTTTTAAATTTATGAGGAATTAAAATCTTTATACTGCTGAAGTCTCATTATCATGACCTTTAACTGGGCAAAACATTGCATCATAGGGCAATAGTTTGTGAACCAAAGCACTTTAAATGGGATAACTTATCTAAAACATAGGGAAAGTTGTGACTACTTCAGTGCTACCAGCTACTGTTGTGATCATGTGATCTTTATTTTCAATTTTCTGTGACAGTTTCCCAGCCACTCTTGCAATCCCTTGCTCCCTCTCCCTGAGTCTTTGACCTTGTCTGCTGGGAGAGGAAGGAAAAGAGGAATATGGGAAATAAAAAGAGTCCTTTTTATTACCTTAAACCAGGCAATCAGTGGGGATTTAGGAGCACGTGAAGAAATACATGCATTTCGTTCAGAAAGATGTTTTAAATATTTAAATTCTGCCCTGTCAAGAGACGCAAGGAAACTTAGATGTCCTTGCATGGATGAGTAACTTCTAAGAGTTTCGGCTGTGATGATTTCCTCAGAACAGCTTTTCCTAATCTAGCACTTTCCAGATAGGTTGGACTTAAATTTCCATTTTTTTAAAATGCCCTAAGAGCTGAAGGACATCTAAAAGATCCCAAATTGGTGTGGAAAAGAGGCAAATGCATAACCCCCCCCCCCCCAAAAATCTATAGACTTTCTTGTCAAAAATGTTAACCTTGCTATGGGGCAGCTGACTTTTCCAATGCATTTTATCAGCACATCTCTCAAAGTTTTAAAGAAATATTTTCCCTGTTGGAGAATTGCTATTATTTCTATAAGATGTCAAGAAGAGGAAATCTGGCTAAAAAAATTCAGAAGCGGATATTATTTTGGAGATGAGGTTTCCGTAATACAGTTGGGAAGCTGCCAACTTCATTCTAGGCAGTAAAACTGCTGAGATTTTGACTCCATAGCAGAATAGCTCAAATGCTTACAACCACTCATTTAATGACCATTGAAAATTACAATAGGGTTGGAAAAAAAGTCTTATAACCAGTCCTCATGCTTCGGACTGTTGCAGCATTCTTATAATCCCTCGATCAAAATTCGGGCACTTAGCAACTGGTATGCATTTGCAACGATTGTAGTGCTCCATGTGATTCCACCATTTGGGGGAAGCTGGATTTCCTTAATGACTGTGTGATCCACTTAATGACCACAGTGATTTGCTTAACAACTGCTTGACAGAAAGGATTGTAAAATTGGGAACATCTCACTTAAGGACTGCCTCGCTTAGTAAAGGAAATTGAAATTTATATCAAGTTGCCAAAGTTGAAAAAAAAAACATTACGCTGGCCCTTTAAAGAGTTATATCTGCCAGCTGTCTTTTTTTGCATGGGGCATTTTCCACACATTTTCTGCCTTTGGATCTCAGCGAACTGTGCTGCGATCTCAAAAGTTCAGTAAAATGGGCCCGAAAGCATACAGCCCATAGCCTTTAATTTAAGTGCCTGTGCATTTATGTGCGAGGAAATATATTGCTCCAATAAATGGATAAATGGAGTCAGACGCTGACCTGGAATGAGATGGGAATGCTCTTTCTTCTAGCAGGATGGTCCTCCCGAGAGATATCTGGCCAACGTATAGTGGGAAAAAATGCTCCATTCAGCTGGATTCCTGTTCTGCGTAATTATGACTTCCCTGCATGAATCCTGCATTATATTTACAAGAGAGAGAGAGAGAGAGAGAGAGAGAGAGAGAGAGAGAGAGAGAGGGAGAGAGAGAGAGAGAGAGAGAGAGAGAAGACAGATTTTCTTATCAGTGGCTGTATTTTTGATCTTATTAAATCCTAGCTGGGTTTACTTACTTTAAATATCTTTGAAAGGGTAGCATAGGCTTTCCTATTTTCACACGCTCTAAATGCCTGTGGCCTGCAGGTCCCAGAATCCTTAGCCCCAGCATAGGGAACACGTCATCTCAGCACTTCTGGCAAGGTAGGGTAAGATCGGCATAGCTCTTTTGTGTTCTAAATGCTCCAGATTGACAGACCTGGTAGATGGGTGAGATTATCAGAAGAAATTGCTACACTGAGCCTCGGCGTAGTGGTTAGAGTGCAGTACTGCAGGCTACTTCTGCTGACTGCCGGCTCCCTGCAATTTGGCAGTTCAAATCCCACTAAGGCTCAAAGTTGACTCAGCTTTCATCCTTCTGAGGTGGGTAAAATGAGGACCCAAATTGTTGGGGCCAATAGGCTGACTCTGTAAACCACTTAGAGAGGCCTGCAAAGCACTGTGAAGCGGTATGTAAGTGTATTGCTATTGCTACAGGTAGTCCTTGACTTACGACCGCAATTGAACCCACATTCCCATTGTTATGTGAGTTTTCCCCCATTTTACAAACTTTCTTGGCACAGCTGTTAAGTGAATCACCACAGCTGTTAAGTTAGTAACTCATTTATTAAGTGAATTTGGCTTCCCCAATGACTTTGCATGTCACAAAGGATTGAAAAGGAAATCCCATGATTCTGGGATACTGCAGCTGTCATGCCAGTTGCCAAGCACCCAAATTCTGATCATGTGACCGCAGAGATGTTGCAACCGTCGTAAGTGTGAAAAACAATTATAAGTCACTTTTTTCCCCCAGTGCTATTGTAACTTCGAATGGTCACTAAATGAATGTTTTTAGGCCGAGCATTTTCTTGGAACTAGGACTTCACTGTGGTGCATTTGCTTATGCATGACCTCTCTGCTATATCTGTCAGCCACCTTTTGAAACACCCATTACCTTCACAAGTAATTTACAACCATCATTGTGACTGGAATTTCGGAGGATCCCAGATCTGCGCACCTTCCGCCACGCTCTAAAGACCTTTTTATTTCACCAGGCGGGCCTGGCCTAACTTTCTCCCTCTTTTTAAACAATTTTAATAATTTTAATATTTTTTAATATTTTTAATACTCAAAGTTTAAATTTGTTTTAAATTGATTGGAGTTTTAATCTGTCTGGGCCAAACTATTTAATTCGAGGATATGTATTTTATTGTTGGCTGTTCACCGCCCTGAGTCCTTCGGGAGTAGGGCGGTATATAAATCAAATAAAAGTAAAGTAAAAATAAAGGAATTTCCATTGCTAAGTGAGGGAGTCATTAAGTGAGTCAGCAGTTGACTGCACCTAATTTTATGACCCCTTTTTGCTGTGATCATAAAGCAAATCTAACTCCATTGATTTTGCTTGTCAGAAGCCCATGAAAAGGTAGCAACGCTTAAGAGTTACTTATAAAAATAATAAAGGAGGATATAAATAAATTAAAGAAAAAAGAATATAAGAAGACAGTTCTTCAATGTCTAGGGTGGGACCAAATAGACTCCTGATTGGAACCCAAAATACAATTTGTCAACCTGGATGGTCCTTCCAGAGATTTTTATTTTGTCCTGCCTTATTAACTAGAATAGAATAGAATAAGAGAGTTGGAAGGGACCTTGGAGGTCTTCTAGTCCAACCCCCTGCTTAGGCAGGAAACCCTACACCACTTCAGACAAATGGTTATCCAACATCTTAAAAACTTTAGAACTTGCCTCCAGAAGTTGTGAATGCTCCAATACTGGAAGTTTTTAAGATGTTAACTGTCAGGAAATTTCTCCTTAGTTCTAAATTGCTTCTCTCCTTGATTAGTTTCCACCCATTGCTTCTTGTCCTATCCTCTAAACAGTATGGGAGTCCAGATGATGTATTCTTCCATATGGAACCTCCATATGGAAAAGAAAAGGGAAAAAAACAACAACAGTGAATTAACTCCGCCATGTTTTAGGATTGTTTCCGGTCTAAAAACAGGCTTATAGCTTTAGAGCAAAGTTCAAAAATAGGAAATAACAAAGAGGAAAGAAAGGATGTAAAGCAAACGAATTAGAGATACCTAGGAAGGACGAAGTTGTCGGATGACAGCAGGAGACTTGGGCAGCCAAATGGGAGGATGAAACTTGGAGGAGAGGAATAAAAAAGAAATCAGGGCACCTCAGAGCAGTGGTGGGTTCCTCCCGGTTTGGTCCAGTTCGGCCGAGCCAGTAGCGGTGACGATATGACGTCACCGAACCAGTTCTCCCCCCCTCCCCCCCTCCCACGTTATTCTTACCTTTTATTTGGTCCCACCCCCAATCTATTCCTGCCTCCTGAGTCCCAGCTGATGACTAGAGGGAAAAAAACTGTTTAAACTCTTGCCGTGGGGCTTCAAAGGGCCGTCCTACAGCTGATCAGTGTTAAAAGCAAACAAATGAGTCAGGTTGTAAGTGCGAGGACTGGTCGTAAGTGCGAGGACCTTCCAGCGCTGGCTGGGGGATTCTGGGAGTTGAAGTCCACCCATTTTCAAGCTACAAAGGTTGAGAAACACTGTTCTAGAGTTTCCTAACTTCTTCCTCTGTTTTTTATTCACAGTGGTATCTTGGAATTTTCCAGTTGCCTCAAGATACTTCTGTGGTCCCTGAAATAGAATATACCCAACAGAGTAGGAAGCTAACACCTAAAATATAATGGTAGAGGGAAGGTGGCTTTTAAAATTCTTTCCCGGAATGTGAAAACCAAAGGTACCCGAGTCATCTTTTTATGGGTTTTGGCTTCTTCCCCTCTTGAAGTATTTCAGGAATCTGTTTGGCTTCCTTCTGGGCCCCTTGAGGAGCATGTGGTCTTGCAAAGCTTCCTGATTCCCGATGCCACTCTCTTTAAAAAAAAACAAACACAACAACTTGTCTCTTTTGTTTTCTTGTTAGCTGAAGGTTAATTTCACTTCAAAGCAAGTGGGGGAGAGGAAGCTTGCGGATAGCTCTCCTTTTGTAGGAAATGAGCTTCGATAAGAGAAGGCAGGCTTTGCCTCGGAGTGTTATTAGATGATTCCTAAAAAGTCCGAGTGGTTTAGATGATGGAAACATTAAAAAAAAAAGAGAGAGAGAGAGAGAGAAAGCATAGTTTTTATGGCTCTGTTGTTTTTTAGAAGGGATCCATTTAAGGTCACTCACTTCCACCAATATATATGGCTGAAAAAGAGAAAATGGTTTGTAAACAGCATTCCAAAATTCCCTTGGCCTTAATGTTTTCCACTGGTTTTTTGGCATGGATCATGGAAAGAAATTCGCTTTCCTGTCCAGTTTGGACTTGAGGGGGAAAGGACAGGACATGACTTATACCTCCTTGAGTTTTCTGCTAGGTTTTGGAAGGAAGAACATCTAGGTATCCTGGTATTTAAATAGTAGTAGGATCTTCTTTGAATTTTTTAAGACCTTGATAGAAATAGGGGCAAGGTGTTCCACCACACACTTAATTTTCACTGTATCCTGTGACAAGTTAATATTAACTTCCATTGTTTTCTTTTTTTGAAGTGAGAGGCTAGAAACAAAAGTGTTTGGGGAAACCCAAACTACTGAAATAACTCTTAGAGTTATATTTTCATTGACTCAAAAACTCTAGTTGTCATGACCCTTAAGTGGGCGAAATAATGCATCAAGGAGCAACCATCTTTGATCTAAATGAGCTAACTTACAGAATATGTTCAAAATCCAGAACTCATGACTCCCATGGGAATGAAATTTGGGGAAGTTGTGGCTCATAAAGTGCTACTGACTGCTGCTGTGCCTATTGGGTTGCTGCTGCAGTCACATGATCTTCATTTTCAATGTTCCATGACAGTTTCCCAGGCAGTCACGCAATCCCTTGCTCCCTACCCTGCCCAGTACTAGCTACTTACCAGCCTGCTGGAAAGGGAAGGAAAGGGGAGATTTCCAGTACTCCCTTCCAGATTCCCACCAGGTCTCATTTGGGGAAATCGGCAGGCAATTGGGAGTCACTCTTGCTCTTGCTGCTTTTTTGCCCACTCTTGGTCATTCTGTTTCTACTATGAACGTCTGGTTCTTCTCATTAGGACTATTGATTCCAGAAGAAAGGCTGGACTTGGTAATAAAGAAGAGACTGGACAGTCATTTGTCTGGAATGGCATAGGGCAGTGATGGCTAATATTTTTGCCACCACGTGCCAAAAGCCGGGGGAGCACAGGGAGGTTGCCCACGTGCGTGCCCACACCCATAATTCACCCGTGCATGCGCTCCCATGCTCCCCCCTCCTTTTAATACTTGATGGCACAGTGGGCCTGGTAGGCCTGTTTTTCACCCTCCCCAGGCTCCAGAGGCTTTCTAGGAGCCTGGGGAGGGCGAAAACGGCCTTACCCACCCTTGGAGGCCCTCCGGAGGCCAGAAACAGCCCAGTTCCCAACTTCTGGTGAGACCAGAAGACCCAAAAGTCAGCTGGCCAGCGCACGCATGCACGCTGGAGGTGAGCTACGGCAATGCTCACGTGCCCACTGATATGGCTCCGTGTGCCACCTGCTTGAGCAAGGGGTTGGCCAAGAAGACCTCCCAGGTCCCCTTCCCACCCTATTCTGTATTATATGATAGATTGTGGAGCCTTGCCTGTTAAAAGAGCAGTCTTGGGTGACTTTGCCTGCTCTAACTGGAGCAAGAGTCATTTCCACAGCTGCAAAGGTTTTGCTGGAAGAGGGCCTGAAACTGTTCATGCCTTCTTGAGCCAGCCAAGCAGAAGTCTATTCATGCAGTCCTGTTTTGACCTGCTGGGAAATAACTTGCGATCACATGCATACTCAATTAAACCTCTCTAAAACAGAATGAAATTTACTATTCTGACGAACTACTTCTGCATAGTTCGGAAGGTCCTGTGAGCTCAAATCCTGGCCTTCTAAACTGTGCCGATCTTAGTTTGCCACAGAATAGACATTGATCTGGTAGGGAAATTACGACTGGACATGTGTCTTGTCACTCTTGTCAAGAATGATTGGCCTGTTCTGTCATTAGTTAGGTGAAAAATGTGCCAGTTGTCATCTTTAATTCTACACACACACACACACACACACACACACACACACTTGTTTTGAATTGGGGTATTTTAATTTTTGGGGTTTTAAATCGGCCAAATCTATTTAATTATTTTAATTTTTAATTATTGTTGTGTCTTGTGTTTTTAAATTGGCTGTACACCGCCCTGAGTCCTTCGGGAGAAGGGTGGTATAGAAATAAAATTATTATTATTATTATTATTGTTGTTGTTGTTGTTGTTGTTGTTGTTGTTGTTGTTGCCACCAGTTTTATTTAGTGTATCTGCAATTCAGTTTCATCTGTGGATTAACAATTCCCTAAAGTTTTTTTCTTTTTTTGAGCACTGAGAACTCTGCTCCCATGTGGGGCTCTTGTAGATGCATTTATCACTGTGTTTATGAACATAGAAACATTAAATATATGTGTGTTGTTAGCAATTACAATCCTCGGAGCACATACATTGGGGATTCCATAAGTCAAGACAAAGACTTATCATTTGATTCAATGGAGGGATCTCATCCTCCATTGAATCTGCCCTATGTATACAATATTCATTCATAGCTGCCCTATGTACACAATGAACATTCATGGATGTTCAGGTTTAAATGCAATTTTTTAGCATAAAAAAGGGATAAAAATTAGGGTACAATTGAGTGAACAAGGGAGCCACAAATATAATTGACTGGTTACATGCCAAGTTGACTCTTAACAACCACATAGATAGATTTTTCTCTGCGATGTTCTCTCTCTAACTTGGTCCTTCAACTCTTCCAAGATGCATTCATCACTACCATAACTGAGTCTGTCCACCTTGTCTCTAGTTGTCTTCTTGTTCGTCTTTCCATGCATTGTAGACTTCTTCAAAGAGTTAGGCCTTGAACTAGTGGGAGGGAATTGTCATAAAAAGATTATCCCTGAAAAATTAGACAAATGTTCATTTTTCTGTTTAAATCGGGGTAGGGTGGGGGTGAACTTTAATTTTCCTTTCTCATTGATATGCCGGTAGTCATAGTTAAGATTTACTAAGAGAGTAGGGCATCTTGAACTGAGGAATTCCATTCCAGGGTTTCTCAGGCATCTTTCCTAATATATTTGGATCCAGATGTGCAGAAAACTTCATAACAGTGCTTGACACAGTCTGTCTTGACAGTCCCAAGATAAACGGCACAGTTTCTGTCTTACTCTGCCAAGAAGATGGATGAACAACTGTGTTGAGGTACCAACGGTGGAAAAACAAATCTAATTTAGTTCTTAGGAGCCGTGATTTACCTGAAGTTTGCCCTTATGAACTTAACCTTCTCTTGCCTGCTTATTTGGTATTGCATTCAGTCCCGGCTCCTCCTTAGATTATCAAGCCACGTGATTTAGAATTATGGTACTTGAAAATGTCAAGAAGGACCAATAGGAATATTGAAAAGGCAGAGTAGCAATTTTGGTCAACTCAGCACCCTTTGAAGCAGATTCAGAGCATCTGATAAGCTGCTTTAGGGCATCTGTAAGTGACTTCTGACCTGAAATGATTATACTTGGGTTTTAAAAGCTGTATATCTATAATTATTTTTCACTTTTGTGGATAAAAAACACTTGTTTTTAACAAAGCCGCTGTACAGCCTCAGCTTTAAAGGAAGGCTTATGATTTCAGAGGAGATTTCTCCCTTGTAAGTAGAGGCTTATGACCTTTTCCCTCTTACCTGTTTAACTGCTTTATAATGTTTATTATATCTGATCATACAAAGATGTTTTCCAAAGTGAGATTTATGGCAGTAAGTGGTTCAGGTGTGGGATTGGGAACAAGGGAGTCCATCTAACAAGTGCAACCTGAACTGTGGAAGGCCAAGTTGCTCTTTCTTCCCACCTACCTCCTAGGGTTGTTGTTGAGATAAAAGGCTTCCTTTGACTGGAGAAAAGGAGGATGTTGTAGGAAAAAATAACACATTCCGTGTGATATCCTTAAACCTGTGCAGTGGGATATAAAACTAAATCCAACAGACATGAGGTTGATCAAAGAAGAACCATCACTCCAGTACCAAAACTTTATTGTTCATCCATCCATCCACTTGTGACATTTTGAACCCATTCTTCAGCCAAAAAAATGCCTCCAAAGCAGTTTAGGTATGATCAATGGTGTGTGTGTGTGTGGAAAAAGAAGGCTTACAGGTTCTGACTTATTCCATTCAGAATACAAAGGTAAAACCTCCCGCATTTATTTTCTACTAATTCTCACTGAGTTCGATGGTGGATCGATTAACCAGGAAGAAAATGGGTGTTTGCAATTTCTTTCCAAGGAGGAAGGAATTTTGGCAAATCCTGATGAATGAAATACGGTGGTGTCTATAACCCCTACAGCCCTCTTTCAAATTCCAAATGTATTCCAAAATAACCCCCAGAAAAATGAGGAGGGAATACCTAAACACACTGACCATAAATTAGGAAAACAATAAGTTTATTAGGGAGGGAAAGATGGGAAGCTTCTCAAAAAAAGGCAAGCCAGGTTCCAGGGTAATGATTGAGTGTGTACTGAAATACTGAGTTCTACCTGCAAAAATGGAATTTGTTTTTTCAACAGGGCATATATAATAGGTACAGAAATAGATTAGAACTTGGCTGTAGGAACCAGAGTGCTCAAGGTAGCTATGAAAACATCTGTTTTATCATCTATGAATTTTTGGATGTTATTCTTAAATTGGCTGTTAGGTGTTTGCAAGACACTGTTGCCCTGGACAGTCGTTTTCAACTCAGCCAGTTTTAAGAGATGTGGACTTCGAATCCCAGAATTCCTCAGCAGGCTTACTAGCTGTGGAATCCTGGGAGTTGAAATCCACACAGTTTAAATAGTTGAAAACTACATTGTCGGGAGCCATCAGGAAGTAATCAAACAAAATCAGTGCTATTCATTCAAGGCAGACAAATTATTAGTTGATGTGTTATTTGCAGTAAGTTTTTCAACACAGTGGTTTACAAGGCATTTGTGGGACAACGTAATTCAGCCTACCCCTTCCTCCCTGAAGATAATACATTATTATAAAGTGCTCCTTTATATACCTTTATCTCCTGGGTTACATTGGCTGACTGAGGGACAGAGGGAAGAAGGAAAAGAGTGGGGAGGGGAAGGAAATAAAGAAAACAGAATGGGAAAGAGGAGGAAGGGAGAAGGAAGGAACAAGAGGGAGTAAGTGAGTGAGGAAGAAAAGGGAGGGAGGGAGAAAGAAAAGAGGGAGGAAAAGGAAGAAAAGTAGAGTGGAAAAGAGGGGGGGCAAGAAAAAAGAAAGAAAAGAAAGAAAAAGAAAGAAAGAAAAGAAAGAAAAAAGAAAAGTCTATTGTGAGCAAATTTTAGATTTTGCTACACATTCTGTAAAACATGCTGCATGGAATTGCCCCATCTCTGAAAGTTTTAATGAGTCCTTCTATTGCAAATGGCCCATCTGATCACTAAATTGGGAATCTGTGGGAGTTTCTTTAATCTTTCTGCAAAGCAGAAGTGGGGTGTTGTGTTGAGAAACAAAGTTATTTGAAAACAATTCCTTTGATTTCTGAAGCATTTTCCCAGCATCAAAGTTACAAAGCCTTACAAAATGAAACAGTTGTGTTTAGTTCCTATATTTTCCTTGCTTTAAAAAAAAAGCTATTGCTACATTTCATCCATGAAAAGACAAAGGAGATTTCCTCCTCCAGAATACTATAAATTTTTCTTATAGTGATTACCTTCTACCAGATTAAGTTGATCTAAGATCTAAAACTTTTTTTAATGCAATAATAATAAGATAAAGCCTGATATAGATGTGTACCATGTGTAGAAAATGAAGTTTGAAAATGGCTGTGATTAATTCTTTCTTCTTGCCATATATCTTCACTTTTGATATCAAGATGAAGCCTGTTGTTATTATTATCATTTCTTGACTTTTTTTCATTCCAGAAGACCTCTTTTCTTTATACATGCCCAAATTCTATAAAAGGCGGAGAGATCTGTTTGCATAATAACTGATCCTGTTTTGCTACAGATTGCAGGAGGCAAAAAAAAATATTAAAATAATTTGGCATAATTGTCAACATTTGTATTAACCAATTTAATTAATCTTCAAAACTTGACACAATTGTGACACAATTGACAAAATTGACACAATTTTGAAACTGTAATTATTTGGCTGTTTCAGTACAGTTGCAAATTGGTAACAATACAGTAAATCCTGCTACTAATAGGAATATACTTACCAATCAATTAGTAAAAAATGAAATTGTCTTTATTTTAAAACTGTTTAATTAGTCCAACTTAAAATAAGCAGTACAGACTATATTTCATTGTTATGGTTATTATATATATTTGCTAATTGCAGAAAAATAAACTAGTGTCATGATTATCAAGCCTAAAATAATCTGAACATTGTAATTTAAAGATATGTCCCTGAATTAGATGAGTGAGTGTAAAAAATGAGCACCCATTATGAGCCTTTTGTTAAATAATTAGGAATTGGGAGATCTGATAGACCCTAGAAAGATCAATATTCTATTTCTTAGTTATTTGGATTGTGCTTTGGAAATCTAAGGAAATTGAGCAGAATTGCCTTGGATGAGATGAAGAGGGCCTTAAAATAGATAAAACCACAGAAAGCAAACACAGAGATGCAAATTAATCTCTTGTTTAGCTTTATATGAGTTCATTGCCTCTCTTTTCATCAAGAAATCTTAGGACATTGTGGGACATTATTGCCAGTTGAGGTTTACACAATCTTCATTTCCCAACCGATTGGCAAAAGTTGTTGTATAAATGTGGGAATGCCAACCTTCTGGCCCTTGAGAAATGAGTTGGCTGAAAAATTAAAAAAACAGAGGTGAACCCTAAGTTGCAAATGATGAGAAGTGAATTCTCAGGCTTCACTCTATTCTAGAGAAAACCTCTCCCTTATCCGTTTTATATTTTTGTTTCCATCACTGTGGTCTTCTCTTCTAAAGGAAATTTTGAGTGTGGTCCCTGACCACCAAAACCTTGTCCTCTTCCTCTGGTACCAATCTGAGACAGATGTGTTCGGTTTTGTGCAAGCAACATCACCAGTCCTTTTGGTTTCCCAGACAAGTTATTCACTAATTTTGTCAATTTTTTTGGTGTTCTTAACATTCCAGTGTCATTTGCCTCTGATGAAGGCCATCACAACTTTGAAAAATTGATTATAAGTAGCTTTGGGGACATCTGTTGTAACTTCAAATTGGTCATGAAGTGAGGACTTTCTGTTTGTGCAAACTCTGTGAATAGGCAATCTAATCTTTTACAGGTTTCAAGCAAGGTCATCCAGTAAGCTTGATAGCAGTAGTGAGGATGCTGGAAGTACTGGGTTTAGTTTTATCTAGAAGGTTTTGAGTTGTCTACCTTTTGAGAAGTCCTTGGTGCTCTCTGAGCTTGGTTCTTTTCATGGAGACATTTCATTACCAAACTAGACAACATCATCAATGCTAGTGGGGAATGGAGTTTGATCTCATTTCATATTCTATTTATGACTTTCTGGGAATGTAAGAAATAGGGACAGTAACCTTCCTCATTCTGGTGTCTTTCAGATGTTCTGGACTACAAGCTTCACCATACCTGGTCAGCATGATCAATGACCAGCCTTCATTATTTTTCTTCCCCACGATACGATCATTCATGTTTGATTCTTTTGCATCTTCCTCCAGGATCCAGCCAGGGAGAGGCGGAGACAAGAGAATGCATTTATTACAATGCCAACTGGGAACTGGAGAAGACTAACCAGAGTGGAGTGGAGCGTTGTGAAGGCGAAAAAGACAAGCGCCTGCATTGCTATGCATCCTGGAGAAACAACTCTGGATCCATCGAACTAGTGAAGAAAGGATGTTGGCTTGATGACTTCAATTGTTATGACAGGTAAGAGTGAAGAGGTAGGAATTCCTCCTGAAATAGAGACATTGTCCTAAATTCCTGTTTAGTAGCTCACACCACAGGAATGATCACAGATCGGCTGTCAGCGATGGAATCTTGGCTCCGTGGTTCATATTCTTAATGTAAACAACTGTCAGGAGCAAATAACCAGGAGCATTCCTTTGAGTTCAAGACACAAGAGTTTATTATTGCTACCTAAAAAAAGAATTTAGTCCGCTAACGGTCAAAGTTAAATTGGCTAAATTCAATGGAATTCACGGGGAGCTGAACCTGGATCTCTTGTGGCAACACAATGAGTCTAAACTCATGACACACTTAACTCCGCCTTCCAGCTAGCCTGCTCTTCTGTAACCACTAAATCATGCCATCCCCCCCTATTTTATTTATGTCGTTCTATCAGTGGGTCAGAATGAGTGGGGCATTGAAAGTCTTACAGTAGCCAGACTGTAAAAGCTACCCATTTGATTTCATTCTTATTAATGCTTAAGTAGGGATTTACAAAGCAGACTTAATGGAAGTTAAAACAATGAATATGTTACTTGTTTTTAATATTGTATAGCAACCAGAACTGCTATGGAGTCAGGTAGCGATTGGATGACTGGGCAGTGAACAAAATTAAAAATAAAATAAAAACAAATGCAGTAAGTTGATTGATTGATTATGTGCCCTCAAGTCCCGGGGTCATATGGTCCTCCCTTTCGTGACCTCCTGACAAGCAAAGTCAATGGAGAAGTCAGATTCACTTAACAACCCCATCACTAACTTAACAACTGCGGTGATTCACTTAACAACCGTGGCAAGAAAGGTTGTAAAATGGGGCAAAGCTCACTTAACAAATGTCTCGCTTAGCAACAGAAATTTTGGGCTCAGTTGTGGTTGTAAGTCGAGGATGAGCTGTACTAGCTGGAGCTTCTGCAAATCATAGTTCAATAACCACTGGGGAGCAGCGGTTCCCCTATTCCCACGCACCCACCCACCCACTGAAATGCCTCTATCTGCCTTCACTCACCTTAAGAAGGTATTCCGTGCTGAAAGGGGCTATTTTCACAGAGCTACTTTGAGGAGTGGGAAGACTGTCGGTCATGCTGACTTCAATTTAAGGTCTCTACATTAGGTCAACAATTGCCTGCTTTTTCATGTAATTGTAGAATCCGGTAAAGTAAAAAATATCTCCCGTGTGTTTTTGCACAATGAAAGCCCAGTCCTTTTCCAGCCTGCTCAAGAGAATATCCTGTACGTGGGAAATCATGTGCTCTTGTTTGCTTGTTTTCTGTAGAAAAAGGAGAAAATTAATCATTTGGAGCAGCAAATCTGGAGAAAAACAAGTTAAGGTCGAGGCAGAATGACTGGAACCGTGGACCTGTTTTTGAGCTACTGTTGCCCATTAATTGCCCATTTCAGGAAGGCCACACATGCATCCGCGTTCTATTTTGTTTTTGTTTTGATGGCGTCAGCTAAACCACTCAGCTGTATCCCTTTTAAATGCACTTAGTTGGTTTTCTTTTTTTTGCAAACATTTGCTTATTAAATGTTTACAACCACATGAGTAATAGTGGTTGAAAGAAAAAGTTAGATTTATAACAAGAAGTGGGATGATGGTCATTGCTGAGAGAAAAACAAATATATTGGGTGGCCTGAACCTATTCAGAATTGCATTTCACGTGGGCTGATGGTAGGAACATTTCTTTGAACTGACCATGATTCTTGCAAGCACTCCAATCATCAGGAATGAGTCATGGACTATTTGCATTACAGGTAGTCCTGAGGATTTGTTGGTTAGTGACTATTTGATGCTACAACGGACCTCCAGAAAGATACTTATGACCTGGTTTTGAAATTGTGATCGGTTGCTGAGCACCCAACGAGTGCTCGCATGACTGTAGAGGGCCCCCAGCAGTGGTGAAATCTAAAATTTGTTACTACCGGTTCTGTGGGCGTGGCTTAGTGTGGGTGGGGGGGTAATGTGACGGTGGGCGTGGCCATTTTTAAAAAACTTTTAAAACCATTTTTTCTACAACCTCTTCGGCGAAGAGGTTGTAAAAAAATGCTTTCAAAAGGCTCTGATGATCCTAGCTGAGTTGCCTCATCGGCAGAGGCTTTTTTTCTTTTAAAAGCCTCTGCCGATCAGGCAACTCAGCTGGGATCGTCAGAGGCTTTTAAAAGCATTTTTTTCTACAACCTCTAAAGAGGTTGTAGAAAAAATGCTTTTAAAAGCTTTTGACAATCCCAGCTGAGCTGCGTGATCATCAGAGGCTTTTTTTTTACTTTTAAAGGCATTTTTTCGGCCGAAGAGGTTGTAGAAAAAAATGCTTTTAAAAATTAAAAAAAAAAAAAAGCCTCTGATGATTACACGGCTCAGCTGGGCATGGGAGGTGGGCAGGGATTTTTGCTACCACCCGCCTCCATCGCTACCGGATCAGGCGATCTGGTCCGAACCGGGAGCATTTCACCCCTGGCCCCCAGCCATCAGAACTTTGACTGTGGGTCATAAGTACCTTCCAGATAGGTCCATCAGAACTTAAGTGACCAGTCATAAGTCGAGGACTACCTGTACTCTGTTCAGTTGAACACTCTTCTTACTCCCTGTTGTCCATGTGATGAGACATGGCCTTCCCATGTGCTGGTTGATACCACTAGGAGGACATTTGATGGATCTTGGTGGCATCTCAGAGAAGGATGTGCTAAATACAAACAACGTAACAAAACTGAAGTTCAAGAAATATTATCCATTTAGGGTGGAATTGCAGGTTATAGAGATAATGGCCCACTTACTCTTGGGTAGGCTTTCAAGACTAAGCAATTTTTCTTGGATGTCCGTTCTCTTTTCTGCACTTCCTAAGGGAGGCATTAACCATGGGTTCACACAACTATTTGTGTGCAAATAGTTTACTCGGTAGAGCTTACAAACTATGGCCCAGATCTTTCGTCATGATAAAGCTGGAGCACAAGATTCGAGAGGATGAAACAGTTTGGCTACCAACTGTGTTTTTGCATTGCACCCAAAGGGCAGGTCAGCCTGCCATAGAAGGACAGCCAAAAATTCTTATAATTTCTGTGAAAAGGGAATTATTTCATAAGAGATTGGCTTGTAGATTTGATTAACAATAATAGAAAATGGGGACAAAACTAGTGAAAATTGGTTCATAGTAACAAGCTGATTACCATCCTGGATGATATGCCAAGCTGCCATTATTTGTGAAGGCTCCATCAT
This sequence comes from Pantherophis guttatus, assembly GCF_059756535.1. Lineage (NCBI taxonomy): Eukaryota > Metazoa > Chordata > Lepidosauria > Squamata > Colubridae > Pantherophis > Pantherophis guttatus. The sequence goes on from NC_142066.1 coordinate 151,997,533, forward strand.
CTATTCATTGACCACTTGATTTCTCTGCCCTCCATGCAGAGAAAAGCATCAGGAGCCACTCCTCTTTCAGGTAGCTTTGTGTGGACTTGCAACATAAAGATTCCATAGGTGGTGATACCATACAGGTAGTCCTCGACTTACAGCAGTTCGTTTAGTGACCATTCAAAGTTACAACAGCACTGGAAAAAAAAAGAGACATGTCCATTTTTCACGCTTATGACCGTTGCAGCATTCCCATAGCCACGTCTTCAAAATTCAGACGCTTGGCAACTGACTCATATTTATGACGGTTGCAGTGTCCTGGGGTCCTGTGATCCCCTTTTGCGACCATCTGACAAGCAATGGGGAAGCCAGATTTACTTAACAACCGTGCTAGTAATTTAACAACTTGCAGTGATTCACTTAACAACTGTGGTGATTCATTTAACCATGGCAAAAAAGGTTGTAAAATCAGTCAATTCACCTAACAACTATCTTGCTTAGCATCGGAGGTTCCAGTCCCAATAACGGTTGTAAGTTGAGGACCACCTGTGATTATTATAACTATATCTTTACTTCCTCTAATTTAACCTTCTGCAAGTTTCTTTCAAGGTTTGAAGATCTCCCACCAGGAATTTTGTTCCTTTAGCACCTCTTATAAAATATGGTGCATCAGCAAAATAGGAAAATAAAAAGAATTTGTTTGCATAGTGAAGCAGGTCCAGTTGCATGGAACAACGCAGGAATTCACTGGCTTAGCTTCTTTTCTTTTGTGTTATTTTAATCTACAGGGAGGAATGTGTGGCCACAGAAGAGAACCCACAAGTATATTTCTGTTGTTGTGAAGGGAATTTCTGCAATGAAAAGTTCACTCACTTGCCTGAACCTAATGGCCCACAAGGTGAGAATCAAGGGTATAAATCTTTGAACCCAGTACAGTAAGTTTCCTTTTCTGTTTTGTTTTTTTTACAAAATGTAGTTTTTTCCAGGTTATGAAAAAAGGAGGCTGGCTATGAAAAGACGTGAAGAACGGTTGCAGAAATTGGGTATGTCTGGTTTAATGAAAAGAAGGACTAGGGGTGACATGAGATCAGTCTTCCAGTATTTGAGGGGCTGCCACAAAGAAAAGCTATTCTTCAAAGCAGGACAAGAAGCAACGGATGGAAACTAATCAAGGAGAGAACCATCCTGGAACTAGGGAGAAATTTCCTCACATTCAATCAGTGGAACAACTTGCCTCCATAAGTTGTGATTGTTCCAACACTGGAGGATTTTAAGAAGAGAGTAGACAACCATTAGTCTGAAATAGTATAGGGTTTCCTGCCTGAGTAGAGGATCAAACTAGAAGACCTCCAAGATCCCTTCCAACCAGCGGTGAAATCCGGCCGGTTCTATCCGGCTCGTGCGAACTGGTAGCGCCAGCGGCGGGAGGCTCCGCCCACCTGCCGGGACTTCATTACGTCCTGTTTTTGACCCTCTGCACATGCACAGAAGGCTGTGTGCATGCACAGAAGAGGCATGCGCGAGTGTAGCACTTCCAAACCAGTAGCGAAGGTAAGGGCATTTCACCGCTGGTTCCAACTCTGTTATTCTGGTTGAATTAATAAATTTCAATGCAATTTTCTAAGATAAAAATAAGAGAATTCCTTTCCCTCTTAGAATCACGGGGTATATTCTGGCAGGCTGAATGTTTGTTAGAAGAGCTGACTTTTAAAAGTCCATTGCTAGAGTTAAAAGGTTACGGGTTGAAAAGTCTACGACCAGAAAAAGAGTTTGCTCAACATTTTCATGGTTCTGATCCTCCTCCTCCTGCTGCTGCTTTTCCTCCTCTTCTTCTGTATAAAATGTGATTTTGATTGATCGGTTTTTATTTTAGATTAGGGCCATATTTAACAGTAGGTCAGGTCACACTGCTTCCTACAATTCTTTTAAGGGCAGGCAGGAGGTCAGGCATTAGTGATCTAGAAGATATAAAGTAATCCGGAACGTAGTGTCCATCCAAAAAAACAGAACACGCTGTTCTTCCTTTACAGACCAAAAGCCTACTCGTCTGCTCTTTGTCCTGATAAGAAATAGCTGATTTAAAAATTGAATCAAAGTTCTTGAGATCATTTAAGCAATAAGCAGTGAGCTGCTGCACTCTGTTGATTCAAAGAAACGAACAAATCAACAAACTTTGATGTAAGGGGAATAAAAAAAAATTGATGAAATAATAAATAAATAAGAAATTTTCGGGGGAAATTTGATGACGAATGCCTAGTGATGCCATGATGCCAAATGTGGATTAACGCTTGAATCAAATTCCTTATCACGAGTATCGGGGGTCACATGTTTTGTGTGATAAGAGTCATGATCTATGCTTCTTCATTTCAGTTTCACTGCAGATTCTTGCAGATGTTGCTGTTCAGAACCTCTTGTTCTGAAGACATGGCAAACATGTTGAACCATCTTCAAAACAACTGCCGTTTGTTAATGATGCCCACTTAAGGGACAGTTGGTGGACATGACTGGATCATTATGGACCAATGGACTGTTCATTCCTAGCTAAGCCGCCACGCTGCAATTTTGCTTCAGTCTGTCAGCTGAATGTACTAATTATGAAAAATATTGGTCCCTAATAGACCGTTTTTCAGGAGCCAAAATCAAAACATTCTGGAGCCTGTTCAATGATATATGCATGCCTCTCTAAAATGTTTTGATTAAAATAACATTTTAAAAGCCACAATATAATGTTTTAGAAATGCCTGTTCTTTTAACTTAATTGAAGCTAAAGCTTAAATGCCGAGACCCCAAAATAACAGTCATTAAGGCATATGTACCTATCTGGTTATGCCATGAAGCATGGGGGGACTTCTGCACAAATTCAAATTTCCCCCCTCACCTCTCTTTCAAATTGATTTTTTTTCCTGGGAGAAAAATGTATGGTAGGGCTCTTAAGCACTATCATTTTGGGGGAAGAATTTTTTTGGGCTCTTCTTCATAGAAGGAGAGATAAAGATATTGTGGAACTTATAAACGCTTAAGAAAAATGCAGCGGTTATTAATATGGGCAAGTACTAACATTCACATCAAATTGGTTGAAAATAGTCACGTTAGGATACAGGTAGACCTCAACTTACAACAGTTCATTTCGCGATCATTGAGAGTTACAATGGCACTGAAAAAAAGTGACTTGTGACCAGCATCCCTTTGGTCAAGTGATGAAAATTCAGAAACTGGGCAGCTGGTTCATATTTATGACAGTTGCAGGGATCATGTGATCATGTGACCTTGTGACAGACAAAGTCAGTGGGGAAAGCCATGTTCATTTAACAACCGGGCAACTAACTTAACAGCTGCAGTGTTTTGCTTAACAACTGTGGCAAGAAAGATCTCAATCTGGAGCAAACACGTAAGTGTCTCATTTAGCAACATAAATTTTGGGTTCAATTGTGGTTGTAAGTTGAGGACTACCTGTAGCTTCTGCCTTGCCTTGAAGGCAGGATGTTGGAGAGTAACATTTGTACCTGGTCTAAACAGGGTTACTATTTGCTTTCTTTCAGTGGTTTATGAGCCACCGCCTCCAAATGCCTCCTTGCTCCATGTTGTGGTTTATTCCTTGTTTCCCATGACTGCTCTCTCCATTGCCATTTTGCTGGCTTTTTGGATGTACCGTCACCGCAAACCTCCATATGGGCACGTCGATGTCAGCGAGGTATGTTAAGATGGGAGAGGTTTTTGGTAAACTAGTTATCAGTGTTGTCCTTCATTCCAGTGGTATAAAATAAATTGAATGTAAACTTAAGTGTAGGACGCAATGGCTCAGTGGTTACAGAAGCTGAGCTTGGAGAGCTGACAGCCCAGGTTCAAGACCCAAGTACCACGCAACGGGGCGAACTACCATCACTTGCTCTAGCTCCTGACCATCTAACAATTCCGAAGCATATAAATGCGAGTAGAGAAATAGGTACCACTTTGTTGGGACGGTAGCAGCGTTCCATGCACCTTTGGTGTATAACCATGCTGGCCACATGACCACATAAATTGTCTTTAGACAACGCTGGCTCCCTCGGCCAAAACACGGAGATAGGCACTATGCCCTAGAGTTGGACACAACTGGACAGGGGAAACTTTTGCCCTACATAACCTGTAAAAACAAAGCCAAAACTGGGGTGAAAAGGCTAGGGGAAGATTCCTGACCTGCAATCCCTTGGATTTCCTATTCATGGTCTACTCCTCCAGATCAAATTCTCTAAAAGCTGCTCAGTTGAGAAAAAGATAAGATATTCTATAGACATCCTCTCAATTTGTGTCAGTCATTGGCACCTGCCAGCTCCATTAACAACTCCTGCAAGAAATTCCTCCATACCCTGACAATATTTCAATTTTATCTGATTCCTATCACCCCCTACCTACCTTTCTCTCCTAGGACCCCGGACCCCCACCTCCTTCTCCAACAGTTGGACTGAAGCCATTGCAGTTGTTAGAGGTCAAAGCCAGAGGTCGTTTTGGCTGTGTCTGGAAAGCACAACTGATGAATGAGTATGTGGCAGTGAAAATCTTCCCCGTACAGGTGAGGAATGGAATTGCTTTCCAATAACACCTGGAACAAGGTAAAACTGTTTACAGAATTCCAGGTTAGCAGTTTTATCAAGAGGTCCATGTTTTAAGTCTTTCAAGGTAAGTAAAGTCTGTAGCAGTGTGTCCCAGCCTTGACCACTTGAAGTTAGCGGACTTCAACTCCCAGAATTCCCCCGCCAGCCATATTGGCGGAGGGATTCTGGGAGTTGAAGTCTACATTATTTAAGTATCGCCAAGATTGAGAAACACCTATTAGGTAGGAAAAGCTCAAACTTGAAAGCTTGATGGTTTCTCTCTGCCCCCAATCTTATACCAAACAAATCAAGGGTTATTTTCACATTTCCTTGGGACTGAATTACCGTTTCTCCTCCCTTAAAGGTTCATTGCTCTTGTCTCCTGCTTTGCTACATCTCCCTTGTTTCATAGATTGAAACCCGGTTGCACGATTCAAGCCAAATGGCTTGGGGGTCTGTTTTGGATTTCACGCTAAGCCATTATTTATTCTGTAAGTGTGCAGGCAGCCTCTGTTCTATGCACAAGTGAATGGCAATAAGTTCCCAGCTCCGTGAATCTGCAAGCATTTTATATATTGCTGTTTTATGTTATTTATCTTGGCAGCTTCTTCAGGCATGACAGCGGGGATAAAATATTTCAAATCACACTTCAAAGCACGTTGATTCCAAAGTCTTGGAACCGTATCCTAAAGCCTTTCCACAAATTGCCAAAGGATTGTAATTTTTAATGCAAGAAGAGGGAAATCGTTAAATCTATGGCTTGTCGTTGCCTTTAATCTCAAAAAGATTACCCATCCTTGCTAGAGTTAAACATAAATAATGCACTTGGCAAAAACCTGAGACTCCGTTATGTTCAAATTGAGAGGAATCATTAAAAACTTTATTCTTCTTTCCTGGGTCATCTAAGAAAACAAATTTTACAGTACCAGCTAACAGATCTTTGATAGCTTAAGCTTCTGTGAGACATTCATCATACAAACTTAAAACAATGTAAAATATGTAAAAAGGGGAAGTATCTTTGGAACCATTTATTAGTGACTGTTCAAAGTTACGACGTCACTAAATAAAATGACTTATGACCGTTTTCCACAGTTGAAACCTTTGCAGCCTTCCCCAGTTTCATGTGATCAAAACTGGAATGCTTGGCAACTGGCATGTACTTAATGACAGTTGCAGTGTTCCGGAGGGTCATGTGATCATCTCTTGCTTCTGACAAGCAAAATCAGTGGGGAAGCCAGGTTCACTTAACAACCAGGTTACTAACTAAACAGCTGCGGTGATTCACTTAACAACTGTGGCAAGAAAGGTCATAAAATGGAGCAAAACACACTTAACAATTGTTTTGCTTAGCAGTGGAAATTTTGGGGTCAGTTGTGGTCGTAAGGTGAGGACTATCTGTATTTGTATCATTTCACAGACTTCTTTTCTGGTTCCTGTTTTCGTTTTTTTTTTTTTTTAAATACACCATCTCCTGTACAGATAAATCAGAAAACTGGAATGCGAGGGAGGAAGCAGATAGCTGCTCCTTCATTAGTGCATATTTCAGTGGGGGAGACATGACAAGCAATCAGTGGGCTACAGCCTTTGCTCCTGAAGGTTCGAAGAACTTCCTAGCTTAGCTACTTTTTCCCAACTGATAGTGGGAAGTTTGAACCAAGGCAGTAGCTAGGAGAAACATGAAGCATTTAAAAAAAAAAAAAAAGCCACATGTGAACCAAAAACACAAACATGAGTGGGAGAATCCACCTACTGTCCAATTTTGTGGGAATTGCTGTAGACAAGGATGTGATCAGAAGAGGGTATGTCTAACTTTTTATTTCCTGCTTGAATAACATTTAGAGCCTGCATCTTACAAGGTTGCTAAAATGATGGCCCAGATCGTTGGGAGCAATATAAAACCGCTTTAGAAAGGTCTATAAAGCATTGTGAAGCGGTATATAAGTGTTCTTGCTATTGAGAGTCCTCATTCCTATCTTCCATATCTTGCAGCTGTGGAAACGTATACAGGTAGTCCTCGATTTACAGCAGTCCATTTAGTGACCGTTTCAAAGTTACAATGGCACTGAAAAAAAGTAACTTTGGACCATTTTTTCCACGCTTAACGATCATTGCAACATCCCTGTGGTCATGTGATCAAAATTTGGACGCTTGGTAACCAGTTCATATTTATGACGGTTGCAGTCTCCAGGGGTCATGTGACCTTCTGACAAAATAAAGTCAATGGGGAAGCCAGATTCACTTGTTACTGTGTTACTGACTTAACAACGGCAATTGTGTTGTGGCTAGAATGGTCATACAATGGAACAAAACTCACTTAACAAATATCTCACTTAATATCATAAATGTTGGGCTCAGTTGTGCTTGTAAGTTGAGGACTACCTGTGTTTGATTTTCAGTCAGCTTAATCCAATGTTTCTCCACTGTGGCTGCTTGATGACAAATGGACTTCAATCCCCCAGAATTCTCCCATCATGTTGGTTGAAGAATTCTGGAAGTTGAAGTCTACTTATCTTAAAATTACCTCAGTAGAGAAACACCATCTTAGATGTCATCTACTCCCAGACCATGATTTAGGCTGTACTTGTTCACAATCTGTAATCATCATCATCATCATCATCATCATCATCATCATCATCATCATTATTTATTTATTTATTTATTTATTTATTTATTTATTTATTTATTTATTTATTTAATTAATTAATTAATTTATATCCCGCCCTTCTCCCCGAAGGGACTCAGGGCGGTGAACAGCCGAGAATTAAAATAACATACAATATAAAAGTTAAAATAATTAAAAATAAATTAAATTAAACGGTTTAAAACCCCTAGCAATACAATTAAAAACTAACCCATAAAACCTATTCAGGCCAGGCTAATCATGATTTAGATCCAGTTTCTCACATTCATCCCAGGTCACTATATCATCTGGATACAAGTTATTGGTTGGCTGATCTTCTATGCTGTTGGTCTTTCAGGCATAAAATGAATTATTCAACTAGCCACAAAAAAACCCCCATATCTCTGTTATTCCAGCTTTTTTTTTTTACTTTTCATTTCTTTCTTTTTTCCACAGTACTATTTCTTAACCTCAGTGATTTTAATAGGCTGGCTGAGGAATTGTGGGAGTTGATCCAGAAGAATGCAGGATGGAAGGGATGTGAGAGTATCAGGTTCCTGTGCCTTTTCTCCCATTTTCCAAAATTAAGATAAATTCAGGAAATGCAGAAGAAGCCCTCCCTGCAAAGTTGATTGTGTTATCTGGCCTAAGTAGCCGTCTGAACGGTTAACCAATCATCTGCAGGACAATCACCAGTGTCTACCATACTTGTTTCTGGCATGTTCAAAATTGCAAGGGTGCAGTTCTCTACTCCCCATCCCAATATTTGTTGATTCCATCTCTACAGCAAGCTGCACTTGCAAATACGAAAATGTCAAGAGTTCTGGAAAATAAGAAAGGGAGGAAATGCAAAGATGGTCAAATTACCAGTACTAAATTTTTTATTGATGGGAGATAAAAGCATCATCCTGGTGGCTATAACGTCACAAATGTCTAAGGTTGTCATTTGTTCTCTGAACAGGTTCGTCTGTTTCTCCACTTCTTAACCTTCTGCTGTCTCTCTAGGACAAGCAATCTTGGCAAAGCGAGAGGGATATCTTCAACACCCCGGGAATGAAGCATGACAACCTTTTGCAGTTTATTGCAGCCGAGAAGAGGGGAACAAATCTGGAAACGGAGCTGTGGCTGATCACTGCTTTCCATGATAAGGTAACAAGCAGTGGTGGCTTGCTACCGGTTCTCTCCGGTTCTTGCGAACCGGTAGTGGGAATTTTGAGTAGTTCGGAGAACCGGTAAATGCCACCTCTGCCTAGCCCCGCCCCCAATCTATTCGCTGCCTCCTGAGTCCCAGCTGATCTGCTAGAAGGAAAAAAAAAACTGTTTAAACTCTTGCCGCGGCGCTTCAAAGGGCTGCCCTACAGCTGATCAGTGGTAAAAGGCAGTGTGGTGGTAGACCAGTGTGCTCCAAAAAAAAATGGGTAGACTGATATGGCTCTGCAAGCAGTTAAAAGCCTGGTAGACCAGTACCTCTGCTAAATCCTAAAGAATTGTCACATGACCATCAAGCCACGCCCACCAAATAAGCCATGCCCACAGAACCGGTAGTAAAAAAATTTAGAACCCGTCTCTGGTAACCAGGGTTGACTAGGTGGATGCTTCTGTTGACGTCAGAAGGACCAAGAACGCATCTCCTCATGGAGAGCACTTCACAGACTCTTAGCAACGCGGGAGGAGCCCCCCCTCTTCCAGCTCAGAGGCAACAATCAAGCTTCTGGCAACAGGTGCATCTTCAGAAGAGCTTCTCCTGCAGATCTAAGTACAGGTGGTCTTTGACTTACGGCTGGTCACTTAATGACCATTTGAAGTTCCTGAATACTTACTTGAGGGAACGGGGTATTTACAATCTGGATTCAAAAATTCTGACAGCCCCCGGCTGCCACGCAACCACACTTCGTGCTCCGCCAACCCGGTCACACTAATAGCCGTTTGCAGCATCCTGCAGTCATTTGAATGCATTTCATGGTGTTTTTGTGAAAAACCAGCATTTACTTTCAGTTTTTGGCAAAACCTCTCAGCATGAACCCATTGGTTCCCTTAGTGACTGCAGTGAGTCACTATCAAAAAGGTCAGTCGTGGGGCATTAACGAGTTACGACCATGATAGGCAGGCTCCATTATGGCCATAACTCGAGAACTACCTGTAAGTGGGCCCAGTCATTGTACATGTATTGCTGTAAACTCGGTAACGGCGAAACAAATTGAGCATTAATTTTCAATCCCATTTATTCCCATTTGGAGGATATTTAAGCTTGTGTTTAATTCTCTCCTGCAGATGAATGTCACTGGCAGAGAAGCAACTTAAAACTAAGGAGAAAAATTCCTGGCAGTTAGAACAATTAATCAGTGGAACGACTTGCTTCCAGAAGTTGGGGTGCTCCAACACTGCGGGATGGTGGTGGGTGGGTTAAGAAGAGAGTGGACAGCCATTAGTCTAAAATGGTATAGAGTTTCTGCTTGAGCAGGGGGTTGGGCTAGAAGACCTCCAAGGTGCCTTCCAGCTCTCTGTTTATTTATTTATTTATTTATTTGTTTGTTTGTTTGTTTGTTTGTTTGTTTGTTTGTTTGTTTATTTATTTATTTATTTATTTATTTATTTATTTATTTGTTCAACTTGTATGCCGCCTTTCTCCGAAGACTCAAGGCGGCTTACAATGCATTTAAAAACCATATATAAAACATTAAAAGTTAAATCATTAAAAACAATTAAAACCCATTCACACCATTCATGGCCGAATCTCGCCAGATCGCAAGAGCAAGATCAATGGCCTCAGGCCTGCCGGAAAAGTCAGGTCTTCACCGCTTTTCGGAAGGCCAATAGGGTGGTGGTAGTCCGGATCTCAAGAGGTAACTGGTTCCAGAGAGCTGGGGCAGCCACAGAGAAGGCCCTCCTCCGTGGGCCCACCAGCCGGCCATGTTTAGCTGACGGGACCCGGAGGAGACCAACTCTGTGGGATCTTACCGGTCGGTGGGAGCTATGCGGTAGAAGGCGGTCTCGAAGATAACCTGGCCCTGAGCCATGTAGGGCTTTAAAGATAATAACCAACACCTTGAATTGTGACCGGAGACCAATAGGGAGCCAGTGCAGCTTGCAGAGAATTGGTGTAATGTGGGTGTACCTAGGTGCTGTTAATTCTGGGCGCTCGTTGTGTGTGTATTCTATGCGGACTCATGCTTTTAGAACTGACCCTTGGGATGACTTCCAGAGAAGCATGCTTAAGATTCCTGCTTTAAAATACTGGCTGGGTTCACAGTAAATGCCACACACACGTTAGAGTAAAGAGTCATGGATCCGATTTGGGAGGGGGTCAAAAGAGTCATAGACATCACCTAGGTTTGTTCCCCCAGGGGTCTTTGACTGACTATCTGAAGGGGAACGTTGTCAACTGGAATGAGCTCTGCCACGTGGCAGAAACGATGGCCCGTGGACTCTCCTATCTGCATGAGGACATCCCCTGGTGCAAGGGAGGGCATAAGCCTGCTATAGCCCACAGGTAGGTCCCATTTTAGGTCTACCTTAGCACCAAATCAAAGTTCGTTTAAGTACTTCTAGATGTTCATCCTGCTTTCCTTGGGATGGAGCTCAAGGAGATGTATGGATCACTCCCTCTTCCAACGTAAACAGTGATGCATTCGCTCAAGGGAATTGTGAGTTTTTATGGGAACACTAGCCGTTCCTTGGTTTTCCTTTGAAGTAGTAGGCTAAACTACTGGGGTGGTGGTGATAGTGAGTGAGGGGGACAAACACGGATAGGGGAAAAGCAATCCAATGGGACATCCTGAGCAGTGATGGGATTCAAATAATTTAACAACCGGTTCTCTGCCCTAATGATTTCTTCCAACAACCAGTTCGCCAAATTGCTCAGAAAGTTAACAACCGGTTCTCCCAAACTGGCTGAATCCCACCATTGATCCTGAGCCATCTGGGAGCTTCCATGCCGGTTGCACTAGGATTGTTTATCCAATAGGAACCTGCAGAAAAGGTTCTACTAAACTAGAAATGGAAAACTATTAACCCTAGCTTTTTGGTGCTGTGCTGCCCCCTAATGGCACTTAATTTCAGATACAATAAATCCACTTCAAACATACTCCATTCCTTCATTCATCATGTATTGGAACTACCGTTTCCTTCAGTGGAGATATTTCTTCCTATTCTTTCATCTGGACAAAAATGGATGGGAGAGGACAGGAGAGGAGAGGAGAAAGAAGGGAAGAGGAGAGGAGAGGAAGGAAGGAGAAAAATTGGTGGCCCTGTCCACAACTCTTAAGGGCCACGGAACAGCTGCTGTGACATTCTTGGAGAATCCTTAGAATACCCACCCCTATCTTAACCTTCATCCGTCTGTAGAAATAATGTTAGTCTTTCCAATCCCTGCAAAAAAAAAAAAAGTGGTTTGTAAAACATTGCAAGCCCAAAATATCTGCACCTTTTCTTTCATTATCCGGAAAACATACCTCTCATTGGCAGCTTAGGAGAACATACAAAGCTACAGCTTACTGAATTCAAACGGGGGTCCGAATAATGAAAGGATTTAGTTGTTGTGAATTCTGTAGCCTAATCCCCTTTTTTCTTTTAATAAATCTGGATGGGGAAGCCTCTGTGAGAATCTTGGTTCTGGGTGTACTTGGCTGTCAGGAGTTTGACTAATCTGGCATAAGGTCTCTCTGATAGTTTCTCCGCCAACTTTAACAGCTTTAACATGTACCCAGTGCCTGGGAACTATCTTTCCGCTTTTCTATCCCTCCTTGAAAAACAAAACAAAACAAAAAAATTGTGGGTCTGGGGGGAGGGGGTGACAATTTTCCTTCGGGATACTGTAAACCCTGGGAATTCATTGCATTTTCCCTCCACCCTTTTGTGAGCTCTTTCTCTCCATGGAGGCATCTCTCTTCGTAATGTATTCTGACAGAGCATTTCACGGGGGATAAAAAAAAACACACACCACAGAATCTGCCCTCATTAATTATATTGCTTGGTCCCACACTTGTCCTGTGATCCAACCGGCTGGGATACCACAGTCAATTAAACTGATGGCAAGAGAATTATAATGCCAAGCACACGTGGATCTACCATCTGCTGCCTGAAGTCTGTAATTTAATTATATTCAACCCCGTTCTTTCTTTATTTTTTCCTGTTCTCCTCCACCTCTACTGAAGGAAACTCCAGGAGTTGCTTAATAAGCACAAGGGTTTAATTTAAGAGGTAGATAAGGAAGTAATGCAGCTGAGGGAAACTCCAGGTAGAGATCAAAATCCAAGGCAACATTCTAGATGCCAAACTTGCTTTCTAGTAAAGAGCTGGCAAAGGAATTAAGAGTACAAGCAATAAGGGAAGGACACCATTGCACATAATTTGTGTTAATGTTGGCCTGGATATCATCCTCACTGATTTTCCCCCACCCCCATTGTCTTTCTCATAAATTGGGTTTGCATTCACCTGTTGATGGCATTGGTGGCAAAAATCGCACACAGATGGTTCTATCTTGGATGTTGATAATGCACTACATTAAATACCCTTTTCTTTTCTTTTCCTTTCCTTTTCCTTGTAGGGATTTCAAGAGCAAGAATGTGCTGCTGAAGAATGATTTAACCGCTGTGCTTGCTGACTTCGGACTGGCCGTACGCTTTGAACCCGGGAAGCCTCCAGGAGATACTCATGGACAGGTAAACCTGCAGGTTAGCTTATACTACCTCATTTCGCAAATCTAATTTGGAAGGCAGGTAAATATAAGACAAATCTATGTTATTGTCACATAGTGTCTAGGTTCTGTATTTTGAAAAAACTAGTCACCATTGTCGCATGCACATGATAGAGTACAATTTATTCTTTCTCAACCCCATTGTAACGCTGAACAGTCGCTGAACGAGTGATCAGGAAGTGAGAACTACCTGTATTCTTTTGGAAGCATCAGCAAGTCAATTGATCTTGTCAAAATGATGAAGAATGCATTGGTAGACGGTTCAATGTCTATCGATTGAAGATTATCTTTGTAGCTCAAGGTTGAACTGTGGGGTCCTTGCTACTTTCTGAGCTTGGTTGTTTTCTTCCAGACGTTTCATTACCCTACTAGGTAATTTCATCAGTGCTACTAACCAATGGGGTCATGGGGGTAGGCAGGTGATGCAGAGCACAGGTGGGTAGAGAGGTCTGTGCCACAGAGTATGAGATCCCTGGGAGAAAAAGCAGTGGAAATAACAACCTCTAACCTTTCCTGCTGGCTTCCCCATTGACTGCTCATGGGAAGCCAGTGGGAGAGGTTGCAAAGGGCAATCATGTGACCACTGGATCACTACAACGTCATAATTGCGAACTGGACACCTGAGCACCCAGATCGTGATCCTATGAGTATGAGAACCCTGTGACAGCTGCAACTTCACAGACCAGTTGTAAGTACCCTCATTCAGCAACATCTTAATTCTGAACAGTCATTGAACAAGGTGTGATAACTCGAGGACTACCTGTAGCCAAGGTAATATCAACAACAACTGCTATTACTTCTGCTTTTTTCCTCTCCTCCTTTTCATTGCTTTCTCTCTCTCTCTTCATCCCTCCCTCCCCCCTCTCTCTTTTTTTTTAAAGAACCAGAGTTTGAAAGTATGGGTTTAGTTCCAGTAACTGATTCCTGTGTCTATTATAGGTGGGAACCAGAAGATACATGGCTCCTGAGGTCCTGGAAGGAGCAATTAATTTCCAGAGAGATTCCTTCCTGAGAATTGATATGTATGCCATGGGCCTGGTATTGTGGGAGTTGGTTTCCAGATGCACAGCAACTGATGGTGAGTTCCAATATCCTTTTTACATGCTGTTCTTGCTTCCTTAGAAATTATGAAAACTGTATGTCCAACCCATTTGGAGTTAATTTATGAAGATTTAATTTAGAACATCTATGTGGATATTCTAAATGCCATATCATGGCATTTAGAATATATTCATAATGCCATATAATGGAAATGGTTGAAATTTGTAAGCATTTTGAGACATTTAAATTACGGTATACAAAGCCTTTCTTAAAGTGACAGACTTTTGTTCAAAGCAGAGAAAGTTAAAGGCTGTTCAAATTTAGAGAAAGTTAAAGGCTTTATAAACTTTGCTTCATCTACCAACATGAGACTACTGAGACCAAGGTAAGTTATTAGAGAACTTAGTCTAAGTTTAGTTTTGTTATTTGGATGTTTCAGGGCCAAGTAAATCTAAAGAATTAGATTTTGGCACATTCAAGTTTTATAAATGTAATTTCATTAAGGGGCAGCTGGAATGTGTACTGTAGGGTCTTCGAGAATTAATAAGTCAATAAGGGAAATACCAAACAGGATATTCCTGAGCCGTATTTATGAGCATGATCTTGTAATGAAAAAATGTAAGATTTGAATTTTCTGACAGTTATGGGATGGAAATTATAGCAAAATTTCTCAGGAATCTTCCTAGGATTCACTTTTTGCAAACTCCAATTACAGCAATTAAATTAAACTAATCTGATTTGATCTTGACAAAGGCGTTGACTTGTAGCATATCAACATGATATATTTCTTAGCTTTAAAATACGCAAAAATGATACGAATCTGAAATAGAATAATTCTCCCTTCCCCTGCTTTTTACCGAATTCTTGTAGTTCAACCTCTTGTCTTTTAAAGAACCTTTCTTAAAACATCCTGTCTTTAGTAAATCTATCTCTTGATCGAAGAGAACTAATAAGAATACAGTAAGTAGTTCTTTAAGCGGCTGCTCAGAGTTGGTTGGAAGATGGGCAGCTATATAAACATTTTAATGGAATAAACAAATATCACAGCTGTTACTTGAGGAGGAAGTGAAGGGATGTACAGGCAGATTGTAATGGCGAAGGGAGGGAAACAGACCAGGAGCCTGCTTTGATTGCCCCTATGGAGTTGCAGAGCTGGGTGGATGACTAATAACGTTGATTTGCCACCTTAACCTCAAATAAATGATTCCATTTAAACAAGGACGTAAGTAATCAGTATATATTTGTGTGAAGCATACAGCTTAATACAGCAGTGGGTGAGATGCTAATTTTTCGGAGCTGCCTGTTGGTTCCAATGACCTGTGTTTGGTAGCAATGCCCTCTCTTCTTGCAAAAACAGGTCCTGTGGATGAGTACTTACTGCCTTTTGAAGAAGAAGTTGGCCAACATCCATCCCTTGAGGAGCTGCAGGAGATTGTGGTCCATAAGAAGATGCGTCCTGTGTTCAAGGACCATTGGCTTAAACACCCTGTAGGTCCTTTCTTGATGCTTATATTTCCCCCCCAAATGTCCATAGCTGGGTGGGCCAGTGTGGTTTAGTAAAACTCAATTCAGGCAGTCCTCAACCTATGACCCAGATTTCCATTGCTATGCAAGACAGTTGTTCAATGAGTGTTCCCCCATTTTACAACCTTTCTTGCTACAGCTGTTAAGTGAATCACTGCATTCGTTAATAACACGGTTGTTAAGAGAATCTGGCTTCCCCCTTAACTTTGTCAGAAAGTCACAAAAAGTCGATCACATGACCGTGGGACACTGCAGCCGCCATAAATATGAATCGGTTGCCAAGCCTCCAGGTTTTGATCACATAGGGGTGCTGCAATGGTCGCTAAGTGTGAAAAACAGTGCTATTGTAACTTCAAATGATCTGTAAATGAACGGTTACAATTTGAGGACTACCTATAGTTTCAGAGTACCTTCTGCTTCATGTTTTTAGAAGCCATTTCTTGGTTCTTTTGGTTGGCCCATCAATGAGATGCCGTAGCATGCTTTACTGGCACTTTGGGTTTTTGGGCAAAACCGCACCGTGGCTAACAATGGGTTTACTCAACAACCATACCATTTGCTTAACAATCACGGCATTTGCCCTTATGTCCACCACATTTGAGCCACAGTGGCACAGTGGTTAGAATGCAGTACTGCAGGCTACCTCTGCTGACTGCCGGCTGCCTGCAATTTGGCATTTCAAATCTCACCAGGCTCAAGGTTGACTCAGCCTTCCAAGCTTCCGTGGTGGGTAAAATGAGGACCCAGGTTGTTTGGGGGCAATAGGCTGACTCTGTAAACTACTTAAGAGAGGGCTGTAAAAGCATTGTGAAGAGGTATATAAGTCTTAAATGCTATTGCTATTTGTTTAACAACCAACAAAACAAAAATTAGTAAACTCTAATGAGTGAGTCAACATGACTCACTCGTTTTGTGACTGTTAGCGATTTACAACCCTAATGGGGAGACTGCATTACAGTTGTACCACAAATGCGATCTGTACTTCTGGCATCCTGAAGCGACATTGGTCCACTTTCTCTGGCTAAACCCTTCTTTTCTCTCTCTCTCTCTCTCTCTCTCTTCCTCTCTCTCTCTTCCTCTCTCTCTCTCTCTTTTTTTTCTTTCTGTTTGGGCACGCAGGGCATAGCCCAGCTGTGTGTTACAATCGAAGAATGCTGGGATCATGATGCGGAGGCCAGACTGTCAGCCGGTTGTGTGGAAGAGCGCATCGCCCAGATTCGCAAGTCAGCCAATGGTAGTACCCTCGACTGCCTTGTTTCCATCGTGACCTCTGTCACCAACGTAGATTTGCTGCCCAAAGAGTCAAGTATCTAAAATCCTTGTTTGCCTTTTTTTTTCCCACTGGTCTCTTCAGACGCAGTGGATTTTTTTTTTCCGAAAAAAAAAAATTGCAGAATTCAACACACACACGCATACATATACATGAATGCAGCTGCTATTTTCTTGACTTTTCTTGCTATTGTTATTATTTGTTGTGTTGTTGTTGTTGTTGTTTTGATTGAATCAATTTACCAGCATATTGCTCTACTGTATTGAAAAGAGAAAAAAAAATAATAAGAGAAAGACATCACTCTGAAAGCGTCCAGGTGCCGACTAATGAATGCAGTTACAGTGCAGGTACCTCAAAGCCTCAGTGAACTCTCTTCGTTTCTTTTTCAACCTGTTTTCTCTTCTAACTAACCTGCAATTTTTACACCAAATATCAGTGATAACAAGGAAAGAACCTACTCATCTTCTTATACATGCTGCAAAATCAAGACTGTTCCATGAGATCACACCTCTCAAAAAATGGATTTCTCCACCCCCCTACTACTACTACTACTTTTCCTTTCCTTTCTTTTCTATTTTAGACAGTGAGCTTAAAAAAAAAAAGAAAAAAGCAGATGTGTCTTTTACGGGTCTAACGGGTGTTGCGTTCTTTGGGGGGGGAGTGACTGAGTCGAGAATATTAACTCTGATGGTAGAATTGAAAATGAGAAGTTAGGGCTGGGTGGAGATGTTGGACTTTTGCAGCATTTGGAGAAACAGTGGCTAAAGAGTTACTTCTCAGGAAAACAGTTAATGAGAGGATGGGCAAGTTTTGAGGCATATTAAACTGCTACAACATGCAGAAAAAGTTGGGTCACAAAATCACTGATACAAATGGATTCTTAAAATATCTCAGGCTTGGGTAATGAATTAAATGAAACCAACCCTTTCTATTACATTTATAAGTTCAGAGAATGAGGTCTTAGGATTCAATAACTGCAGATTTCCCTCAGTTGTCTTAACAGGGCAAAGTTACAGCCCTAAACAATTTTTCTGCCATTTTAATCAAATTTAAAAAAAACAACAACCCACGAAAGACAACAACCTGGAGCTTTAAAAAGGCCAGTGTATCCAGTTATGTATTGGCATTTGGTATTCAATGTCGTTCACGATGTGAAACAGCCTTTTCTTTGAAGACTCATTGAAATCAGTAAAACTTAACTTCCAAGTAAATGTAGCCAGGACTAATAAAATTCAATCTCACTCTTAGATCTTAGATATCTGCAGGACAAATGTCAAGGCTGTTTAGCTGCTATGACTTATCAGGCATTGTAAAGGGAGATAAACATTCCCCATTAAGGACACAGAAATGCCATCACCAATTGTCCCTGAGTCTTCATGGGAATGTACATGGCGTGTATAAAAAAAAAAAATCAAGATGGCAGCTGTGATCATGGCCATCTTAACTTTTTTGACACCTTCTCTGGACACGTCTCCATAGTCCTTTGGCAAAGATCATGGCGGTTGAATACAGTTGAATACAGTTGTCTATCTTTCTTTGATTTATGGTAAGAATAGATATAGTTTAGGCCAATGAGTCTCAACCTTGGCAACTTACATCTTTTATAGAGTTCTGTTTCTAAGTTTACTTTCACACTTTAACACAAATTCCTTTGCTTTCAATACAGCTCACAGCTGGTTGAAATTGATGGGTTTTGATTTTTCTTGATTCTTCATTCTCTGAAGTCTGTCACCCAACTTTTTCGTCTTAACAGTGGTGCATATTTTCAATACTCTTAATTCTACTATGCCATAAAATCCGCTCTAGTCAGTGAATACTCCTAATGCTGCCAATATAACATTTAAATATTTTTTTAACCTGCAAAACATGCAATGATTTATAAAAAAAAAAAAAAAACTTAGAATACACATACACATGAAGTGGCTTTTGAGGTTTAACTAAAAAAGTAAACCTCGACCACAGACCACCTCAAACCAGAAATACCTCAAAATTTTCTACTTGTATGAGTTTTATTATATATTTTGTTAGTTGTGTTATCTTGGAGTATGTAAATTTTAACGTAAGTTGGCTTTTATGAAAAGGGAGTTTTAAAAAAAGAAGAAGAAAAAAGAAAAAATTTCCCCCAATCTTTTAGAAAATGCTACCACTTCTTTTCTTTTTCTTTCTATAAAGCACCATTGTAAATACATGTAAACAATTTTAGAGGAATTGGCTATACAAGATTCCTGGACATATTCACCATTACTTGTGAAGGCTTGTTTCCATTATTTTAAAAAAAAAAATTGGTGGGAGTAGCAGGAGCACAAGTTGTTTTAGCAAAGAATTATTAGTATAGCATTTCCTTTATGAAATATTTTCCTCAGGAGATGCTAATCAAATTATTTTCTTTAGATTTGTTATTCAGCTGTTGGTTGACTGACACCCAGTTAACGCAATACAAATTTGATCATTCAGTAAAAACACAAAGGTTGCAATGCAATTCCTTTTCCCCAAAGCATTTTAATTAACTGTAGGAGAATCTCAGAGAAGCTTTTCTAACAAATAAAGAACAGCAAAAGGAAACTAATCTTGCCAAGCGGGCATGTGGAAGCAGAGGTGCCCAAAACGAATTGCCTTTTTTGCTTTATAAGACAAGAAAGAGAGTCGCTTTTGACTGCTTATGAATGTGCAAAAAAACAAAACAAAAAAAAAACCAGTTTCACTCTGCATGCTTCTGTATCTATTTCAAGGGGGGGAAGAATTGAAATTTGCGATTTTATCCTTTTCTTGGGAAAAACAGCTGCCTCTCTAATAAGGAAGCAGAAATACTGATGCTCCTTCTCTTTGCTCAATGCTTGAATCTCTAAACTATTTAAGGTAACCGTGAGCAATCCTGAAATACGTTAGGTTTGCTTTTACATAAGCTAAAATTAATTGAGGAAGATGAGTTAATTTATTACTTCAAAAAATGGTTGTAGATGGCAAATGCAGGCACCTTTTCTGAACTTCAGGAGTGGGCTTCTGTTAGGGAACAAGTGGTGACATGTATGTAATCATACAGATGCCATGATGTATATATTTTGTCTCAGGTGTCCTGCAACTTGTACATAATGGAGGCATTTGCATAATTACATCATTGTGCAGATGTCATTTTGGTGTCATTGCAGCTTCTGCAGGCACCGTGAATTTCTTGGGGATTTATTCAACAATTGTCAGTGACTACTATGTTAAAAGACTAACTTTGCATATGATTGACTAAACAGGATGATAGTTTCATTGGTCATGGGCTGTCCATTTTTTTCCCCGGAATAGACTTTTATCGTTCTTCACTCTGTTTTATATCAAGATTAAGCATCTGATTGATTCAGAAACTTGATTTGGCACTGGCTCTATTAAGAAAAAAACAAAATCTTAGAGTCAGTGATTTAATGCATTCAGAATATACAAGAAAGTGGTTGGCACATTTGCTCTGCAAAGCCTCAAGCCACTGTGGAGAATCAAACTAAGACAACATGGGCCCACCCATGTATTATGATTTTTAAAGTTATTAGCAACTCCTTTGATTTTTGCAGTCTCGACGTAAAGTAATGTTTTGAGCAGAGACTATAATTTTACATACGGGAGTAGCAGGCTTTATTTGGAAGGCTACCAATTAGGAGGCCTCAACAAAGTTCTAATTTATGTCTTTATGGATGATAATGTTGCCCTTAACAACAGTGGCTTCTGGAAAAAACAAAGTGAAGGAAAATAGATCTATTGAGGTGAAATAAACCTTGACATCTGAATGTCACTAACAGCCATGGTGCATGGTTAGCAGTGAGGAAGTTACACACTGTTATTATTGCTGTATTGCTTCAAGTGTGCTTATTCCTGTCTCGCAGCATTGTTACTATAATGGTTAAAATAAGCTTCATACAGCAGTTGCTTTGCTTTTCCATTGAAACAAAAGTTTTGAGAAGCTTTAAAGTATTTATTGAAAGTGCCATATAGAGGTTGTTTTTGTGTTTTGTCCATTAGGAGTATTCTTAGTCCTTCCTACATAAAGAGAGAAGCTGTGTGTCTGTTCATCAGACGGGTTGAGTTAAATAAACCTAATTTTAAGACAGATTGACTGCTTCTTACTTACATTTCCTTGCTTACAGATCATTGCCAGTTGCTTTGGTTGTGTGGTTAGCTATGATTCAAATGTGACCATATACATATTCCTTAGCTAATATATGTTGTCCATATCTTTTTTTTTTGTTAGCTTCTTGGATTCTCAGCCTTCCCAAATGTGGTATCCATCTCCTAGAATTCTCATACTACATGGCCAAAACTGCTGTTGGCTCAAAATTCTGCAATCCAGACCCATCTGGCAGACTCCAGGTGGAAAAAGGTTAGCTTATAGCATCTCCAGTGTCTGACAGTCACATTTACCTTTTAATGATGCAGTTTTCCTGTTGTGTAATCGCATTTTTTTCTAAACAGCGCATCTCTTTAATCTTCCTGGCCTTCAGTTGGTCTTGTATATTTAATGTTAAGAAAGTTCTTGATATAGCAATAAGGGAGCTCAGTCACAAGTGTAGCTATGCATGAGAGAGAGAGGAAAAAAATTTCAAGTAAGATTTGGTCTAAATATAACTATGCCAATTACCATAAGTAGTGGTAGTTTGAATATATTTCATTTGCTGAAATAGGGGCCTTTTTAAAACAACAACAACAACAACAAGGCTATCCTTTACATAACAGTTAAGTGGAATTTTCTCCCCGGTAAGGGAGGAGTATAGAGTTCTAGTTTACTTAATCTAATATTATATTCACTCATCACATTAAGTCATGATGGAATTGAAGGGACGTGTTTAGTGTGATGTGTGAATCATAAAATTGTCCAATCCATGTCCAATTAAATAAAAAAAATTAACTGCAATTGAGACGTTTGTATCTCTAAGATCAGCCTGTCCACCTAGCTGTTTTGTTCCTTCTTTGGCATAGGGAAACTTAAATTAAAATCAATAGGCAAGTAAAAAATCTATGCCATTTTTTGATCATAGTAAAGAAACATTGCCAAGTTTGAATTCTTATCTAGAAGCAGGGAAAAAAAATATTTTTAAGAACTAAAAGCACATTATATTTAGAGCCCTCGGTCTTATGCAACATTTTCATGATTATCCAATGGTCTATGACATACAGGGTTTCCTCATTTTTCAGTACAAGTTATTCAGTAAGGGAAAAGCTAATTACGTTTACCACTGACCCAGTTCAGATACACTGATATACCAACAAAACATGTAAAGTGGAGATCATATAGGTGTGAGTTTTAATTTGGTTCTCCCAAATTCTTAACCATGATAATGTTTGGAAACTGTTCTACTAACTGAATTAAGTCAGGATGTGCTAAGGCAATATGCATGTGATAGAATTCCCCAAAGATGTGTTTTAGTTTTTTATATCTCAAGGTAGTGATTTATTTTTATAGATATCTGAATTTTTAATTCAGGGATACATTCCTACATTAAACACAGTTTTAAATATATGCTGAAAATTCCAGAATGATCAGCAGCCACATACTTGTTTTGAGAGCCCATAACAACTTGGCAACAGTTTTCATATAGTAAAATCCAATAATCTAGTTAGGAATCCATGTTTTATAAGAGAAATCACTTGGGTCTTTCTTACACTATATTTGGCTGGCTTGGTAGGAGACAGAGAAAGATTGATGCCATTGCTACCTTCTAGCATATTGTGGTGCCATTTTATCTATCAATAATGTACGCATTGTGAGCTATATGAAGTAGAAATCTTAGGCAATTCAGCAAAAAGCTTAAAATCAATTTAATGGTCTAAAACATATATTAGTGTGAATGTGTTCTCTTTAAACTTTTCAGTAGATTCTATTTTATGCATTTCTACTTTTTCTAGAGGTGAATCTATTGCCAGCCCAATGGCACAAAATATAGGTCCACTATTTAATAGCTATTTCAGTGTCTGTTAATTAGTAAAAGGTTTTCAGTGAATTTTCTAAAATTTGTTAGGTCTATATGCTCTTTCTGAATATTTTTAAAGATTTGAGACTTGAGTTTAGTGTCCCTTAGTCATAAACACAACTGGCTATTTTAGTGGACACATCCTCAAGGAAGTTACCATTTCAGGTTTGAAAACTATGAATTCTAATGCTTTTTATTTGTGCCTTCATTTATTTTAATGCAAAGCAACTGCTGTAAACTCTTCTAAACTTTTTTTCCAGTCAGGGTTAAGGTAAAGTGAAGCTTAGAAGTTAGAAACTGCTTTTTGTAACTTTCTTATTTCTGGGTTTGATCTTTCATCCAATCTATTTGAGGATTTATCATCCTCAAATTTCACATTAATGCAATATTTCTTTCTGGATTCTTCTTAACAAACTAGCAGCATTCACAAACAAGAAATCATTCTATAAAATGAAGAAATTTGAGGGAGATGGGAATGGAACGGATCCTCAAGGAGTAAACCTGTAAAAATAAGCTGGTGGTTATTTCCCACAA
Source organism: Pantherophis guttatus (assembly GCF_059756535.1). Classification (NCBI taxonomy): domain Eukaryota; kingdom Metazoa; phylum Chordata; class Lepidosauria; order Squamata; family Colubridae; genus Pantherophis; species Pantherophis guttatus. Next base: position 152,020,712 of record NC_142066.1, read on the forward strand.
AGATAACAGGCTTCTTTGTCAAGTACACAAGTTTCTTGGATTTATGTAATGGCAAGAAAAATGCTTCTTTTCTATAATACTTGGATTTCTACTGCTTCAGTTTTCTATTAGGACAAATTTCCTGATTATGTTGACAACTTTGCTTTCTACTTCTAATAGCAAAGAGGTCCGGAAGGATATCAAGACAGGATAATTGTTTTGGGAAATGGGTGTAACAGACTGAGCACAGGAATTGTTTACTGAGCCCTTTAGAAAAGACTGGTCTACCCCATTCCTTTGTTACAGCAAAATAGAACATTATCATTTTCTATGGAATAAAAATCTATAGCATTAATTTCACTGATCTTGACTTGGTAGGGAACTGCACTTTTTAAAAAATCTATTTATATATTCCCATAACTCTCATTGCTCATCATCAATATATTGAAATAAAATCTTCCCATCAAAATTCAAGTTTGGTGGTACAAGAGAGATTAATTTTCAGATACATTTTTCTTTTTAAACATATAAGTACATTAATAATTCATATTTTTTCTGGTGATGAGTGAGAGGAAAACACCCTCTCTATTAAAACTACTTTTCATATTAATTTATATTGTTGGACACATCAAAGTGGTTACTATTCTTGGTCTCCAATGTTATGCCCTACATTTATAAAATGCCAAGGGCCTTCAATCTTGCTGCTGTCCACATTTTAAAATGCAAATGGAACCCTACAGTTTTTCATCTATCAATATATTTTGTCCCTAAGTTTTGATGACTTTTCTAATGTAAAGTCAACCTAAGTAATTTGTCAATTCTAATGGAAAGAGCTTTCTGTATTATTTTGTAGGATTAGAATTTTCTACTAAAAGTTGAAGAACAAAAATTGGAAAGAAAATAAAACAAAAATCCCTAATTTAGTTTGTTTTCAAGGATTTCTAAATTGTGAGGTTTTTTCAAGGAAACCAGATAAAGGTCTTAAAATTACCTTAACATAGTGAATTGTGAATCAATTTTATGAGGAATAGTTGCATCTTATTAATTAGACTGCATTATCTGATCTAAACAGAAGTTTGCTGGCTTCTACAAAAATTTCAGTTTTGGATTCCTGACAAAACTTCAGAAATAAGAATTAATTTAGGAAATACTAAATGCAGAAAGCTCTATCTGATGATGAAATAATTCAAGATAATCTGTCCTTGGCTCATATTCCAATGTACTGTTTGTATACCAAGTTATGTGAAATGTAAATGTTGTGGATAATATTTCACTCTAGTAGCTAAAAAGAAAAAAAAAGAATGTAGATCAGAGATAGCTTGTACTACTGAGTTAACAAAACATAAGTATCCACTTAAAAGAAAGAATTAAACAGAGGAGCTCATAGCTGTAACCCCTTTTGAACTGAAAAAGTGTGCTGATTTTTATATATATATATATTATATTATATTATATATAAATATAGATATGCATATGTAAGATGGCCTAAAGAAGACATTCACTGTATTGCAATTCTTAAATGGAAATGTTTTGAAGCATTGTATCCTAATTCATGCATTTGCAATAGATCTTTGTTTCTTTTTACTGTTGTATTTTAGAAATGAGTCTCATGTTTGAAATTTAGATCTGCCAGTTTGGGTATCACTACTTCAGCTAAGTACAGGGTGCCCAAATAAAACAGTATGAATGTAGTATTTTTGCCTTGTGTGAAGCAGTTCCACTCCAGCAAATAGGGGGTGGAAATGTAGAAAAAACTATTTCAAAGTCTATCTTTTTCCTATATGAAAATAAACATTAAATGGCAAATTACCCATCTGTTTTGTGATTTTTAATTCTAATTCTATTATTTTTCATCAAAGACAGATTTTGCAGTTCAGTAATATGCCACTGTGGTGAATCATACAATAATCAATCATATTTGTGTAGCTGTTTCATTTATTCTAATTCCTGTAGTCATTGTTAGCCATTGATCAATATTACCATACATTTACAATGCAAGCATTTTACAGTATGAATGGAGATTTAATAAGTGGGAAAATCTGTGGTGGTGGATAGAACAATTAGTAAGAATAAATTGATAATGTTGCAAAGAAATTCTGTGGGGAATATGGAAATATACTATCGACCATGGTATCATGCTGCACCGGCTGGAAGAGTTGGGGGTGGGAGGCACCGTGTTGCGGTGGTTGTCCTCCTTTCTCTCCGACCGGTCGCAGTTTGTGTTGGCAGGGGGGCAGAGGTCGACCTCGAGGCCTCTCATCTGTGGAGTGCCACAGGGATCAGTTTTCTCGCCCCTTCTGTTCAACATTTATGTAAAGCCGCTGGGCGAGATCATCCGTGGCTTTGGGGTGAGATACCACCAGTACGCTGATGACAACCAGCTGTACATCTCCACCCCAGGCCACCCCAATGATGCTCTTGAAGTGATGTCCCAGTGCCTGGAGGCTGTGCGGATCTGGATGGAGAGGAACAGGCTCAGGCTCAACCCTTCCAAGACTGAGTGGCTGTGGCTCCCGGCATCCCGATATAATCAGTTGACTCCATCACTGACTATTGGGGGCGAGTCTTTGGCCCCCACAGAAAGGGCTCGCAATCTGGGAGTCCTCCTGGCTATGCAGCTGTCCTTGGAGGAACATCTGACAGCTGTAACCAGGGGGACCTTTTGTCAGGTTCACCTGATTCGCCAGTTGCGGCCCTTTCTTGATCGGGATTCCCTGTGCACAGTCACTCATGCCCTCGTCACCTCTCGCCTTGACTACTGCAACGCTCTCTACATGGTGCTCCCCTTGAAGAGCACCCGGAGGCTCCAACTGGTCCAGAATGCAGCAGCGCGGGGAGTGACGGGAGCAGCATGGCGCTCCCATGTAACACCGCTCCTGCGCGAGCTGCACCAGCTCCCAGTGGTCTTCCGGGTGCGCTTCAAGGTGCTGGTTATCACCTTTAAAGCGCTCCATGGCATCGGGCCTAGCTATCTTCGAGACCGCCTGCTGCTACCGACGACTCCCATCGTCCCGTGCGCTCCCACAGAGAGGGCCTCCTCAGGGTGCCATCAGCCAATCAATGTAGGCTGGTGACCCCCAGGGGGAGGGCCTTCTCTGTGGGGGCACCTACCCTCTGGAATCAGTTGCCCCCAGAGATAAGGAGAATCCAAGACCTTAGTGCCTTCCGCCGTGCCCTTAAAACCCACTTTTTCCAGCAAGCCGGGCTGGCTTAAGAAGAAATTTTAAATGTTTTAATTGGTTTGTATTTTTAATTTTGGGCCAAATTTATATATATTTTAATTGTTTTTTAATATTTGTATTTTATGTTTTTTAATTCTGGCTGTACACCGCCCTGAGTCCTCAGGGAGAAGGGCGGTATATAAATTAAAAAAAAAAAAAAAAGAAAGCCCCAACTTCTAAAGTGGGCTTCAGTCTAAGAGGACACTGTTGTACAAATGATTATGTTTATCAAAACTTAACACATCATACATTATCACATTTTAGATAGTTCACATTTAGCAGCTGTAGTTGGGACCATTAACTTGGTTGTTAAGCAAAGCGGTCACCGAGTGAAAAATCCTAATCAACTAATTAAGATCACAGAACTGAGCTTGTTAACTTGCAGTAAGCACTTTTTAGGACCTGCCCTTCCATGGAGAAAAATAGCTCAGGAAGATATAGCATGCTTATGCAATCTCTCCACTAGTAAAGGAGAATATTTGTAGTTTAGGGTTGACATGAGGGGTCCTTGGTGCTCTCTGAGCTTGGTTGTTTTCTTGCAGATGTTTCATTACCAAAACTAGGTAACACTCCTTTAACACTCCTTACTAGCACTGATGATGTTACCTAGTTTGAGTAATGAAACGTCTGCAGGAAAACAAGCTCAGAGAGCACCAAGAATCTCTCCACTCTGCGAGGGAGGGGGAGAAAAGGGTCAGCACAGGACAATGCATACTGACTAATGATGATGCTGGGACTAAGGGACACTGCAAGAGATAAATGCAGGCACTGGTTGCAAAGTTACTTTTTATCACCATTGTAAACTCAGATGGTCACTATAAGAGGCCGTCACTAGACAAAGACACTGATTTGTATGAAACTACTGCCTGGGATGGTCAGTCAATATTTCTCTAATGATTGCAAAGCAAATTCTGGTCTGGTAAGAACAGAAATAAAAGCTCAATTAAACAGGTATTTTTAATGATAAAAAAGGAAAACAATATATATATATATATATACATCATCAAAGAAAAAAAACACAAAAATTGTTTTTTAAAAAGTGGAAAAATACAAAAAAGTGTATATCATTTTATCAGTAAATAGTTACAATTCTACATATATTCAATTATCTAATGCATTTAGATAATACTATTATTAAAGTTCATATACATTACTAATATAATGAGTCTTAAGTAAGTACACCAGCTTCTTATTTTATCTCATTTGATGGAAGAATTTAAAAACTTCATGATTTAGATCAAGAATGATCAACCTTTCTTATATTCAGTGAAGTTATTTCTAAACTGATTTAATAGCTAGCATATAATTTTTATTAACTATATGCTACTGGAAAACTGGAACACGTTGCCTCTGATGCACACACTCTTCTCACACAGTTTTCACAAGCCTGAATGGCTTTTTTGGCAACTCCTACAATTACTAATTTCATGGGAAATATCTCAAGCTTTTAAAGTGTAATTTTGATCAGATATACTTCAACATTGGCATTCAAAGATCAATATATTTAATGTGTCATATTTTAACATCAGGATTACATTCCATTTCCATCAGATGAATAAAAATGTTCTCAGTTGATAAATACAGGAGTGGGAAAGTCGAATTGTATATATGAAGGAGGGCTGTAAACAGTTAAGTGATAGTGAAGTTCAAACATTAAAAACTAATCAAATTTCAAAACTGAAATGCACACATAAAGGTATCAAGTATCCATTTAGGACAGTAGTGCTTGGCAGTTGCTATTGCTACATTTCAGCTTTAATTGAAGATCTTTCACATTTTATTGCCACTTACCGGCGGTATTTTTTTCTTCTCACCCATGCAATCAATTATTTGATGTTTATTTTCACCATGGGGATGTAATTAAACATGAAAAGCAACTACGTGGACCCATCACATACACCCATATATTCTTTAAAAGAGAAACACTAGACAAGTGCAAATCCAACCATGTTTAATTCAATGAACTCTGCTTAAAAAATACCTTTGCTGAACTGAACCCACAGGAATCCACGGGTGGGGCACAGGGTTTAACAAAAGTCAAGATAGAAGTATGATAATTATACATAAAGGTACTCTTTGACTTATATACCCAGTTGAGACTAGATTTCTGTTGCTAAGCAAAACATTTGTGATTTTTGTCCAAATTTCTTACCTTTTTTGTCACAATTGTTAAACAAAGTACTGCACTTGTTAAGTGAAGCACACAATGCTTCACATTGAGTGAATCTGGCTTTCTCCATTGATCTTGCTTGTTAGAAGCCAATTGGAAAGTTACAGATAGTGACCCGAGATGCTGCAATCTTCATAAATATATACTGGTTGCCAGGTACCAAATTTTGATCATACGGCAGTGGGCAATGCTGCAATGGTCGTAAGTGTGAGGACTGGTCCTAAATCATTTTATGAGTGCCACTGAAACTTCAAAGTTGCTAACAAATGGTTTGAAGTAGAGGACCACCTATACATGCAATGCGGCACATGCAAAATTAGTGTCACAACTACTTGAATTAGTGTCACAACTACTATCTTAATTTTTTTGATGCCTTCCTCCTATGGATATCACTGTGTTTTCCCAAAAATAAGACCTTGTCTTATTTTTGAACCCCAAAATAAGCGCTTGGCCTTATTTTCGGGGAGGTCTTATTATTTTGGGGCGCGTGGAGCAACATGGGGCTCCTTTTGCCATCTTACCTGATTTCCACCTCTTTAAATATTTTCGGGGAGGGCTTATTTTTTGGGGGGAGGCTTATTTTAGCGCATGTGCTCAAAAGCCCGATTGGGCTTATTATCAGGGGATGTCTTATTTTCGGGGAAACAGGGTAGTTGAACCTCAAATACTTCTTAAAAAGGGCTTCCTTGCAAAATTAAATTGCTATTGAGTACACAGATGACACTAAACCATGTGAGACTGGTATAGTTTTGCCTTGATATATGGTGTGAACCTGTTGGGATTTACAACCAATTATAGATTTGGGAATCCAGCCAACTTCACCCACAAACTGTAGCCCAGAATAAGAAGAAAAATCTACCTCTACTATGCAAGATAGCAAAGACACTTTCAAACTGAGCTTGACTCCTGGTGACTTTTTATGAAACAACATAGACATGGTTTGCGGCGTTCGTTTCCCAGGGTTTTCCCCTTTTTTCTCTGGCCACAATTTCCTGGTTGGTCTCCCACCTGACAAAAAAAAAAGGCACTCCAAACTGCTTGTAGGCTGAATTGAGATGCTCTATCTGCTGACACTAAAGGCTCCTTTAAACCCAGCTCAGATCTGGATGATTTCATGGATGCAGCCATGTTTCCCCCCCCCCTTCACTGTGACATAGAAGTGGTCTGTTTGAGATAGCAGTTCAAGTTCAGTCCAGTCTACAGACTGGGATTTCCCAGTGGCACTACATCCAAGAGATTGCCCTGTCTGCTTTGTGGCTTTATTTTTATGCCTTCAGGCCAAATTTCAGAGAGTTACAAGGATATTATGCACACTCCTAAGCTGAATTGGACATTTTAAGGTCTGCGGGCTATATTTGGCCCTTTGCTTGTCCTTGTCCAGCCCTCCGCAGCAGCAGCAGGGGGTGGTTGGCAGTAGTCCTCCATAACATTTCTCATATGGCTCCTTGAGAACAATAACTGCCTATCTATTCAATTTTGGTCACCATGATATAAAAAAAGATGTTGAGACTCCAGACGAGTGCAGAGTAAACCAACGAATATGATTAGGGGACACTAAAACACATGAAGAAATAGGGTATGTCTAGTTTAACGAAAAGAACTACAGTGACATGGTATCAGTGTTCCAATATTTGAGGGGCTGCCACAAAGAGGAGGGGTCAACCTATTCTCCAAAGCTCCTGAGGGCAGGGCAAGTAGTAAGGGTTATCTTATCAAGGAGAGATCCAACCTAGAACTAAGAAACTTTCTGACAATGAGAACAATGAATCCGGAACAAATTGCCTTCAGTTGTGGGTGCTCCATCACTGGAGGCTTTTAAAGAGACTGGACAGCCATTTGTCTGCAATGACACAGGGTTCCTGCTTGGGTTTGGACTAGAAGACCTCCAAGGTCCCTTCCAACTCTTATTCCATTAATTCAGTGGTTCTCAACCTGTGGGTCGGGACCCCTTTGGGGGTCGAATGACCCTTTCACAGGGGTCACCTAAGACCATCAGAAAACACATATTTTCAATGGTTTTAGGAATAATTTTATTGTTGGGGGTCACCACATGAGGAACTGTATTAAAGGGTCGCAGCATTAGGAAGGTTGAGAACCACTGCATTAATTGGTTATGACCCCTGCTCTTGAAACTCTAGCCCTAGAGGTAGTCCTCAACTTTCGACCCCAGTTGAGCCCAACATTTTTATTGCCAAGTGAGACATTTTAAAGTGAATTTTGTCCCATTTTACAACCCTTCTTATCAGCATTAAGTTAATCACTGCATTTAAGTTAGTGACACCTTTGTTAAGCGAATCTGGCTTCCCCATTGACCTTGCTTGCCAGGTCACAAAAGGGGATTAAGGGACACTAAACTTAAGTCATAAATACAAGCCAGGCTTAATTTTGACCAGATGGCCATGGGGATTTGCTGCAATGGTCATAAGTGTGAGAAATGGTCCTTAATCGCTTTTTCCTCAGTGCCCTTGTAACGCTGAACGATCACTATGCGAACAGTTTTAAATGGAGGGCCACCTGTATTCGGGGATGGATGGGGATGATGGGCGAGGGAACACGGGCCTGGCTGAGGGAAGAGCAACTTTCCCGCGCTTTTCTTCTCCCCCCCTCCCCCCCTTCAGAGGCAGAGAGGGGAGTCTGCGCAGTCCGTGCAGGGGGCGGAGGAAAGCCTCGCTCCCCGCTTGGCGGCCCTCCCGACGGGGGCTCGATGGCAGAGGCGATAGGAGCCCGCCTCGTTCGGAACCGCTTCTTCGGCGGTTTCGTATGCGGAGCGGCCCTGGGTGCCACAGTCTCGGGGCTGCTCGCCAAAAAACTCCTCAGAAAGCCCGACTGGCCACCGAGTGCCGCCGCGCCCCAGCCAGAAGAACCGCGGCCATCGACACCGCTGCCGTTGGGAGGTAAGGAGGCGACTGCGCAAGCGCGTGGCGATCGATCCGTCCGGGGAAGGCGAAATGACGCGGGAAAGTGGGCGTGGCTGAGCGGAGACTAGACTCGCAGGGGTTTCCAATCTTGGCCACTTGAAGACTTGTGGACTTCAACTCCCAGAGTTCCGTCAATTCCCTCAGCCACAGCAAAGCTGGCTGAGGAACTCTGGGAGTTGAAGTCCACAAGTCTTCAAGTGGCCAAGGTTGGAGACCCCTGGGCTAGAGGGCGAGTGCGCATGTGCGGAATACTCGTGCAGCTGTTCCATGCGAAAGGAACAAAGGCGTTTAAAAAAAAAGCAAAGCAAAACTGAGATTTAGACCTGGTTGTACTTGGACTGGGGGAAAAGTGATGAAGTAATTTGGAATTGACGGTATGAAGACAGTCCTTGCATCGACATGGGGTATCCAATCCATCACTCCTCTTGGCATAATCTATGGGTGTCCAAATCTAATGCAATGTATATAAATTCATATTAATCAGATCCCTGCCATTTGTTTTTAGCCTACTGTGCCAAGGGTCATGTCAGAATTTGATCTTTGGTTCCCCAGAATTATTTGCAAAGATCCATCTTATGAATGGGAAGGAATAGCAGCTTCAATTTATCGTCCTTCCTTGGCTTATCACCGCAATTGAGCCCTACGTTTCTGTTGCTAAATGAGACCGTTGTTAAGTGAGTTTTGCCCCGTTTTATGGCCTTTCTGGCCGCCGTTGTTAAGTGAATCACTGCACTTGTTAAGTTAATAACACGGTTGTAAAGTAAATCTGGTTTCCCCATTGACTTTGCTTGTCAAGAAGGTCACAAAAAGTGATCACGTGGCCTCAGGATAACTGCAGCCGTCGTAAATATGAGTCGGTTGCCAAGCTTCTGAATTTTGATCATGTGACCATGGGGATGCTGCAACTTTGGGCGCAACTTTGAGGGGCAACTTTCAGCGCCATCGTAAGTTGCGGAATAAGTGGCCGTAACAAATAGTCCTCAGCCTGCCACAACAATTGAGCCCAAAATTTTAATTGCTAAGCAAGGCAGTTGTTAAATAAATTATGCCCCATGTTGTGACTTTTTCTGCCATGGTTGTTAAGTGAATCACGTGGACATTGAGTGAATCTGGTCTCCTTGCTTCTCAGAAGCTCCCCAGGAAGGTTGCAAATGAAAACCCTAGGAGCCAGATGTATTTTAAAAAATACACCTTCCATTTCTTTTCTTCCTTCATACAATGAAAATCACCCAGCGCTACTGAAAAGTGGTTTTCTCTGCCTTGTATTTCTGCAGTGTAGGGCACAATTATTGGTAATTGCATATTTTGACCACTTAGGTGACTTAAACCTATTTGTATTACTGCTGCTATAAAAATATGAAATTGAAACCACTTATACAGTGCCATATAATCTTTGAAAGACTATGACACTGTATAATTTTCTGATTTGTAAAAAGGTGGTTCTGATTTTTAAGATATGATGTGATTTCTCTAGGCCTTTGTTTCAAAAAGAAGTTCTTTTCCTTTCTCTCTTAGAACCTGGACCAAAATCTATATTGGAAAGATATGGATTTCCTGCAGCTGGAACTCAAATCAGATATTACACCAATCATGCTCTCTCTTATGATCAGGCAAAACGAGTACCTAGATGGGTGATTGAACATATTTCCAAATATAAAACTTCAGGTATTTAAACAGTTCCTCTGTCTGGATATTGTAATTAATTTCCTTCTAAGAAGAGAGGGACTCCTTGCCATGTATGAATCATAGAATTGCAATAGAAGATTTGTTCCCCTGGCTGCAATCTTACCTTTACAAGTAGTCTTTGACTTATGACCATAAATGAGCCTGAAATTTCTGTTGCTAAGTGAGACTTAAGAGCTTACCTATCCAAAGCGTGTGTAAGTGGAAACCTTGATTCATCTTAGAAAATAACCCCATGCATACTTACTGTATTTTTCGGAGTATAAAACGCACCCTTTTCCCCCTAAAAGGGGTTGAAAATTTATGTGCGTCTTATACACTGAATGTGGCCCCGCCCACCCACTGGCCCTCACCCTTTGGCCTCTGCCTCGCAGCAGTTTACCTCCTTGTGAGCAAACAGCAAGAAAAAAACAGCTCCTTTCAGCTTCAGCACAGCCTAATTAGCACAAGTTGATTGGATCCGCCTCCCGACACTCAGCTGATTTGTTCTCAGCTGTTTTGCACATGGCTCTGCTGCTTGCTGCAAAGAGGTAAATTACTGGGAGCAGACTTTTTTTTTCCCTTGTGCTAATCAAGCTATGCTGAAAATGAAACTGAAAGTAAAGCAGGCTGTTTGCTGTAAGGAGGCAAAATTGCTCAGAGGCAGAGGGAGATTTCTTTTTCTTCTTTTCCTCACCAAAAAAAGGTAGGTGTGTCTTATACTCCGAAAAATACGGTGAGTGAGTTTTGGCCCATTTTACAACCTTTCTTGCCACATTTGTTAAGTGAATCATTGCATTTGTTAAGTTAGTAACCTAATTCTTAAGTGAACCAGCTTCCCTATTGACTTCACTTGCCAGAAGGTCGCAAAAGGGGAGCACGTGACCCCCCCAGCACACTGCAACTGTTATAAATATGAGTCAGTTGCCGAGTGTCTGAATTTTCATCAAATAACCATGGGGATCCTGCAACATTCCTAAGTGTTTTTATTGTGGGCCAAAGTATTTAATCTGGTTTTAAATTGTTTAACTTTTATATTTATGTATTTGATCCTGGCTGATCCTGAGTCCTTCGGGAGAAGGGCGGTATATAAATATAATTAATAAATAAATAAATAAAAGTGTGAAAAGCTGTCATAAGTCACTTTTTTCAGAGCCATTGTAACTTCAAATTGAATGTAAATTGGGGACTATCTGAATTCATCTGAAAATAAGGCTAAGTATAGTGAAGGTTACTTTCATAGAACTATGCATGGGGTTATTTTCTAAGATGAACAGAAGTTTCCACTTACACTGGAACTCTTTAAGTTCATTCGCCTTCCTGCTTGCTTTTTGGAGACGTTTGTAAGCAAGAGGTACGCCACAATTTCACTTCTAATTGCCATGCCCTGCAAGCTGCTGCTTCCTTTCCTGCCAATCAGCTTGCATCGAAGGTGCTATCCCATCATCCCCAGGCAACTGAAAGGGGCTTGGCGTCATTCTAGAGTACTGTGGAAGTGATGTGGTGGGAGGAGAGAGGAATGAAAGTCAACAGCTAGAAATGAATACAAGTAATCCTCAAATTGCGACCACAGTTGAGATCAGAAGCTTCCTTGCTAAGTGGGATGGTTGTTAAGTGAATCACTATCGCTTTTGCAACTTTTTAAAAAGTTAAGTGAATCATCCTGGTAGATAAATGACTCTCATGGTTGTTAAGCAAGCCTGGAATTGATTTTGGTTGTCGGAAGCCGTGAAAGTCGCAAATGGTGATTCAGGAATCACATGTATTTATGTAGCTGTCATAAATACGGTTGTCCAGTACATGAATTTTGCTCATGGGGACATTGCAACTGTTGTAAATGTGAGGACTGGTCATAAGTCACTTTTTTGCGTGCTGTTGTAACTTTGATTGGTTGCTAAACAAATGGTTATAATTCGAGGACTATCTATAGGACTTTATTCCAATCATTTTACACCAAGATTGATGAAGTCAGTTTCCCCTTGAGTGACACTTGTGTCCTGCTTTCCAGTTAGGTGGACTACAATCCCATTGTTCTCAGCATGAGCCTGATACCTATGGCTAATAGGAACTGACTTCCAATGCAGCTCCAACATGTTGGATCAGGAATGTGCTGTAATAGGACAATGAAGTGGCCAATAGGGTGAACTTTGGCTTCCATATTTATGCTTTTATGATTTGGCTTGCATTTTTGACTTGGTCCTGCTTTGTGTGGTCAAGCCTCCAAACTTTTCCAGCCTTACTGAAAGTTATCTGAATTGCCATAAAAAAACAGGGATCCTATGCCACCCATCCACTTTCATCACCTCCTCTTCTTCCTCCTCCTCATTACTATTATTAGAATTATCCTAACATTCATGGAGGGAATCTTATGAGCAGCATGGTGGCCTAGAGATGGAGCTCTAGCCTCACAATCAGGAGGCTGTGAGTTCAATCCTAAATAGCAGCAGATATATTTTTTTCTCTGGGCACAAAGAGAAAATATCTGCTGTGAGCTGTGCATAGGTGTCGGGAAGGGCATCCGGCCAGAAAAGGTTCAGTTCCATTCAGTCGCCCTGACTCTACCCTGATGCAAGGAGTTACAGGATCTTTAAAAAGAAAAAAATGGAGGGAATCTTACAAATTCATGTATTATTTAAGGAAGCCACAACGTTAGAGAACCTCTGTCTCATGGAATATCTGCTTAGATTGTTACTGAATACACTTTTGGAATATTTTTGTCAGCATTTGAAGAGGCTTAAGTTCAGTTCAGTTTACCTCAAGACTATCTGTATGGGGATGTTGGGAGACACATTTTCTGCTCGGGATAGTTACAACTACTTAAAGTCTGCTCTAGATATCTTTTTTTTAAAAAATTGCAATTGTGTAGGTTGCTTTCAGCACAGAACTGATTTTTGAAAAGGAAATGTAATCGAATTGTTTGGTATCTTGTTCCACAGGCAGTGCAGACAGAAAACATTGTAAATTTAAAGCAGATCCCAACATCCCTTCCATGTTCAGTGCTGTGAATGAAGATTACATCGGCAGTGGCTGGTCACGAGGTCATATGGCACCAGCAGGGGACAACAAACATTCGCCAGTAGGATTGAGTTTGTTTCTTCAAAGGGGAAGGGATGGAAGGTTGAAAACAATTCACACTGAGCCATATTCAGCTAAACAAGATCGCAAGTAAAAATATGCAATTTTTTTTGCATGAGAAAATACAATCTTTTTTTTTTTCATTTTGCAAAAAGAGAATGCAAAGAGACCCAATTTGGTCTAATAATTAAGGCACCAAGCAAGAAAGCAGGAGACAATGAGTTCTAGTCCCACCTTATCCCTGAAACCCATCTGGGTGACTTTGAGCCAGTTACTAGGAGATTATGAGTTCTAGTTCCCCCTTATCAGTGGTGGGTTGCTCCCGGTTCACACCGGTTCGCAAGAACTGGTAGTAAAAATTTTTAGTTGTTTGGAGAACTGGTAATAACATTGGCTGGCCACGCCCCCTAACTGGTCCCCGGCCCGGTCGCCGCTTGCTTACCTCGCCTACCTCATCAGAGGCTTTTTTTTTTTAACTTTTAAAAGCATTTTTTCTACAACCTCTTCAGCTGAAAAAATGCTTTTAAAAGTTAAAAAAAAGCCTCTGATGATCGCGCGGCTCAGCTGGGATCTTCAGAGGCTTCTGAAAACATTTTTTCTGCAACCTCTTCAGCCAAGGAGGTTGTAGGAAAAAAATCCCTTTAAAAGCTTCTGGCGATCCCAGCAGATTTGCCTGATCGTCAGAAGCCTCTAAAAGCATGTTTTCCTGCAACCTCTTCAGCTGAAGAGGTAGAAAAAAAGAATCCCTTTAAAAGCCTCTGGCAATCCCAGATGTCTTGCCTGATCATCAAAGGCTTCTCAAAGCATTTTTTTCTGCAACCTCTTAAGGTTGTAGAAATAATGCTTTTAAAAGTAAAAAAAAAAAAAAAAAGTTGGCCACGCCCACCCAGTCACATTACCCCCAAGCTGTGCCCACAAAATAAGCTACGCCCACAGAACTGATAGTAAAAAAATTTAGAACCCACCCCTGCCCCTTATCCATGAAAGCCTGTTTGGGCCAGGCACTAGGAGACAACGAATTCAATCCCGCCTTAGGCATGAAAGCCAGTTGGGTGATTTTGTGCCAAACACCAGGAGACTGTGAATTCTAGTCCTGCCTTAGCCAGGAAAACCAGCTGGGTGACTTTGGGCCAGTCTCTCTCTCTCATCCCAACTCATCTCACAGGGTTGCTGTTGTAGAAAAAAATGGGAGGAGGAAGATGTGTTGGATTTGTTCACTGCCTTGAGTTATTTAAAAAAATAATAAAGACAGGATATAATAAATAAAAATGCTTAACATTGGAATCTGATTCCTAAATCCATTAGAGAACAGCCAAACAATGACGTGAATCTTATGGAATCTCTGCAATTTTGTACCTAGGTTTTTAGGGAAGGGAAGCAAGTTGATTAAAAAGCAGACAGAATTTGAAGGATCTAGATACATGAACGTGCCGAAATGGATAAACTTACCCTAGAACTAAAAGAAAAAGATGATTCGGAATTTTAAGCGGTTTGGGAAAAATGGTACACTTGGATAGATAATAGAAATAAAAATTGGAAATATACATAAGGCTATTGAGGATTAGATATTGAATGTATATAATGTATATATTGTATGGAATGTTGTTCCGAAGTATACAAAAATGACACAATTGATTATGTACTAGAGTTGTGTAACGGAAAATTGTAATAAAAATTATTAAAAAAAAAAAAAGGAATTTGAAGGATCTGGCCCTGCCCTGTAATGCTGACTGATGTAAGAATTATAGATCAGTCTATTAATATTCTACCGAACACAAGCTCTGCTTTGATGTCTGACTTAGTTCTGCTAATATGATGCTTAATTCTGAGTTCTTAACTAATGTAGGCATCCATCAGAAACTCAATTTTAATTCTTATTTTTTTAAAATAGGAAGCCATGGCAGAAACATTTTATCTATCCAACATTGTGCCTCAGAACTATGAGAATAATGCTGGTTTCTGGAATAGGTGGGTGTGTTTAACAGATATACCAAAAACAGGATGAGTTTTGCTTCAATGTTATCATCACACTTCAACCGGAATTGGAAGGAAGAATAACCAAAATAAGCGAAACACCTCAAGTTGAGGGGAAAAGATCAGAGGGGGGAAAATGTAAAAATGTTCTCAGAGAAAGAAAGCATGGTCGTCGACTTACGACCACAGTTGCAACCAGGATTTCTGTAACTAAGCAAGACGGTTGTTAAGTGAATCGCAACTGATTTTATGAACTATTTTGTCATAGTTGTTAAACAAATCACTGTGATCGTTAAATGAATCTTGTCGTTAAACAAATCTGGCTTTTTCCGTAAACTTCGCTTGTCGAAAGCTAGCTGGAAAGGTTGCAAAGGGCAAAGGGCAACACCAGTTGTAAATTCTTGTTAGGTTTTAATCACTGATCATGGGGGTGTTGTAACAGTTATGAGGACCGGTTTTTCATTGCCGTTGCAACATTCAGCGGTCACTAAATGAATGGCTGTAAGTCAAGGACCATCTATGCTATTTGAATTTGGATGATCTGGCCCCAAAAGCCTCTGCAACTTCCTCATCCAGTGAGAGAATTTTTACCCAGAATGTATGGTGGACACGTTAATCCAGAGTTTCTCTATGTGTATGTGTATGAGTGGAGACAATATATACCGTATTTTTCGGAATATAAGACGCACTGGACTATAAGATGCACCTACCTTTTTTGGTGAGGAAAACAAAAAGAAATCTGCCTCTGCCTCCCAGCAATTTTGCCTCCTTGCAGCAAACAGCCTGCTTTACTTTCAGTTTCGTTTTCAGCATAGATTGATTAGCACAAGGGAAAAAAAATCTGCTCCAGCAATTTACCTCCTTGCAGCAAGCAGCAGAGGCCGGTGCAAAACAGCTGAGAGCAAATCAACTGAGAGTTGTGAGGCCGATCCAATCAACTTGTGCTAATTAGATTGTGCTGAAGCTGAAAGGAGCTGTTTCTTCTTGCTGCTTGCTACAAGGAGGTAACTGCTGGGAGGCAGAGGCCAAAGGGTGGGGGCCAGTGGGTGGGCAGGGCTACATTTGGTGTATAAGATGCACCTAATTTTTCACCCCCTTTTAGGGGGGAAAAAGGTGCGTCTTTTACTCCGAAAAATACGGTAATAGCTCCCTTCTTGAATACTCATGGTGCATAACACTTTAAGGCAGTGGTCTCCAACCTTTCCAGCTCTGGACCAATGGTGGGGGAGGGAGAGGGGATGGTTTTTCACGCTCCGCTTGCACAAATGCAGCTTCATGGCCACTCGTGTGGCCTGTTCCCAACCGGGCTGTGGACTCAGGGTTGGGGACCCTTGCTTTAAAAGATACACAGATCTAATGAAAGTGGATAGAAATTGAGGAATTAGATCCACGCTGCCAAGAAACAGAATTAGTTCGTTTCAAGCAAGGGAAACACTATGATAAATGTCTATGGAGATTCCAGTTTCTGGAAGCTTCTTGGTTGAGAAGCGAAATGTCTTCTGGCAAAGCAAGAAAGTCTACCTGCCTTTTGAAAGAAAGCATCTTTGGGACACACAGTGGGGATAATAATCTTTGAGGGGTCCTCGGTGCTCTCTGAGCTTGCTTTTTTTCTTGCAGATGCTTCATTACCCAAACTAGTTAATTAGGGAGCCGAGGTGGCGCAGTGGTTAGAGTGCAGTACTGCAGCTACTTCAGCTGACTGCTAGTTCAGCAGATGAGTGGATCAAATCTCACCGGCTCAAGGTTGACTCAGCCTTCCCTCCTTCCGAGGTGGGTAAAATGAGGACCCAGATTGTTGGGGGGCAATATGCTATTTAGTATACTGTCTTCGGTGTAAGCTGCCCAGAGTCCTCGGAGAGTGGGCGGCATAGAAATATGACTAATAAAATAAATAAATAAATAATATCACCATCACTAGCACTGGTGATGTTACCTAGTTTGGGTAATGAAACTTCTGCAAGGAAACAACCAAGCTCAGGGAGCACCGAGGAGCCCTCATTTCAATCCTCACCTACAGATATTCTCCTTTATTGATAATATTTTTTGTTAATTTGGTAGCTAGTGATGCAGGCGAGTCCGTGAACCGTCAGTCCTATGTTTGCCACCTGTAAAGAGATGGCTCTTACCTCTAATCCCTCAGTAAGGTGCAAGCCATTCATTTATTCATTCATTCATCCATCCATCCATCCATTCATCCTTTCATTCATTCATTCATTCATTCATTGTATTTCTTATCTATCCAACTCACTCCCTTCCTTGTTTCCTCCCTATCAACTGAATGCAAATCCAATAGCAATATAACTTAGCCCTATATACGGCTTTACAGTGCTTTATAGCCCTCTGTAAGCCAAGTCAGCCTATTTCTCCCAACAATCTGGGTCTTCATTTTACCCACCTCGGAAGGATGGAAGGCTGAGTCAACCTTGAGCCTGGTGAGATTCGAACTGCTGGCAGTCGGCAGAGTCAGCCTACAATACTGCATTCTAACCACTCACTGCTCTTCAATGCAACTGAGGTGATGACTTCTTCAGAGGCAAAGCTTTAATGTCACTAAAATACCACCACTAATAACTTCCCCAAGGAAAGGAATGAATGTAAATCAGTGGATACAAGTTTGAATAAATTACTTTGCGTTTTTCCCCCCTCCCCAAGATACTTGTGCATTGGAAAATGATGATGCTGAGGGAAAAAAACCACTTTCAGAACTGCTTCATCAGGCAGAAACCTGAAAGTTTTTGTTTTTAGAGCAAAGCGTACTCCAACTTTTTTTCCCTCTTCCCTGGTGGGGGAGTTGCAGTTTTAAAGTTGCGCTTATAGAAATGTTTAAAATGGCTAAAATTTGCTTCTCACAATGTACAATTCACCTTGAAATAAAGATAAAAGTAGAAAAATAGAAGTAAATAGAGTTATTATGTTTGGAAGCTCATTGTTCTATGGAGTAACACCTAGTAGTCAGTAGTGGGTTTCAATTTTTTTTACTACCGGTTCTATGGGTGTGGCTTAGTGGGCGTGGCAGGGGAAGAATACTGTAAAATCTCCATTCCCACCCCACTCCAGGGGAAGGATACTGCAAAATCCCCATTCCTTCCCGATCAGCTGGGACTCGGTAGGCAGAGAATAGATGGGGGCTGGGCCAGTGAGAATTTTTACTACCGGTTCTCCAGAACTGGTCAGAACCTGCTGAAACCCACCTCTGCTAGTAGTGCAACTCAAACCTCATGCAAATAATGGCATTTTGCAATACAGGAGGGGGGGAATTCTGGGAGTTGAAGGCCACAGGTCTCAAAGTTGCCAAGGTTGGACACCATTACTCTAGAGGGTGAGGTGAGATATTTTATTAAAGGAACCAGCCTATCAGTTTACGTGGTCTGTTTGACATATTTACAGAGTGGAGATGTATTGCCGGGAGCTGACTGAAAGATTTGAAGACATCTGGATTGTTTCAGGACCCTTGATGTTACCTCAGTCGGATGAAGATGGGAAGAAGAAGGTTATCTATCAGGTTAGGATGTATTCTGAGAAGGCTGCCTCTTCATTTTATTGCACTTTCTTTGTGCGGACTTGTAATGAATGCAGTCTTGAGTTCTCACGTGCATGAGGAAAATGTTTCAGAAATAGAAGTGCCTGGACAGTTGAAGAGTGCTTTGCTGGGTTGTCGTTAACTATAGCGTGTATGTATATGTATGTATGTGTGTGTGTGTGTATCAGAGGTGGGTTTCAGTAGGTTCTGACCAGTTCTGGAGAACCGGTAGCGGTAGTTTGGAGAACCGGTAAATATCACCTCTGACTGGCCCCACCCCCATCTATTCTCTGCCTCCCAAGTCCCAGCTGATTGGGAGGAAATGGGGATTTTGCAGTAATCTTCCCCTGGAGTGGGGTGAGAATGGAGGTTTTACAGTATCCTTCCCCTGCCATGCCCACAAAGCCACGCCCACAGAACTGGTAGTAAAAAATTTTTGAAACCCACCACTGGGGTGTGTGTGTGTGTGTGTGTGTATGCATATGCATATACATATACATATACATATACATATACATATACATATACATATACATATACATATACATATACGTGTGTGTGTGTGTGTGTGTGTACAGTTAATATATCGGGTTTCTTCCCGTGTAATTGTGAACATATCCCTAAAAGGGTAGAAGCGACGTTTCGACAGAATCTCACATAAGCCTGATGATGGCAGATGAGATTCTGTCGAAACGTCGCTTCTACCCTTTTAGGGATATGTTCACAATTACACGGGAAGAAACCCGAAATATTAACTGTACACACATATATACCCATGAAAACTTATATAGACAAATATATATATATACATACATACATACATATACATATACATACACATACACATACACACACACAACACACACATATACATACACATAAGTATGGAAATTATATATATAAGAATATATGCAAGAACTAGTCTAGAGGCTTGAATTACTGAAGGAAAGGTAAGTGACAGTAAGTGACAATATGTGATAATTACTAAGTCTCTGTCCAATATACACAGAATATGAGAACCAGTTCAGTCTAGTGGTTAAGGGACAGACTGGAAACTGGGCAACTGGGAGTTTTAGTCCCACCGTAAGCATAAAAGCCAGTTGGATGACTTTGGGCCAATCACCAGGAGATGGTGAATTCAAGTCCTGCATTAGGCATGGACACCATCTGAGTGAGTTTGAGCCACTCATTTTCACTCTCCCATCCAAGCCTACCTCACAGGGTTGTTGTGAGGAAAACAGGAGGAAGATATGCATGTATTGGATATCTTTGCCACCTTGAGTTATTTGTAAAAATAATAAAAGTGGGATATAAGTAAATACATAAATATTCTCAAAGTTCCAAGTGTGCCCACTGGACATAACAATTTTCTGCCTTTTGGCTCAGGTTCACTTTAGCTGAATTTGGCAAACCAAATATCTGCGGAAAATATAGAGCGATGACCACACTTGGAATTTGAGGATACACTTGCAGAATATAAGTGTGGAAATGTAAAAAAATACCCATAGGAAAAATTCATGTCCCCACAAGGCAAAACTCACTGTCTCATTTTTTTTTTCCAGAGTAAATAAAAATGTCAGCGTTTAGTCTCAGGGAGGCTGTTCTCTAGAGATCCCCTGTATAGTGAGTTTTGTCCTCTGGCAGCTTTTTGCTTCTAAATAAGCTTTTTTTCCCCAACAATTTTTCTTCCTCTGCTTCAGTCAGATCAAGCCCAGATTAAATGCATAATTTAGGAGCTTCATCGCAGCACTTGCTATGATTTGAGCTTTTCTTCATATTTATTTTACACTTCAACGAAATCATCTTGTTTAAGGGATTTTCATGTGTTTTATTGAATTGCGACAAATTGTCTGTCAAAAAAATCTCAAAACGGATTAAGGGATAAAGAAGGTATATTTAGTGAATTAAATACAGTTCTATTTAAGTAAATGATATCATTTTAGACGGTAAGCCATATAGCCTTAAATGTCATAGAAGAATCTCCCTCCCTCCCTCTCTCTCCCTCCCTCCCTCTCTCTCTCCCCCACTCCCTCCCTCCCTCTCTCTCTCTCCCACTCCCTCCCTCTCCCTCCCTCCCTCTCTTTCTCTCCCCCTCCCTCCCTCTCTCTCTCTCCCCCTCCCTCCGTCCCTCTCTCATTCTCTCCCCCTCCCTCCGTCCCTCCTCCCTCCCTCTCTCTCTCTCCCTCCCTCTCTCCCCCTCCCTCTCCCCCTCCCTCTCCCTCCCTCCCTCTCTCCCCCTCCCTCTCCCTCCCTCCCTCTCTCCCTCTCTCCCCCTCCATCCCTCTCTCTCTCCCCCTCCCTCCCTCCCTTTCTTTCTCTCCCTCTCCCTCCCTCCCTCCCTCTCTCTCTCTCTCCCTCCCTCTCTCTTTCTCTCCCTCCCTCCCTCCCTCTCTGTCTTTCTCTCCCCCTCCCTCCCTCCCTCCTCCCTCCCTCCCTCTCTCTCTCTCTCCCTCTCTTTCTCTCCCCCTCCCTCCCTCCCTCTCTCTCTCTCCCTCCCTCTCTCCCCCTCCTTCTCCCTCTCTCTCTCTCCCACTCCCTCCCTCTCTCTCTCTTTCCCCCTCCCTCCCTCTCTCTCTTTCTCTCCCCCTCCCTCCCTCCCTCCGTTATACACATTCACAAACACACAATCAGTCACTTCCCACACTTCCTCCCCATCCCTCCGTCACTGATTTTCTGTCAAATTTCTGCAGGGAATTGGAGTGGGTGATCCCAACTCTGGCGTTCAATGTTTCTGTGATAGGTGGCCAAGTGGTACTGTGATCAAATGAATTGGAAATGCTTCAGAGTTGGGCATTTTCCCATGAACTGATTGGCCTGTTACAGAGATACTCTTATAATTGGTCGGCTGGTTCATTATTTATATACAGCAGGAGTGCTCTTAGGAGCACATCCCTTTCATTTAACAAATGCAGAAATTACAATTCCTTAGAGTTTTGTCGGCTGCAAAATGCATAATCAGTTTGGCTCTGCCCTTCTGTTGTCCTCCTCTGAATATTTGAAGCCTTTCCTCAGCTGCTTTGTCAAAAGCAATGAATTTTTCAGTCAGTCAGGATAATGTCGGTGATAGATCCAACTGCCATCTCAAAGGGGCTTTTTTTTCTTTTTCTTCAAAAGGCACCTGGACTGTTTTTTCCTTGAGGAAGAAGAAGAAAAACATTTCGCTTCTCATCCAAGGAGCTTCATTGGTTCGGATGGTGGGAAAAAGAAAACTTCCATTCCCCCCGCTATTAGAACTGAAGAAGCTCCTTGGATGAGAAGCGAAATGTCTTCTTCTTCCTCAAAGAAAAAACAGTCCAGTTCCCCTTTTGAAGAAAAAAAAATCCCCCATGGATTAAGATGATGGGTCACTATGAAAAAGATCCAGTTTCGAATCCACCCTTGGCCATGGAAGGTGGCTGAAGGACTTTGGGCCAAATATTTTCTCAGTTATTATTAGTGGGGAAATTGAAAAAGGGGAATGCAACACACACCATTGTGCATTCCTGCATTACGGTTTGGGTTACAAATCTGACAAATAAAACAGTGAATGTAAAAGAAAACTTTATAATTGACTGGCAATCAAAATATATAATTGTACTGAGAAAATGAACCTTAACAGTTATAATTTCTTTTCAAATGATATTGGAAAGCAAATGTGTATCAGGGCTGCTCCTACAGTTTAGGACGAAAAGTAAAATCAGGCACAACTTTTCAAAGAGTAACACCGTTATTTTGAAACAGAAGTCTGAAAAAGGACACAGAAAGTCAATCATGTAGAATGTAAGAGTTAATGCATTCTAAACATATGCTAATGTCTTCTCATAATTTTTTTAAAGGAATAATGACCTTTTAATAATGAAGAATTTGTTGCTGTTTCATGGAGGGCTGTGAAAAATATTTATTACCCTTTTCTGAAGAACTGTGTCTTAATTAATTTTGCATGTTTTCCGTGTTTTCATAATTTTTGACAATGTGTGAAACGGGGTTCAAAGCCTCTAGGAATCAAGATTTCACTTACCGTTGACCCAAAATACATTAAAGGCAGAATATTTTACTTAATATTGACTCAAAACACTGTAAAAAGCTCAAATAGTGGATTTTCAGTAGAGAATAGGCTCCTACCAAATCAATAAAATATTCTAACCCTACTTATTCAAGCTGAATACAAAGGAAACAAGTGATTGAGAGGATTTTACGCAGCTCTGTTATTAATTCCCTTTCTTGAAAGGGCCCTTTTAAGATACACAAGGGTGCCAGGCTGTAAGTAAGATCACTTGGAATAACATCTGAAGAAATATATTTCATGCTAAATGTCAAGTATCAGTTCAGGTGAAGTACAGTAGTACTTTGGAGTTAAAAGAGAAGCCTTAAACGTAATGTAAAATAAGGACAATGTGATTCCAAATTGTATATCAGAAAATCATTGCAGCTCAATGGATGTCTGGAATTAATCAATATCTTTCCTTATTTCTGGTTTTAAATTTGTGGCTAAATTAATTTCAATCAGGATACATCAGAGATATTTGTAGTTCAGTTTGACAGTAGAATCCATTGCCTTTGGCTGGAATTAAAATCAATAAATGTCTGCACCATATATAATTAATTGGTAGTATTATTATGATATAACTAAATGTTTTAATGGCCTCTAGCACCATTAGCTTTTAAAACGGATTACAGTAGCTCATTTGTAAGTAAACCGATATTGATATTGCCATCATATCTTACTTTTGATTCTCCCTGGCTTGATTTATCATCTTTACAGATGTTATAGGTTGTCCTCAACTTACGACTACAATTTCCCATTTCCGTTGCTAAGCAAGGCAGTTGTAAAGTGAGTCATGCCTTATTTTACCACCTTTTTTTGCCACGGTTGTTAAGCGAATCTCTCCCATTGTTAAGTGATTTATATTGTCATTAAGCAATACAATGGCTTCCCCCATTGACTTTGCTTGTCAGAGACCACCTGGGAAGAATCACCAGTGATGATCATAGGTCCCAGGAGGGACAGTGCAGCCAAGTAAGTTTCGTAAATTTCACATTTATTTATTTATTTATTGATTGATTGATTGATTGATTGATTGGTTCGATTTATATGCTGCCCTTCTCTGGAGACTCAGGGCGGCTTACAATGCGTTAAGCAATAGCATTCATACTTTTGTATATACCTGCTTAGTAGGGCTTTCGCCCCCCCCCCAAACGGTGTTCTTTTTTATACAAAGTCAGCTTATTGCCCCCACAATCTGGGTCCTCATTTTACCTACTTCAAAAGGATGGAAGGCTGAGTCAACCTTGAGCCTGGTGAGATTTGAACTTGCAGTAATTGCAGGCAGTTGGTGTTACTTAACAGTGCTTTAGTCTGCTGCGCTACCAAGGCTCTTGCTGTCATAATTTGATTTTTCCTCCCCAGTGCCATTATAACTTCTAATGTTCATTAAACAAATGGTTGTAAGTCGAGGGCTACCTGTATTCACAATTTCGTGAGGCCTGAGTTATAGTTGAGTAACACTGTTTAAGAATAAGATAAAGTTTGTTTGAGTTTGTTTGTTTGTTTATTCTTGATCTTCACACCCAAGAAGCAGTTTTGGGAACCAAAAGATCACTGGGTAACAAAGAGAATATTTGTGAATTCTCTTTGAATTTCGTTGACTTTGCTTTTAATACAGAGAGAGCTCAGTCAGGTGTGTCGGCTGTCAAGTCTTGATGGAATTTTATGTCTATTAACCTGCAGAAGTCTTAAGCAATTGCCATCCCCCAAAACATAAATCAGGGTGACAAAAAAACCCAGGGATTACCACTAATTTTGTTAACTCTGATCGCATTGCATAGGTTTGCCACTAGAGAAAGCTGAATCTGTAAGATCTTTCCTTTTATTTTTATTAAAAGTTTTTTATTTTTTAAACAAACAAACATTTAATACATCAGTCATTCCTTCCATGTGACATCTCGGTGTTGTCCCCAATCGTTCTTCTTTTTGTTATTTCTTCTGTCTTCGTTCTCATCCAATCAATTACAACAATTCATCACTAACAAATTATTCTGATTATAGCATTTTTATACGTAACTATTCATTTACTTATTTGTATCTCTTTTCTAACCAATAGTAGAATTGATTCCATATCTTAAAGTATTCTGAATCTTCTCTTTCTTCAATCATCAAAGTCAATCTATTCATTTCTGCACAATCTAATTTTTTTTTAATTACTTCTTCCTTCCAAAGGTATTTTCTCTGCTTTCCAATGTTGTTCATAAACAATCCTTGCAGCGGTTATTACATGTGTAATCAAATAAATATTTTCTTTGCTAATTTTTTCTGGCAGGATACCCAGTAGGTACAGCTCTGATTTTAAATCAGTACGTTGTTGTATCATTTCTTCCAGCTATATCTGTAAGATCTTTCTTGATACATTCGTCTTTCATACTGTACTTCTTCCTTGCAACACAGCGAGCAACTTCCGTTTTCAGGTGTTGACCACTATTACATTCTTCAGTACTTTCTTCAGTGCAATAGGAAAAGTGTTGTGGGGTGCTTTTTTTTTTAAAATTTGATTTATATGCCGCCCTTCTCCGAAGACTCAGGGCGGCTTACAATGCGTTAAGCAATAGCCTTCATACTTTTGTATATTTTATACAAAGTCAGCTTATTGCCCCCACAAACCGGGTCCTCATTTTACCTACCTTAGAAAGGATGGAAGGCTGAGTCAACCTTGAGCCTGGGGAGATTTAAACTTGCAGTAATTGCAGGCAGCTGATGTTAATAACAGTGCTTTAGTCTGCCGCGCTACCAGAGCTCTCTGAGCTTGGTTGTTTTGATGCAAGTTTTTGCAACAAGTTTTTGTTGCAAGTTTCTTGACCCATACTAGGATATTTTTTTTCCAAATTTTTTTAAAATTTTTATTTCTCATAAACATATTTACATGTACAGTCATTTATCCATCATTTTTCAATCATCTTATCTTTTTACTTTCATTTTTACTTTTTACTTTTTCAGGGCTGCTCTTTTACCATTTACCTTTCCAACCATTCTCCTTCTCCTCCCCTTCTCTTCCTTCCTCTTTCTCCTCCTACTTTCTTCGTTCTTCCTCTCCTTCTCTTTCCTTCTTCCCCTTCCCTTCCCCCACTCCTCTCTTCTTCCCCCCTTCTAACCTTCTCTTCTCCTCTTTCTCCTCCCTTTTCTTCCTTTCCTTTTCCTTTTCTTCTTTCTCCTCTCCTCTCTTCTCCCTCCCTCTCTCTCTCTACTCCTTCCCCTCTTTCTTGTTGTTTCCCTTTTCAGTTCAATCTGAAGTGGTATTCGAGCGGCCTCAATTTTCTAATGATCTTTATTCTCATTTCAATTTCTTATTCGATTAATATTTATTTTTATTTCATTATTTAATTAAGGCTGCCGTAGCTGGCCTGCAAATGGCAAACAGCCACTAGATGGCAGCAAAACAGGTACTCAAAATTCTAACCTCCTTTTGGCTGGTGAAATAAAACCAGGAAGACCAGGGAGCACCAAGGACCCCCTCCAGTGGTGGGTTTGGCCCGGTTCGGCCGAGCCGGTAGCGGTGACGATATGACATCACCGAACCGGTTCTCCCGCCCCCCCTGCATTAATCTTACCTTTTATTTGGCCCCACCCCCAATCTATTGCTGCCTCCGGAGTCCTAGCTGATCGGCTAGAGGGGAAAAATTGTTTAAACTCTTGCCCTGGGGCTTCAAAGAGCTGCCCTACAGCTGATCAGTGTTAAAAGAAAACAAATGAGTAAACCGGTGCCTCCAAAAACAAATGAGTAGACCAGTACAGCTCTGTAAGCAGTTAAAAGCCTGGTAGACCAGTACCTCTGCTAAATCCTAAAGCATTGTCATATGACCATCAAGCCATGCCCACAAAATAAGCAACGCCCACAGAACCGGTAGTAAAAATTTTTAGAACCCACTCCTGACCCCCTCATTTCAACCCTGAGCTACCAATGTTTCCCTTTATAGAAAAAGAGTTCTATGACATTGCACGCAGGGATTCTGAAATGCTGAAAACGCTACTGTCACATTTCTGGTTGCTCATTGGAGACAAGGTGAAAACAGATTTCCATTTGGCTTTCCTTCTTTTTCAAAAACAAATCTTACCTTTTTCTAATAAATTAAAGTTTTTTTTTTAATGTGTATATTATTTTCTACACTAAAAAAAGTATATGCCAGTATTGTTCCATTAACCCCCACCTACCCTTTGTATTTTTACAGTACAATAATAATAATCATATACTGTATTTTTCGGAGTATAAGACGCACCTTTTCCCCCTAAAAGGGGGTGAAAATTTATGTGCGTCTTATACACCGAATGTAGCAGTTTACCTCCTTGCAAGCAAACAGCAAGAAAAAAACAGCTCCTTTCAGCGTCAGCACAGCCTAATTAGCACAAGTTGATTATATCGGCCTCCCGACTCTCAGCTGTTTTGTTCTCAGCTGTTTTGCACAGAGCCTCTGCTGCTTGCTCCAAAGAGGTAAATTGCTGGAGCAGATTTTTTTCCCTTGTGCTAATCAAGCTATGCTGAAAATGAAAGTGAAACTAAGGCAGGCTGTTTGCTGTTTGCTGCAAGGAGGCAAAATTGCTCAGAGGCAGAGGGAGATTTCTTTTTCTTCTTTTCCTCACCAAAAAAAGTAGGTGCGTCTTATACTCCGAAAAATACGGTAACTTGTTTCGGGATTTTTTCTTATTGATCAAATACTTTCAGACTTGCCAATTTTAAAATGCTAAAAAAATAAATATTATTGCAACATTCATTTGGTAAATCAGAATTTTAATTTAACCGGTAGAATCAAATTATGTACTTCTCTCTATCTCTCTGTGTAGGTATTACACTTCCTGATGGCATTGCTTAGTGATGAAAATTTTGGTTGCAATTACTGTCGTTAATTAAGAGCTGCCTGGTAATAGAAAAATATATGCAACCCAAAGGCAATAAATATACATTTACTTGTACACTTTTAAAAAAAGGTTCCTCAAAATTTCCATTAATAAGCGATTCACTGCAGTTGTTAAATTAGCAACATGGTTGTTAAGTGAATCTGGTTCTCCTATTGATTTTTCTTGTCAGATGGTTGCAAAAGGTGATCACATGACCTGGGGAACACATTGCAATCGTCATAAATATGAACTAGTTGCCAAGTGTCTGGATTTTGATCCCTTGACCATGGAGATGCTGCAGTGGTCATAAGTGTGAAAAACGATCCTAAGTTACTTCTTCAGTGCAGTCGTAACTTTGAACGGTCACTAAAAAAATGCTTGTAAGTCAAGGACTACTTATATCTGATCACTCATACAATCCTACTTTTATTTTCCAAATAAAGAAAACACTTTTCAGTAATGTTCAAAATAGTATTTATTTTCAGGACCGCTTCATCCAAAGTTTTTAACAGCGTATTTTTAGCCTAAGGCAAACATTTCATTAGAGGACATCCGCTACACAGTGTGTGGGACTGTCAGTTTCTTTTTATTTCTTTCCTTCCATTATAATTTAGTTTAGAATGTGATGCCTATCTAGAATTATGGAAGAGGTTGTGAAACTAAATCTCCTAGCTTGCCAGCTCAGTCAGAATCCTTTGCTTTTGCAGCATTGTTCTACAATAAAATGAGATGTAAAGCATAAGAAAAGAAAATGCCCTTCTTTACAATAAAAAAATAATAATGTTTTGCTTATTGTATCTTAAAATTGCTTTAACATTTTAGAAAAAGCAAAGGTTTGTTATTATATAAGAAATTTGCATTAATTGTTAAATGAGAGAGAGATTGAAAGAATGATGATTAATCTACCGGAGATTATTTCATTTGTCGTCAGCCATAAGCTAAATTGTAATGATGGTACAAAGAAAACTGGGACATATAAATTCCATTGCAATAAATGGGACAGGCTTGAAATCAAGTTAACTTTTTTTTTTTCTGATTCCATTTGGCATATCTTAGCAGCTTATTCCAAAGTACAGTACTGATTAGAATCATAGAATTGAAGAAGCTCTCTCAGAGCTGTAGAATTGCTTCGCATTGTGTGGCATGTGAAGCTTACACTTTTAATTACACCTATGTCTATGAAGATCCTCAGCCATCCAGGTCACGGTTATATCAAAAGTGGTTTTTTTTTAATTTTTGAAAAGGCAACTAGACTGATTTTTTTGAGGAAGAAGATGACGTTTCGCTACCTATCCTGAAAGCTTCATCAGTTGGATGGTGTTGGAGATGGAAGGACAGTTATTGACAGTCGAGATTCGTTTGTTTGGTGGGGGGGGGAATGATAGTTCTCACAGGATGGGGGGCAGGAATGGAAAGATTATGTTTTGTATGCAGTCAAATGGTCTTAACACTCTGAAAGCCATTGTGGGTATTTGAGGCTATATCTGTGACCTCATGGCAGTAGTGAAATGTAAAATTCGTTACTACCGGTTCTGTGGGCAAGAAAAAAGTTTCATAAGATAACAGAACGTTTAATTCAACTACATATGCTAGTTTTGTGACCGCTCAAGAAATACCGTATTTTTCAGAATATAAGACGCACCTACCTTTTTTGGTGAGGAAAAGAAGAAAAAGAAATCTCTCTCTGCCTCTGAGCAATTTTGCCTCCTTGCAGCAAACAGCCTGCTTTACTTTCATTTTCGCTTTCAGCATAGCTTGATTAGCACAAGGAAAAAAAAATCTGCTCCAGCAATTTACCTCTTTGCAGCAAGCAGCAGAGCCCTGCGTGTCAGGGTGGCAATTAATCCCATTCTGCTTTTGGGTAATTGCACCTTGATTTAGAGAAGTGGATCGAGGCTTTTCCCTTGAAGCATACTTTAAGAAAATAAACCCGGAGATATATTTTCTAAGAAAAACTCATTTATTTGTTATAAAGAAAATAAAACATCTTACTGATCTAATTAGTTACATCTTGGCAAAGCTTTCCCGGCCACCTCTCCTGGCCGGAGAACAAAGAAAAGATTGAAGAAAGTGAAAGAATGTGGACATGCGCAGTTAGCTTAAAGATAAGAACTTGGCAAGCTACGGTAAGTCTGAAAGTTCAAAAATAAGAGCTCATCTGGTAAATACAAAAACGCAGTGACACTGCGCAAAACAGCTGAAAGCAAAACAGCTGAGTCGGGAGGCTGATCCAATCAACTTGTGCTAATTAGGCTGTGCTGAAGCTGAAAGGAGCTGTTTTTTCTCGCTGTTTGCTTGCAAGGAGATAACTGCTGCCAGGCAGAGGCCAAAGGGTGGGGGCCAGTGGGTGGGCAGGGCTACATTTGGTGTATAAGATGCACCTAAATTTTTACCTCCTTTTAGGGGGAAAAAAGGTACGTCTTATACTCCGAAAAATACGGTAGTCAGGCACAGGAAGGGTTTTGTGGCTCCCGGTGTTTTCTTTTCTGTGGAGAAACAGGTCCAAATGGCTCTTTGAGTGTTTAAGGTTGCAGACTCCTGATCTACAGTTACGGAAAAAAGTGACTTATGACCAATTCTCTCACATTTACAACTGTCGCAGCATCCCCCATGATCGTGCAATCATAATTCAGCTTCTTGGCAACTGACTCATAGGTATGACGGTTGCAGTGTCCCAGGGTCATGTGATCCCCTTTTGCGGCTTTCTGACATAGGGCGGTCAATGGGGAAGCCACACACACTTACAACTGCAGTGATCCACTTAATAACTGTAGCAGGAAAGATGATAAAATGGGGCAAATCGCACTTAACAACCATCTCGCTTAAGCAACATAGATTTTGGGCTCAATCGTGGCCAAATAAATCGAGGACTACCTGTTTGTCCCCTTTGCCTTCCTGTTTCAGCACGGGACTAAGGCTTCCTAAGGCTTCCATATCTTGGCATTTTCTCAGGTGCTCATCAGAGATGGTTCGATTCATACAGTTTTACTTTCTATGGGAACAGCACATTAAAGGCATCCCTGTCTTCTGGTTAAACAGAACAGTTCACGCAGCCTTCCTTTTAACACATCATACACAAAAGACGAAACATCAAGGGGCGCTGAGCCACACCAGGTGATATTAAAAGAGAGAATGTGATTGTTTCACTGCAGGTTTTTTCAACATATCGCAAGCCCTAAACTCCATTTCTCTCCCCTTATCTGCCACCAACCAATATCCTTTCTCCTGTTATTACTCATTTTATAATTCTGCTGAGAGCCTTGTGGGGGCTTATTATAACCTAATATTCCTGGTTATCTCTGTTTAGAAGATAGGAATAAAAACAGACTTATGTCTCCCAATAGGCAACAGTAACAGTAAAAAAAAACAACAACAACAGGTTCAAATGTGAAGTTCGGATATGCCAAACATGGATGAAGTGAGCACAAGCAACTTAAGTTCAGATGTGTTAGAATTCCAAAATAACAACTCACCCACACAACATAAATCTAGAGTGATACATATTAATTTCAGTTAAATAGGGAGATTGAGCTCTGACTACAGGAATGACATTCAGAAGAGTAAACATGAATACATAAGTGTACTGAAGCATAAGATATCAAGCAATTGCACTATAAAATTCTGTATTTTGTTTTAATATGTACTGGCTTTTAACTATAGCAAGTGGCTACCAAACTGGGAAGGAAATGAAGGTTCTGTAGCTAAGATGTTCCACTGCTACTGCCATAAATAATGATTCCTTTATAATTTCTCACGTGTGGATACAATAGACGTTCACAAATCAGAGAAAAACAGTGTCAGCACTAGAGTAAATGCAGGTCGAAGTTATTTTATTTGAGACGATATCGAAACCTGACAAACAGAATGACAGAGTTGGAAGGGATTTTGGAGATCTTCTAATCCAATCTAATGCTCAAGCAGGAGACCGTATCCCATTTCAGACAAATGGCTGTCCGATCTCTTACAAACCTCCAGTGATGAAGCACCCAGAACTTCTGGAGCCAAGCCTTTCCACTGATTAATTGTTCTCACCGTCAGGAAATTCCTCCTTAGTTCTAGGTTCGTTCTGTCCTTGATTACTTTCCACCTTCTTGTCCTGCCCTCAGGTGCTTTGGAGCAGTGGTGGTCCATGAGAAAATTGTGGTGGTCCACAGAAAAATTATTTGCATTTTTTATATTGCACTAAATACTATTTATCTTTTTAAAAAATTCATATTAGTGGTCCGCGGGACTTAACATTATGAATTTAGTGGTCCCTGAGGTCCGAAAGGTTGGTGACCCCTGCTTTGGAGAATAGGTTGACTCCCTCTTCTTTGTGGCAGCCCCTGAGATACTGGAAGACTGCCATCAAGTTACCCCTAGTCCTTCTTTTCTTCAAACTAGACATACCCAGTTCCTGCAATGGTTCTTCATATATTTTAGCCTAATCTAGTTGCCTAGTCATCATTCTTGCTCTTCTCTGCACCGTTTCTAGAGTCTCAGCATCTTTTATTATTATTATCGTGGCGACCAAAACTGGATGCAATATTCCAATTGTGGTCTTACCAAGGCATTAAAAAGCGGTACTAACACTTCACGTGATCTTGATTTTTATCCCTTTGTTAATGCAGCCTTGGACAGTGTTGGCTTTATCCTAATATATTTTCTGGTCTTCATAGGAAGGGCCTTAAATAAAGGAGACAGAATGCTACAGTTAATGAAGGTTGGCTAAAACATCCACTGGGTGGCGCTAAAGCATCACACATACCACGTTTCAGGATTTCCTGGTATATTTTCAAGATGAGGCTAATCCTTTTAAATCTATACAGACGTAGCTAATTAACATGCTGATTCCCCCCCCCTTCTTTGAGCTGAGCAATCATGTGGAACAATGCACATTACTTCTCTGAAGAACGCCCTAAAATCATAAAAGGTCTGTTAGAGTGCACTTCGCATGGTGAAAAATAAGATTTTAGTGGCTATGTTTGTCAGGAGGTTAATAGTTAGATTCTACTTCTAGGCAAGATGCTGCTACCGCCCATTGTAAATCACAAAGGAATATTAGAGCTCAGAATTGAAAAGCAATGATTCCATAGGCACCGTTCCTTCAGTCCAGATGTTCTAAGGCAGAAGTGGTGAACTATGGCCCTTTTATAAGACTTGTGGACTTCAACTCCCAGAATTCCTGAGCCAGCATAACTGGCTCAGGAATTCTGGGAGTTGAAGTCCACAAATCATAAAAAGGGTTCTCCACCTTTATTTTAAAGGATTGTGGATTGTTAAGTCTCACTCAGTGTGCCAGTGGGCCTGCTTTCTCTTCCATTCCCTTCCTGCCTCCCCAGGGATGCTGAAGCTTTGAACAGGCAGAAACTATCTACTTTTCACTTCAGATCTATGTTCTGAATGTCACATTTTACAAACTCTCTTGTAATAAAGAACAAAGCGGGAAAAGCTTGTATCTCTACAGCGCTCGATGGGTTTAGCCTTTAAAAAGATAAAATGCACAGATGTTACTTTGAGAATTTCAGTGGGACCACCAGGCTTCCTTTACTAATGTTTTCCAATACATTCTCAAAGGAAAAAGGATAAAGAATTTAAGAATTTTCCACACATCAGGCAGTATGCACTAGTATGTTGCTTTGTTCTTGTGATTTAGAGTCCCAGCAACGTGGAACCACACTTTTAAAACTTGGTATTATTTAATGAAGTTTGAATTAATGGTCAAACGTACTGAATGTTCTGCCTCTCTCTTTTGTGTGGCTTTTGATAACGTGTTTGGGGCAACTATCTGTTATATATATTTGCCTATATTTGTTACATATGTGTTAATATTTATTAAGAGCCTTGGTGGCGCAGCAGACTAAAGTGTTGTTAAGTAGCACCAGCTGCCTGCAATTACTGCAAGTTCAAATCTCACCAGGCTCAAGGTTGACTCAGCCTTCCATCCTTTCGAGGTAGGTAAAATGAGGACCCAGATTGTGGGGGCAATAAGCTGACTTTGTATAAAAAAGAACACCGCTGGGGGGGGGGCAAAAGCCCTACTAAGCAGGTATATACAAAAGTATGAAGGCTATTGCTTAACTCATTGTAAGCCGCCCTGAGTCTCCGGAGAAGGGCAGCATATAAATTGAACCAATAAAATAAATAAATAATATGTTACATATGTGTTAATATGAGGACCCGGTTTATGGGGGTAATAAGCTGACTTTGTATAAAATAGAACACCGCTTTGGGGGGGGGGGCAAAAGCCCTACTAAGCAGGAATACACAAAAGTATGAAGGCTATTGCTTAAAAGCATTGTCAGCCGCCCTGAGTCTCCGGAGAAGTGGGGGCATATAAATCAAACTAATAAATATAAATCAAACTAATAAATAAATAATGTGTAGGGATGTATGACTTGTTTATTAGGTGTTTTTAATCCCACTTTTATTACTGAATATGTAACTCAAGGAAGCAATCATGCTTAATGTTCTTTCCTCCTCCTATTTTTCCCCCAACAACCACCCTATGAGATGGATTGGGCTGAGAGAAAGTGACTGTCCCAAATTCATCCAAACAGTTTTCATGGCTAAGGCAGGATTAGAACTCAGAGTTTCCTGGTTTCTAGCCTAGAAACCAAATTGGCTCTCATTAATGAATTAATTAAATTAAACTGCAGTGATTTGCTTAACAGCAATGGCAATGAAGGTTGTAAAATAGGCCATGACTCAATTAACATCAGTTGTGGTTGTAAATTGAGGACTAACTCTACCTTCCCAGGAATTAACAACTCCTTTCCAATCTTTTTGCAATGTATCAACCTAGGGGAATAATTAACTGGTTTCCTTTTTAACAGCCTTTTTAAAATGGGTAGATACTTTGTCAACCATTGGCTTGTGTTTATTCAATAATTCTTATTGTTGGGTTGGCAGTTCCATATTCATCCAAATGAAATCTGGATTGTGCCCTAA
Source organism: Pantherophis guttatus (assembly GCF_059756535.1). Lineage (NCBI taxonomy): Eukaryota > Metazoa > Chordata > Lepidosauria > Squamata > Colubridae > Pantherophis > Pantherophis guttatus. The sequence continues at coordinate 152,055,021 of NC_142066.1, forward strand.
TTTAAGATGAATTTGAATCCTCAAGGTGTTTTTCCAAAAGGCAACTGGACTTCCTTGGTTTTTTTCTTTGAAAAATGTTTCGCTTCTAATCCAAGGAGCTTCTTCTGTTCTAATTGATGGTGGGGATGCAGATGGACTGCTGAATCTGCAAGACAAGGGTCATTTTTTTGAAGTCAGCAAAGTCCACATTTTGGACAAAGAGGGCCACAGGTTTGAAAGTTCCACACACACTTGCACTCTGATTCAGATGATCCTGAGGTAAATCTTCAAGTGGCCTTAACGACTCTCGGAGAAAGTGCTAATGACCAGATGACTACAAAGAATATAAATCCTTCCATTCTCCACCAGTCAGTTAGAACCAAAGAAGCTTCTTAAGTGAGAAGCAAAATATTTTCAAAGGAAAAACAACAACAAGAAAGTCCAGTTGCCTTTTAGAAAAGCACCTTTGGGACAACCATAGCCTGGATGATTGAGAATCTGCACAGATAGATGAATTTGAGTGATACGATTTCTCCCTTCTGCTGATAGGTAATTGGGAAAGACGAGGTGGCTGTACCTTCTCATCTCTACAAAGTCATTCTCGCCAGGCGAAGTGAAGTGTTTCAAGATCCTTTGCTACTTGGAGCCTTTGTGGTACCAAACCGTCCTATTGGATTTGACCATCAGCTCCAGGAATTCCAAGTTGGCATTGAAGATCTGGAGAAAATGTCCGGTCTTGTTTTCTTCCCAGAAGTGAATAAATCTGAAGATGTTAGAAATATCTGTGAGGTTGATACTTGTAAGCTAATGACCCTGGAAGAATTTACTTTGTATATCACAACTCGGAAACTACAGAATGCAAGGACACCAGAAAGGCTAGGGAAAATCATGTCTGAGTTACGTGAAAAAGGAATTGACCCAGATGAGTATCTCTTAAAGGTTTATAACAAGAAGAAAGAAGAATTAGCTGAACAAACCACAGCAGAAGTTAGAGAAAGAAAAGTTGGTTGAACTTAAAAAGTTTGGTGTTGTATTTCCAGAGGTGTAGCTGTTAAAAAAGCTTTCATAACCATTCTCTTTGGCTCTTCCCCTATGATAAAAATATAAAATTTACCATATGAAATTGAAACATTCTCTGTGCTGGGAGTTGATAGGGGTGCTTTTCTAAATTAGCCGTCAAATATTCAAATTTATGGGATTCTTTCATGAAACGCTAGAAAAAAACCACTGGGAATATAAGCAAGATTTTTCCATTGCTATCTATTGAATGCTTTTCTAATATATTTGCTTTAGAAGTGTTTTATTCTTTCCTGTTAAGATTATATCACTGATTTTAATTTGACGTTTTTAGAATAATATCTATTATTTTCTTCCTTCCTCCTCCCTTTCCCCCACCCCCAGTTCCCCATTCAGCTGCTTTCTTCATGGGAATTTGATTAAATCCACATTTCTAATTTAAAATCTGGGTATACAGCATAAAACACACACACACACTCTGTTTAAATGTCTTACAATAATATCTCACGTTGAGCTCACATATTCTGCCATGGTTTGTTAAACCGTGATGTAATTACAAAAACATCAGTGACTGGATTTACAATGGCTAGGTCAGGCAACTTACTAAAGTAAAACCAAATGAACCATATAATACCTTGTGTGTGAATCCAGTCATTTGAGTATCTTTACTGCTCTAATAGGCCAGCTCATTTTTTTTATTATTATTATGGCCAGCTATTTTTTTTTTTAAAGACAACTGATTGCTTTTTGTGTGTAGTAATACATTATTATAATATATTAATAGTATTACTGTCCTGAATTTAAATCTCTTTTGATTCTTCAGACTAAGCATTCTTACTACCATCACATCTCTAGATTGGCCAATTAACACCCTGTTTTAACACTGCTTTTATTTATTTTTCTTTCTGCAACTTGTTTATTTGACAGATAGTTGATGCCCTGAGAGTGTTATTTTGAGTAAAGTGTTTTGAAATAAAGATTTTTCCAGGATTTCTATTCTGATTTCTGTTTTTTATCGAAGTTGTAGGATCAGGTACGAGATCCTGCCTTAGCTTTTTTTGGGTGTAAGTATATGTCAACACAAAGGTATGTTATGCTGTTTACCTTTTATTGTTCCGTCTTTACCCCACAGTTTCCATCACAAATTGCTTTTCAAGCTGCAAAATGAGAAGGAAAGACCACTTTTTTTTTAGGGGAAAGCAAAAGTTTGCATCTGTTTCAGTGATTCTCTTGAGTCACAGCTGGAGCCTCAATTTTAAGGCATAGCTTTCGGGTTAGAGATGCAAATAATATTCTAAAGGAAACATATGTCTAGACTGTAATGGGGTTTTGACTGTTCGTGGCCACAGAAAGAGTTGTAGACCAGTTTTAATGATTTGGCAGCAGGATTGGGCATTTGACCAGCCCTCACGGAAAAAAAGGGGGATTGGTAGTTGTGTTGCAGAAGAGTACAATACAACAATATAACAGTTAAGGTATAAGTAGCTTACGTTCACAAATTTCCATTGCTAAGCGATGGAATTGTTGAGTTGCATCTCATTTTATGACTTTTTTTTTTTTTTTTTGGCACAATTGTTAAGCAAATCACTGAAGTTGTCAAGTGAATCTGGTGCGGGGGGGGGCACTTTGATATTGCTTGTCGGAAGCCAGTTAGGAAGGTCAAAGATCAAAGATGGTGATCACATGACCCTGGCATTCTGCAACTGTCATAAATGCATACCAGTCACCAAACATCCAAACTTTGATGATATCATCCTGGGGATGCTGCAACAGTCATAAATGTTAGAACCAGTCATAAGTCACTTTTTTCAGTGCTGTTCTAACTTTGAACAGTCATTAAAAGAATGGTTGAAAACTGGGAACTACCTGCATTGGATTAAAGGAAGAGATTCCATGATTATTATTTTGGGTTTTTTAAGAAAACAAATGGAGAATTTAAAAGAGGTTGTCTAAACTGGCATTTCAGACAAGAAGGAAGAAAGGAAAAGGATTATACATCTTCTCGTGCCCGTAGAATTTAAGAAACCTTTAATCCATCTCATCTTGACATATTCAGGAGTCTGGTTTGATTATTTAAAACTCAACACTTTATTTAAGATAGAAAAGGTTGCTAGGACTACGTTGCATTTGCATATATGTTTTATAATTAAACTCCAGAAATGTAAAACAGCAATATAAGTATATTCTTGATTTTTTTTAAAGAGCTGCTGTTACTTAAAAAAAATATCAGAGGAACAAAAAGGATAACTGAAAATAATTGATTTGTTCTGCAATGTAACACATTCAAGTTTACCAACCTTCACATCCAGAAAAATACTTCCTGAAATTTTCTATGTAAAATACTTCCACTCTTTCTGAAAATTAGCATGCTGTGGATTCGATGGATCCTGACCTGGCAGCTTTCCAGGAGTTAAATAGTTCCAAAACGCTAATATCCTCCAGTGTTGGGATCCCAGCTCCCTAAATTCCCAGTGAACAATGCCAAAGTTGGAAAGATGTTTTTGGAATTCCAGTCCAATCTATCAAGTGCCAAATTCAGGAGAATAATTTTGAGATTTGGCTTTCCATTTTGCCAAGAATTTCCCTGAAAATTGCAATCCTTGGTCTTTAGAGGGCACTCAAGAGCTGCAAGAATTGGTTGGCTTATCTCACCAAACTCTTAAAAAATTTAGGAAGTTCTGCTGTAAGAGATTCTATACCATTCTGGACAAAATAGCTATCCAGTCTTTTCTGAAAACCTCCAGTGATAGAGCTTCCACAGCTTCCAGTGGTAAGCCTTTACACTGATCGTTCTCATTGTTATATTCACTAGTTCATTCATTCATTCATTCATTCATTCATTCATTCATTCATTCATTCATTCATTCAACATTTATTAAATTTCTACACTACCCATCTCCTAAATGGCTTCTGATGGTTCACAAGAATATAAGAAAATAAAATACATGACTAAAAAGTTTGGGGAAATTTCTGTGAAATGTGGGAGCACCACCAAAGAGAGTTTGCCAACCTAATTAATCTGCGTAGCTGGTGGTGTTACTCACGTTTACAGATAAATGCTAAATCCATATGGCCTGTTGGCAGAATGCAGATACCATACAGCTAAAGTAGAAGAACAGAGTTTCCAAGTTAGAGACTAATATGCAAGCAAGACTATAATTCAGGGAAATTGTGAGCGTTCCAGTAAAAATAACAAATTGAAGATGAATATGCTTCATGGCTAGTAAAAGATGAGTGAGGAAATGGATTTTCATAGCATCTCTAAATTGCTTTCCTTTCTCTATACTCAGATAACTAAAGCACTTGCTTTTGGTTTTCTTGTCCTTGGTACATGAGATTTCATTGAGAATCTGAATCAGGACTCGTGATATTTGAGAAATTGGTTCTCCACAAAACACAATGGAATACAACAAGCATTGATATAACAGTGTTCTTTCAAGCAGCAAATTGAAGGACTAACCATTTGCTCCTGAGATGAGGGGAACACACTCAGGAAGATCCCCTATTGATTGAGTCTTTTTTTTTTAACTGATGGTGACAATGTGACCATTGGAACTGTTAAGGTTCTGACCAGAAATCGGACAAGAAAGAAAAGTCAAGATAGCAGCTGGAATGGGTAGATGAGTTGAAGACCTACATCCTATCTTAATTTTTTCTTTTCAGAAGCTTCATTCAATCTCTTAATTGGGTAGATTTTCCAGGTCAGAAGAAGCTTCTCCAAATTTTATGGGAAAGCAAAGTAGCATAATTGGGCAAAATATTCTCAGCTTGAAGGCCATTTCAGAACAAAATATTCCCTGCTTTTCCTGTCATTGATCTCGAGTTTTGAACTAAATGGGAAATTTCATTTCTAAAGTTTCCAAAAGGAGCAATGAGCACTTGAAACAAAATTAGGTTTCCTGTTTATTTTTCATTATAAAATCACAGAAGTTTTTCAAAGAGTGGAGGTAAGAACTTACTTGTCTGTTCTACAAAACTATTAATTGGAAGAAGTTTAAAGCAATTGTTTTTCATTTTTTTAATGCTAAAATCCAGGAAACCATATTGCTAAAATTTTTCAGGTTGGTCATTAAATGTTGGTTACTCAACCTGGGATTCCTGTGTAAACTAGAGACTGAAATTGAGCAAGTTTCTATTTCATAATGTTAGGAACTCCTGTTGCCAGTTTTCAGCTATCGTGCCACCACATTTTCTAAATTTCTATCCAGCACGATTCCGCTTCTTTCTTCTCCTTTTGCTAGCAAATGATTTTTCAGAGATTTGGAACATTTTAGCAAGGAAAACAAAAACAAAAGAAGAGTAAAAATAATAAAAGTTTACGGATAGGAGAATCTTAAGGTATAAATAAAAAAAGACAGTTTTTCAAATTTAACTTTTTTTAGTTACTCATGAGGCCTTATGAGCATAAGTGAAATCCAGCAGGTTCTGACAGGTTCTGGAGAACCAGTAGTGAAAATTTTGAGCAGTTTGGAGAACTGGCAAATACCACCTCTGGCTGGACCCCGAGTGAGGTGGGAATGGGGATTTTGCAGTATCCTTCCCCTGGAGTGGGGTGGGAATGGAGATTTTGCAGTATCCTTCCCCTGCCACGCCCACCAAGCCACACCCACAGAACCGATAGTTTAAAAAAAATGGATTTCACCACTGCTTATAAGGATTAATAAACCTCTTTTACAGGGATCCAGTGAGGAAGGCAGCAAGATAAATTCATGGATAGTTAAAAGCAAATGACATTACACGAAGTCCTTGATTTATAACCATAATAGAGCTTGCCCATTAGGCTGTAAGTCATGATAGTTGTAAAGCAGGTCATCCACATGACAGACTCAATTTTACAACCTTTTTTGTACCATTAAGAGAACCCACGGTTTGCTCTGGGCAGTTTTTGCCAACAACTGGAAGTAAATGTTATTTTTTGGTTAAAAAAAAAAACATGGTCATGTGACCACAGGGTGCTGCAAACTGCCATAAAGGTGAGCATCCAATTACACGAATGTAAGTGTGTGTGATAATCAGAAACAGGTCTTAAGTACCTTTTGGAAGAGTTCATTATGAGACCGGTCATAAATTAAGGACTACCTGTATTACAATATTTACTCTGGAAACAGTTTTTTTTTTTTTTTTAATTTTGATTTATATGCCGCCCTTCTCCGGAGACTCAGGGCGGCTTACAAGGCGTTAAGTAATAGCCTTCATACTTTTGTATATTTATACAAAGTCAGCTTATTGCCCCCACAAACTGGGTCCTCAATTTACCTACCTTAGAAAGGATGGAAGGCTGAGTCAACCTTGAGCCTTGGCGAGATTCGAACCTGCAGTAAATTGCAGGCAGCTGGTGTTAATAACACGGTGCCTTAGACCACTGTACTACCAAGGTAGTACTACCAAACAGTAAGCAAACAGGCAGGGCTGGAAAAATTTCATTCCTATCTAAACTGTTAAAAACCATACACTTTTTTCCTAAAAATTCTGCTTATCAAATTCTCTGCCAGGTGTACAGATTTTCTTTTTGGCAGCAATTACCTAGAGCTTGTAGATGATTCTTTGTTTGGTAGAAAGTGTTTCACATGGTTATATTTAGCTGTTTTTGAAAAGGATCGTTGGAGCCTTCTTCTGACTCTGGCATCATGGTTGTTAGGTGGTGGAATGCCCAGCTGAGAGGATGTGACATCTTGCTCTGGTTGTGGTCCCCTCATCTCTTCCCTTCCATACATATTTTGAAGTCTGCCACCTCTGATGTGATGCTGATGGACAATCTGTGACTTCCGTCTCAGCTGCTTCCCTTTGCGCCCAGAAGGAATTTCTGCTTCTCTTCTCTCTGCGTGGAGTTTTGGCAGATAGCTTTCCAGCAGCCCTAAATGCAATGGGCAGAGAGTTTGGGTGGAACAAAGGTTGAAGAGATGGGCCACCACCCAGAAGGTCAGGTCAGGAGAGAGATTCTGTATGCCATCTGTTACACTTCAGGACTTATTTTGGCTGATGAAACATGCCTGCAAAAAGGGGATTGGTTAATGGGAAGTGGGAAACATCAGATCTGAAGCAGATGGAGCAGAGCCTGTTTGTCAATCTTTGCATGGATTGTTGGCTTGTGAGAAATTCCTAGTGACACTTGATCCTCCTGGTGATGGGGAATTGTTGAGTGGTAGCCTTCCTGGAATAAGTGTCCTCATCATATATTCCCATGCTGGCTGGGAATTGTGGGAATTGAAGTCCAGCCAGCTGGATCCAAAGTTAGAGACTGCCAACTATGACCCCTTCATCAGCCAAATGAGGAATTAAGCATGTTGCCTTGATCAATCTTCTCCGGAAAATTTAGTTGCCTAGCAATGAGGCTATAGGGAAAGATATGAATGTGAAGGGCTCAGCAAAGAGGTTGACTCTGCTTGGAAGATGCTCTTTTGCCCTGTTATTTTTGAATTGGCTTCTCCTGCAAATGCCAGAAGGATCTTTCTCTTGTGCACTCGAAAAGGAGTTGCAATCAGCAGGGTTGGAAAAAAATGTGCTTTCTTTAGTTGCAGGTCTGTCTAATCAACCCACCTACACACAGATTTCATGGTGCTATTTCCTAATAGCTATCTACGGCCATAATTAAGGGAAGACCTGGTTTCACTATAAATCATGGAAATGTGCTCTATAGGTGCCTGAGGTCTTTACCTAAAAATACTTGGAATACCCACCTCCGTGAATTAGGTCACATAAGAAAACATTAAAAAAATCATGCTAGTCTCTGCTTCCTGGAACCATTTTTGATGCACAATTCCATTGTGTTTTCTCAGTAACCGCACCGAGGTGCTTTCTCTCCTGAGGAGGGCAAAATTAGCAGTTGCAGAACAATACAGGTAGGCCTCAAACAAAATGGAACCCAGTTCTGTTGCCAAGCTAGACTGTAGTTAAATGAAGTTTGCCCCATTTTACAACCTTTCTTGCCACAATCGTTAAGTGAATCACTGAAGTTAGTAACGCAATTATTAAGTAAATCTGACTTCCCCATTGCTTGTCAGAAGTTCGCAAAAGGTGATCACATGACCCCGTGGCACTGCAACCGACGTAAGTATGAGTCAGTTGCCAAGAATCCAAATTCTGATCATGTGACCGTGGAAATATTGCCGTGGTTGTAATGTGAAAAACATTCATAAGTCACTTTTTTCAGTACTGTTGTAACTTTAAATGGTCACTAAATGAACTGTTATATGTCGAGGAGTACCTGTAATACCAAGTCTCTGAATAAGCGTGAGCAAGTGTTTAGATGCAAGTTGCATCTAAACATGCAAAAACAGCATGACTTGGCTTAAAACCCAACCGACAAAGGACCTGTTAAATCCTGATCTCAATTGCAAGAAAAGTACCAAAATAGCAAAGAATCTGGGGAGAAATCTTCTGAAAAACCAAATTTAGGTATATGGTAGAGGCAGGGGTGGGTTCTAATTTTTTTTACTACCGGTTCTGTGGGCGTGGCTTATTTTGTGGGCGTGGCTTAATGGTCATGTGACAATTCTTTAGGATTTAGCAGAGGTACTACCAGGCTTTTAACTGCTTGCAGAGCTGTACCGGTCTACTCATTTGTTTTTGGAGGCACCGGTCTACCCATTTATTTTTGCAGGCATCAGTCTACTCATTTATTTTTGCAGGCATCGGTCTACTCATTTGTTTTCTTTTAACACTGATCAGCTGGGCATGGTTTGATGGTCATGTGACAATTCTTTAGGATTTAGTAGTGGTACTGATCTACCAGGCTTTTAATTGCTTACAGAGCTGTATCGGTCTACCCATTTGTTCTTGGAGCGTTCCAATCTACCCATTTGTTTTTCGAGTGCACTGGTCTACCATCACATTGCCTTTTAATACTGATCAGCTGTAGGGCGGCCCTTTGAAGCCTGGCGGGAAGAGTTTAAACAGTTTTTTTCCTTCTAGCCGATCAGCTGGGACTCGGGAGGCAGCGAATAGATTGGGGGCGGGGCCAAATAAAAGATAAGAATAACACAGGAGGGGGCAGGGGCCCCCAACTCCTGAACAAAGCGAACCGGTTCGGGGACATCATATCGTCACCGCTACCAGCTTGGTTGAACCAGGCCGAACCGGGAGGAACCCACCACTGGTATGCAGCCAGAAAGTTTTGTATGCCGAGGCACAGAAAACAATGTTACTTTCCCACCGAATGGGTACTTATTTATCTACTCACATTTGCATACGAGTAACAGGCAAAGCAGTTGAAATATTACCAGGTAATTTGCAGCGAAGGTTGGTCAGAATGCAGAGGACATACACTTCCCAGCAGCAGAGACATCACTGAAGAATGAACAAAAAGTCAAGGTGGCAATAACAACATATGCAACTGAAAGCCCACCCCGAAAAAGGGGTGGAACTCCGATGACATGCTTGTGGCCACCATCTTGACCCTCCATTTCCCTGCATGCAACCTTGGCTGCTTTCCTTGTTTTCAAAATAGTTGTAGAGTAGAAGCCATCTATATGTATGCTGCAGTGATGGGTTGCCCCTGGTTCGGACCGGTTCTATAGAACCGGTAGTAAAATCAGTGTGAGGCTCCGCCCACTGACCCGGATGTCATCAGAAGCAATCTGCGCATGGCGCGTGTGGGCACGATGCGAACCGGTAGTAAAGGTAAGTAGAACCCACTCCTGGTATGCTATAATGGCATGGCAAACATCTCACATCTAAGGACCCTCCCTAATTTCTGTAAAACTGAGTATTGGTACTTTCTGACTTGCAAGATTCTGCCACTGTAACCTTACAATTAAGTACAGGTATCCTCGGCAATTCGGAAGAACGCAATTAGTAGATTCGTAAGATCATAGATGGTTAGGGTTAGAGAACTTCTAGTCAGACAGTTTAGGCTGATGATGTTGTGTGAAAAATAGGAGGAGGAATATCATCTCGCCACCTTGAGATAATCATAAAAAATAGGAAAGGTGGAGTATCAATCAATCCATCAGTCAGTCATCATCATCACCCTGGAGAAATGGCTGTCCAATCTTTTCTCCCGTGATGGAGTATCCATAACTTCAGGAGACAAGCAGTTCCACTGTTTTAAAGCTCATAGCTATAAAACAGAGATCTTCAAACTTGGCAGCTTTCAGACTTGTGGACTTCAACTCCCAGAATTCTCCAGCCAGTTATGACCACCATTTGTCTGAAATGGTATAGGGCAGTGGTCCCCAACCCCCGGTCCGCGGACCGGTGCCGGGCCGTGGAGTACCTGGCACCGGGCCGCGCAGCGGCCGTGGGACAGGAACGCTGCAGCGCAAAGGCTCCTGGGCCGTGCGCAATGGGCCTGCGCAAAAGCTCCTGGGCCGTGGCCCCACCCCTGCGCGCGCTCAGCGGGCCGCGGCGATAAAAAGGTTGGGGACCACTGGTATAGGGCTTCCTTCCTGAGCGGGGGGTTGGACTAGAAGACCTCCAAGGTCCCTACCAAATCTGTTATTCTATTATTCTCTTTTCTGGAGGGCATCAAGTAGATGACTAATGCAGATTAATTCTGTAAATTCTCCGGATGGAAATCAATAGCTTGGTTATTGCTGGTAGCTATTTTCGAGCTGCGTGGTAGTCTTGCTATACAGTAGCTGCTTGACATTGGGTAAGCATTGGGCACATGCATCACCACTTTTGTGTTTTTTTTAATTGAATTGTGTAGTGATTCTGTGGCATTCTCTGGCTTCCGGGAAGAAGAGACACAGCTTCTTATGAATGACCTTCAGTATGTTGATTTTAATATAAAACAGAGTGAAGAGCTACAGCCTAGAACAAAAGTCGGGTTTCTTAATAAGAACAGCACAAAATCATGGAATTGCAGAGATCATCTAGTCCAGCCCGCTTTGACATGTAGGAAAACCAGCCCATGAGAGGTGACTATCCATTTCAGCCTCTTCTTAAAAACTGCAGAGGTGCAGAACCCACGACCTCCAAAGAGATTTTTCTTTACCTATTTTTCTTATACAGGTAGTCCTCAACTTACAACAGTTCATTTAATGACCCGTTTGAAGTTATAATTTATGGTTATTTTTGACACTTACGGCCATCGCAGCATCCCATGGTCACGTGATCAAAATCCAGACGCTTGGCAACTGACTCACATTTATGACTGTTGAAGAATTCTGGGAGTTGAAGTCCACAAGTCTGAAAGCTGCCAAGTTTGGGGACCCCTGTTATAAAATATAGCTACAACTTATAGCCCTTTGGTAGCAATCTACCTAGGAATTTACTGGTAGTCCTCAAGTTACAACCTTTCATTTAATGATTGTTGGGAGTTATGACGGAGCTGAAAAAAGTGACTAACTATCTGTCCTCGAAGTTACGACCATCATATCACTCCGCAGTCTGTGATTGCGCTTTTGCAACTTTCTGACAAGCGAAGTCAACGGGGAAGCTAGGGTCACTTAACAACTGTGTTACTAACTTAACAACTACAATGATTCACTTAACAACTGTGGCAATAAAGGTTGTAAAATGGAGCAAAATTCACTTAACAACTGTCTCGCTTGGCAACAGGAATTCTGGGCTCAATTGTGATCATAAATTCGAGGACTACCTGTATATGATTTTCTGTCCTACAGTGGACAGACACAAATAAAGAAAGCCAGACTGTATATTAGATTATCTAGGTTACCCTTCAGTCCTTCCAAATGAGCCATTTCTCTGTCACTTATTTAAATGATTCCTCCTCAACAAGAACAGGTAGTCTTCCACTTATGACAGGTCGCTTAATGATTGTTCTAATTTACAAGAGATCATCCCAGGGCTTCCTATGATCTGGATCCCTCGCTCCACAGTTACATGAATCCATTTTGGCTGCTTGGCAACCAGCTCGCATTTATGGCCATTTGCAGTATCCCGCAGTCATGTGATCACGATTTATGACATTTTTTTGCCAGAAACTTGCTTTTAGTTCTAGTTTCTGGCAAAGCAAATACCCATTGGAGACAATGGATACACTTAACGTCCACCACAAAAAAGGTTGTAAAATTGTTCATGGTAGTCATGGCCAATTAACAACCGACACGATAGAATAGAATAGAATAGAATAGAATAGAATAGAATAGAATAGAATAGAACAGAACAACAGAACAGAACAGAACAGAACAGAACAGAGCAGAACAGAATAGATTTTTTTATTGGCCAAGTGTGATTGGACACACAAGGAATTTGTTTTTGGTGTACATTTGCTCTCAGTGTACATAAAAGATATGTTCGTCAAGAATCATAAAGTACAACACTTAATGATAGTCATAGGGTACAAATAAGCAATCAGGAAACAAAATCAATATAAATCGTAAGGATATCAGCAACAAGGTTACAGTCATACAGTCATAAGTGGGAGGAGATGGGTGATGGGAACGATGAGAAGATTAATAGTAGTGCAGACTTAGTGAATAGTTTGACAGTGTTGAGGGAATTATTTGTTTAGCAGAGTGATGGCGTTCAGGGGAAAAACTGTCCTTGTGTCTAGTTGTTCTGGTGTGCAGTGCTCTATAGCGTCGTTTTGAGGGTAGGAGTTGAAACAGTTTATGTCCAGGATGTGAGGGGTCTGTAAATATTTTCACAGCCCTCTTTTTGACTCGTAGAGTATACAGGTCCTCAATGGAAGGCAGGTTGGTAGCCATTATTTTTTCATCTTATTATTATAATACCAACTTCAGTTATGGTCATAAGTTGAAGACTATCTGTAACGTAGGAGTGATAAGATATATAAAGTTTATGGTTCCAGTCTATTTTTTAAATTTATCTTTTACTAGAAGTGCAGTTAGAACTTTGCAGAAAATCAGAATACCCAATGTTCACATACCTAGGTTTTGTCCATTCCAGATCAAATCAGGTTCTCTCTACAGGTAATTCTTGACGTATGATGCAATTGGGATCAGAATTTCCATTGCTCAGCAAGGCTGTTGTTGTCCAATTTTATGATCTTTTTTGTTAGGATTGTTAGGTGAATCGGTGTAGTTGTTAAATGCACCTCACAGTCGCTAAGCAAATCAGGCTTCACCCATTGACTTTTCTTGTGGGAAACAGCTGGGAAGGTCACGGATGGCGATCACATCACCTCAGTTTGCTGCATCTATTGTAAGTACTGTGCATGCTGGTTGCCAAGTGCCCAAATTTTAATCCTCTGATTGAGGGAATGCTACTACTGTCTTAAGCGTGAGGACCAATTGCAAGTCCTTGCGCACGGTCACTCATGCCCTTGTCACTTCCCACCTGGACTACTGTAATGCTCTCTACATGGGGCTTCCCTTGAAGAGCACCCGGAGGCTCCAGCTGGTCCAGAATGCAGCTGCACAGGTGATTGTGGGAGCGACGTGGCGCTTCCATGTAACACCTCTCCTGCACGAGCTGCACTGGCTCCCAGTGGTCTTCCGGGTGCGCTTCAAGGTAAGAGCCATGGTGGCGCAGTGGTTAGAATGTAGCATTGCAGGCTAATTCTGCCCACAGCCAGCAGTTCAGCAATTTGAGTCTCACCGGCTCAAAGTTGACTCAGCCTGCCATCCTTCCGAGGTGGGTAAAATGAGGACCTAGATTGTTGGGGGCAATATGCTGACTCTGTAAACCGCTTAGAGAGGGCTGTGGATCACTGTGAAACGGTATATAAGTCTAAATGCTATTGCTAAGACACTAAAAGGCTAGAACTTGGGAGACTATGAGTTTCAGTCCCACCTTAGCCATGAAAGCTGGTTGGATGACATTGGGCCATTCACCAGAAGACGGTGAGTTCTAGTCCTGCCTTAGGCATGAAAGCCAACTGGTAACTTTGGACCACCCTTCTCTCTCTCAGCCAAGCCCATGCCACAGGGTGCTTGTTGTGGGAAAAACAGGAGGAGGAAGGAGAATTAGATATATTTGCTGCCTTGAGTTGTTTATAAAAAAAAGATAATAAAGACAGGATATAAATAAAATACAAAAAAATAAAATATATATGTACTCTGGAACTCCTTAGAAGAAGGTTGGTGCTAGCAGACATATCAGAAGTTTAGTTAGTTAGAAAATAAGAACATCCTGTAGGATCAGATCACAACCTATTCTGCAGTCATCTAGCATTTTGTTTCTCACAGCGTGGGTCAGATATTTTAGGATTTTCTGAAATAACGAGATGGGGATCTCATTTGATTCTCTCATTCTCATCCCTATAGCAGTGAGGTGCCATTGAGTCACAAGACTTAATAGATCTGCCCTCCACAAATTTATCCATTTTCCTGTTCAAGACACTTAAATCAATGGCTATCATCACATTTTGCAACAACAAATTTCGCAGGTTAATTATGCACAAATTACCCGGGAAAAAAATTATTTCATTTGTCTCTTCCAAATCTTCCAATCAATTTCACTAGAGAACCCTTGGACTTAATGCTGAGAGGAAAAAAGCTCTTCCTGAAACCATTTACAGTTTTATAAACCAGGGATCACATTACCTCAGTGTTTCTCAACCTTGGAAGCTTGAAGATGGGTGGACTTCAATTTCCAGAATCCCCCAGCCAGCAGCGCTGGCTGGGGGATTCTGGGAGTTGAAGTCCACCCATCTTCAAGCTACCAAGGTTGAGAAACACTGCATTACCCCCTTAGTTTTTTTTTTAAAATCTAAACTAGAAAGCTCCCAAAATTCTAACCTTTCCTCATAATAGATTTGTTTCAACCCCGTCAAAACATTCACTTATCTACTTCTGCATTTTCCGTAGCTTTATTCCACTCCTTTTCAAACCTGATAGAATTACAGAATAAGAGTTGGGAGGTCTTCTAATCCAATCCCCTGCTCAAGCCAGAGAACATTTCAGACAAATGGCTGTCTTCTCTTCTTTAAAACCTCCAGCTATGGAGCCCCCAACTTTTGAAGGCAAGCTGTTTCACTGGTTAATAGTTCTCACTGACAGGAAATTTCTCCTTATTTCTAGGTTGGACCTATCTTTGATAAGCTTCCATCCTTTACTTCTTGTCCTCCCTTCAGGTACTCTGGAGAATAGGTTGACCCCACCCCCTCTTCCTGTGGCAATATTGGAAGAAACTCCCCAGGCTAAAACAAAGAGGGGCAGCTTTGAAAAATAGAGAGTGGATATATTTGCACAGGAAGATTTTAAAATCATTTTTAAACTATGCACTGCCTTAACATTCCTACAATGAACTTGCCAAGCCTTTTAAGAGGGGGATGCTGGCCAGCAGCTGCTGGTGAGATCCCATATAAATTTTTACTTCAAATGGAGACAGGAGTCTAGGGCACTCCAGGCCAAGATTACTGGCTGCAATATTTCCTTTCCCCATCCTGGATTTCTGCTCAGCCAGGCAAGCCTTTCAATCAATACACAAACAGCTGCTAATTCCGCTTCCGCAGAACCGACTTAAGAAGTATCTGAATAAAGATGTTCGCATCCTCTGCAATTCTTACATTTGGGGGTGGGATAAATTGTACAGGTCAGAGTGATTTCTGCACATTTGTTTTTAAGTAAGAGCAATAGTTTAACTCTTTAAGGGATCCATTGTATGACACCCGTTTTATAAAAGTACCAAAAAGCATCAGTAACCACCAACCGCCACACTTACTAATGGGTATCTAAATCTTGGATAAATTTAGGTTTGGGCAGAAAGTGATTGCAAGACATCCTGCCCTGGAATTTACTGCGCCCACAAGAAATTTACACAACAGACATTATATATATAGTAATTGTGAGAATAGCAACTGTGAGAGGGATCTAGAAGTCTCAGTGGATGTTGTGGCTCCGTTACCTGAGCCTGTGTCATCGGCAGGAGAGGACTCCGAGAGTGAAGGAAAGGAGGTGGCAAGGCCTCCCTCTCCAGGACCCTCCTTTTTGGCAATGCCTTGGGTGTCCGCCGAAGGGCAAGAGATAGGGCCAGGGCCAAGCATGTCCACGCAGCCACAGGTGGACAGTGATGAGAGTAATGATTCTTGGCTGGATCCATGCCAGTGTCGCAGAGATAAGCGTGCGCAACAGAAGAAAAAGCGTGCCCGAGATTAGGCTGAGTCACTGGACCACACCCCACAGGGTATAAAAGGGAGCGTGGTGGGCAGTCAAGCCTTGTGACGAACAAAGCTGAAAGTTTCCACGCCATTCTGCATTGCCGGACTTTTGCTATAGACTTTGCTGGATTATATTTGGACTTGATTTACTCTGTAATTATTGAGCATTTTATTTTGATGTACCAGAAGCGGAGAGAAGTTATCTCTTTCCTTTGTAGTAATAAACTCTTGGCAGGCAGCCAAGTTCCGTTATCATAAGGAAAAGGATTTTGTCGGCTGGTTTGGTCTTTAACTCTTGGACGTCTGTTGGTGTGTGTGCATGTGGGACAGGGACAGAACAGTGGACCACCACTTAAGCATGAGCCAGCAGTGTGCAGGAGCTGCCAAAAAAGCCAACGCAGTCCTCGGCTGCATCAACAGAGGGACAGAATCAAGATCACGTGAAATGTTAATACCATTTTATAATGCCTTGGTAAGGCCACTCTTGTGGTCCAGTTTTGGTCACTTCAATACAAAGGAGATGCCGAGACTATAGAAAAAGTGCAGAGAAGAGAACAAAGATTTCAAAGTGTCTGGAACAGAGATGGTATTCAGCAGGTTCTGACAGTTCTGGAGAACCGGTAGTGGAAATTTTGAGTAGTTTGGAGATCTGTTAAATACCATCTCTGACTGGCCTGCCCCCGTCTATTCTCTGCCTCCCGAGTCCCAGCTGATTGGGAGGAAATGGGAATTTTGCAGTAACCTTCCCCTGGAGTGGGGAAGGAATGGAGATTTTACAGTATCCTTCCCCTGCCACGCCATGCCCATCAAGCCACGCCCATAGAACCGGTAGTAAAAAAATTTGAATCCCACCACTGATCTGTAAACCCTACGATGAACAATTGACATAGGTATGTCTAATCTAACAAACAGAAGGCTATGAGTGACATGGTAGCAGTCTTCCAGTATTTGAGTGGCTGTCACTGAGAAGAGGGAGTTGAGCTATTCTCCAAAGCACCTGAGGGCAGGACAAGAAGTAATAGGTGGAAGATAGGTGGAAATCTAACTTAGAAGTCAGGAGAAATTTCCCGACAGTGAGAACAATTAAACAGTGGAATGGCTTGCCTTCAAAAGCTGTGGGTGCTTCATCATTGGAATTTTAAAGAAGAGATTGGACAACGATTTGCGGGAAATGGTAAAGGATCTCCTGCTTAAGCTTGGGGCTGGACTAGAAGACCTCAAAAGTCCCTTCCAACCCTATTTTTTCCATGTTCTGTGTTCTATATTTGCATCTTGATATGTCTCTTAAAACCAGCTAGATGAAGTTCATTAAATAGAAAATCTGATACATCAGCCATCAACAGGTACATAGAGATATACCCTATATACGAACCATTTAAGAGATATAGGTAGTCCACACTTTCCATGTACCAGTAACGGTTCAAAGTTATAATGGCACTGAATGAGGCATTTTACAATAGGTTCGAAGTTATGGCCATTGTAGCCCCTTACTTTGACATTTGGGCTTTTCCAATTAAAAGTAGTGGGTTTTTTTTAAATTACAAATCATTTAATTTCTTCCCCAGGTACAAAATCATACATATTTTTGTTTCCCTTTCAATTTACAGTGAGGAACAAGTCTAATTAATTGAGAAAATAAATACAATTAGGAAAACATAGGCACATAAATTCTGCATGTGGAAATTAAGGTGTCATGTCCCATAGACAGTCCACTCTTTGAGTTTTCGAAAGCAAATTGTTAAAAATTGTGGAGGGGACGGGTTCCGTCATGCCTTTAACTCTTAGACAAAACATCTGTTTGCTTTGAAAATACTGCAGGACAAGCAAATCAGGAAAAAAAAAATCAGCATTCAGCAATATATAACAGGCTAGGGATGTGGAGAAGCTCAGATAATAATCCCATCCGTAACTCTGTTTCCACCCTATAAAAGTATGCTACTATTTTTTTTTTATTCACAATTGTTCTTTCCCATGGAATATAAGGCAAGTTGCTGTAATGAAATTGAAAGGGTGGGGGGAAGTAGGTTTGGAACAGAACATGAACTATTATTTGCTTATTTATTTTATTTTTTCATATTTGTATACCGCCCTACTCCCGAAGGACTCAGGGCGGTGAACAGCCATAAATAAAATACAAAGACATACAAAAGTTAAAAACTATTAAAAAACAGATTAAATAATTATGAAGATACACATGCACACACTGACAAGTAAGATTACAATCTTAAAATCAACATAAATGGACACTAGAAGGACCACAGAACATAAAATCATTGGGCTAGAAGGGACCTCAGAGGTCTTCTAGACCAACCCTCCGCTCAAAGCAGGAGACCCTACCATCCCGGTCAAATGGTTGTCCAGTGTATTTTTTAAAAAACTTCCAGTGATGCAGCACTCACAATTTTGGAGACAAGCCGTTTCACTGATGTCTTCCAGAACCGATGAAGCTTCTTGGATGAGAAGCAAAACATCTTCTTCTTCCTCGTGGAAAGAAAAGCCCAGTTGTCTTTTGAAAAAGCAACTTTGCGAAAGCTATTCCAGTAGTTAATTGTTCTCGTGGTCAGGAACTTTCTCCCTAGTTCTACGTTGGATCCAGTGGTGAAATCTAAAATTTGTTACTACCGGTTTTGTGGGCGTGGCTTGGTGGTGGTGGGGGTAATGTGACTGGGTGGGCGTGGCCAATGTTTTTTTTTTTTTACTTTTAAAACCATTTTTTCTACAACCTCTTCGGCAAAGAGGTTATTAAAAAAAATGCTTTCAAAAGGCTCTGACGATCCCAGCTGAGTTGCCTGATCGTCAGAGGCTTTTTTTCTTTTAAATGCCTCTGCCGATCAGGCAACTCAGCAACTCATATCGTCACCGCTACCGGCTCGGAGGAACTCCAATATAAGTCAACTGCAGCGATTCAGTTAGCAACTGAGGCAAGAAAAGTCATAAAATGGGGCAAAAACTCACTTGACAATGATCTTTTCTTAGCAACTGAAAATTTTGGGCTCAATTGTGGTCGTTAGCTGAGGACTACTTACGTTTTATTTCATTATTTTTGTTTTGTTTTTTTGTCCTTAGGAACTTGCAATAAATAAGCTGGCAATAATTAGGCCTTCTTCAGAGAAGGAAATGGAGGATTTTTTTCTAAGTGGGAGAGATATATCACTCATCTCGAAATCTTACCATGTTGTGTTCTCACAGAAGGTACACAGGAACCGGTTCTTTTCATCCTTAAGATTAAATAAAGATCCAGGGTCTTAGCTGCATATATGAAAATGTCTAGGCTAGGTATAAATAAACCAGTGAACTTTAGACAGGCTCCAAAACCTATTTCCAGTTCACAGCATCTTCACTGAAGACAAAAACCTTCCAGCAAGTGAAGTGTTTACATAAACGCAGTAAAAAAAATATAGCAATGATTCTGTTCAGACTGGCATATCAGTTGCTAGGGTGGCGTTGAACAGGAAAGTTTGAAATTAATATCAAAAGCATCTTATATCTAAGAAGATCATTCGCTGTTCTTTTCACAGAGGAGAGTAATTTTCACACATATATATATTTTTCCTTTTTCATATTTTTCTTGACCTTTTGTATCTTTTCGTGGATCATCCGGCTAGTTTGAAACATTGCATGTTTTTACTCCAGATAAAAACTTAAGAGAAATCATTCTATATTCATTTGTTAATTTAATTCAAGGTCTATTTTGACCTGTAGTTAGTTATTCTCAGGTTGTAGGCTCACACAATGTCCTGAACCCCAAACCTGAATTTACAAAATACAGTTTCAGTGTGCATAGATGATGCAATGTCAAAACACGTAAGTTGTAATAAAGTGTGACTTAATTTAAGGTAAAGGTAAAAGTTTGCCCCATGCAAACTCTCACCAGGCTCAAGGTTGACTCAGCCTTCCATCCTTTCTAAGGTAGGTAAAATGAGGACCCGGTTTGTGGGGGCAATAAGCTGACTTTGTAGAAATATACAAAAGTATGAAGGCTATTGCTTAACGCCTTGTAAGCTGCCCTGAGTCTCCGAAGAAGGGCGGCATATAAATCAAAAACTAAAATAAAAATAAAATGCAGTCGTTTCTGAGACTAGGGGTGGTGCTGATCTCCGTTTGCTAGCCAGGGAAGCCATCGTTGTCCAAAGATATTTTCCATGGTCATGTGGCCAGCATGACTAAACATTAAGGCGCATGGAACACTGTTACCTCCCCACTGAAATGTTACTTAGCAAAAAGTAACATTAGCAAAAATGTATTCGAATTTAAGTCCAATTTGCTGGAAGTGCAAGCAGGCACAGGGCACTTTCTTCCATGTCTGGTGGCTTTGCCCAAAAATTAGGAAGTATTGGGAAAAAATAAGAATTTGGCTAATAGAAATAACTTCGGAAAAAATAGAACTCAAATCAGAGATAATCATCACCAGGGATGATTAAAGAAAACTATAGGAAAGAAATAAAGTATTTAATATTACACATAGTCACTGCAGCCAGATTGGCACTCGCTCAATATTGGAAAACTGATCAACCGCCAACAGATCAATTGATAATCCAAAAAAATCTATAATTGTGCGGAAATGGATAAATTAACATTTGAAATGAAGGATAAGGTAGACTCAAAATATTATATAGGGTGGAATAGGTGATATGATTGGATAACTCATAGAAATGAGAGTAAATGTAAAATTCTGTAGGATAACAATAATTAACAAATATTAATAAGTTAATAAGATAATGGACGTGTGAGCAAAGTCACTTTTTCTTTTTATGTAATGTTGTTTGTATTAATATATATGTATTTTGTATATACATGGTATAGTATTTTACTTTTATATGTTTAATAAAATTTGTTTTTAAAAATTAAAAAAAAAGAAATGTTACTTATTTATCTACTCGCATGTACATGTTTTGAACTGCTAGGTGGGCAGGAGCAGACGGTAACGGGAGTTTTCCTATCGCATAGGACTTGGGTCTCGAACTTGGGCTGTCAGCTTTCCAGCCGACAAGCTTAACGTCTTTAACCACTGAACACCGCACTCTTTAATTTGATTTAATAGACCTTAATACAATGGATTTTTTTTAATGTAAGAGACATTTTTGTGCTGATCCATAATGCATTGTGTTATAATGATAGAAGTTGCTGCATTCACAAAATAACAAATTAAGTCACCACTATCAGTTTAGGTCATCTGCATCAATGTCATTTGTATAATGTCCATTATTCCCTGTTAAGTATCAGTGCATTAGTTCACCTCAGTTAGTAATGATATCTTCATACAAAGGACCTAAATCAATACCAACAACTTATTCATTGACACCATGACACCATCATGCAACTAAAGTGATGCAGTGATGTATGTCTGATTTAATGGACATTCTGGAATAACAGCCTCTTCTCCAAATTGATTAGTTAAATGGAGATCTCACTGTGTTGGTCAGATTCTAAAGTATTATCTGCTCAATCCCATTTTAGCTGATGTTGTATAAACATGTACAGCCAGACTTAATTCTGCGTAGACATATGTAACCTAATAAATACATTTATTTTTCTAAACCAAAGCCATGGGAACTGAGAAGAAAATTCTGGTTCATTCATTCAGCCAAGTTCCAATGAGAACACAAGACAATTGCTTGAAGCAAAGGAAAGCTTTATTTGATAACATAACAAACAGTTTAACAATTGAAAGTGGCCAGGAGTTAAAAAGACAGGATCTGGTAAGGAGGAAATGCAATTTTCTCAGTGTGCCTGGTATGATAATCTCTGTTCCTTTGTGTGTCTAGGTGTTAAATTTCGGGTGATGCATCTGGCATCAAAGAGAGTCACATTGAGTGGTTAAAGAATTTCAGAATGCAGAATAACAGAGTTGAAAGGAAGTCCTCTAGTTCAACCTCCTGCTTAGGCAGAAAAACCTATACATTCCAGGCAAATGGCTTTCAAATCTCTTATTGAAAGCCTCCAGTGATGCACCATAACCTCTGAAGGCAAGCCATTCTATTGAGTAATTGCTCTCACTGTCAGGAAATTTCTCCTTAATTCTGGGTTGGATCTCCCATTGATAAATTTCCATCCATTATTTTTTGTCCTACCCTCAGGTTCTTTGGAGAATAAGTCAATCCCCTCCTCTTTATGGCAGCCCCTCAAATACTGGAAGACCACTGTCATATCAGTCCTTCTCTTTATTAGGTTAGACCTCATAGAATACAAGTATTTCCATAGCTACAGGGGATTTTCTTAGATTATGACTGATTTATTTATTTATTTATTTATGTATTTGTTCAACTTGTATGCCGCCATTCCCCGAAGGCGGCTAGTATTTGCAAATGTTCTAATGGGAAGCGCACTTAGTTTCAGCCTAAATTTCAATAGAGGTGGAAGGACCTAAGGCAAAAGCGTGGGGAGCGTGGGGAGGTTGCCTACATGTGGGCCCACACCCATAATTCAATGTGCTCCACCCCTCCGCATGCGCGCCCCCCGCTTTTAGCATGTGATGGCACAGTGGGCCTGGTAGGCCCATTTTTCACCCTCCCCAGGCTCCAGAGGCTTTCTAGGAGCCTGGGGAGGGTGAAAACAGCCTTCCCCACCCCCACCCCCACCCCCGAGGTCCTCTAGAGGCCGGAAACAGCCCATTTCCCAACTTCCGGTGGGACCGAAAGGCCCAAAAATCAGCTGGCTGGCGCACACATGCACGCTGGAGCTGAGCTACAGCAATGCTCGTGTGCCCACTGATACGGCTCCGTGTGCCCTCTGCGGCACCCATGCCATAGGTTCGCCATCACGGACCTAAGGGATCTTTTGTTTTATTGTTTGAGAATTCCTTGGAAGGTCAGGAGTGGTCAGGTATTTTTTTATTGGAGTGGATGGGATGGATTTTATTTATTTATTTATTTATTTATTTATTTATTTATTTATTTATTTATTTATTTATTTATTTATTTATTTATTTATTTATTTATTTATTTATTTATTTATTATATTTCTATACCGCCTTTCTCCCGTAGGACTCAAGAGGGTGTACAGTCAAGAAAAATATAGATACACAAACATCATAAAATTGCTAATTAAAATTATTACTATAACATAGTTTGGCCCAATTAAATAAAACCCAGAATTAGATAACATTTAAAAAATCATTCACATGTTTGTATGTTTAGCCCCGCCTGTTGGAACATCAGGGTCTTGAGGGCACGGCGGAAAGCACAGAGATCAGGGATATTCCGTATCTCCGGGGGCAGTTCATTCCAAAGGGTTGGAGCCCTCACAGAGAAGGCCCTCCCCCTGGGAGTCGCCAGTCGGCATAATTTGACTGACGGTACCCTGAGTAGTCCCTCCCTGTGAGAACGAACTGGTCGGTGGGAGGCTATTGGTGGCAAAAGACGGTCTCGTAGGTACCGAGGTCCTAAGCCATGGAGCGCTTTAAAGGTGATGACTAACACTTTGAATTGCACCTGGAAGACCACTGGGAACCAGTGCAGCTCGCGTAGGAGAGGTGTTACATGGGTGCAACGAGATGCACCCATAATCACCCGCGCGGCTACATTCTGGACCAGTTGGAGCCTCCGGGTGCTCTTCAAGGGGAACCCCATGTAGATAGCATTACAGTAGTCCATACGGGAGGTGACTAGGGCATGAGTGACCGTGCACAAGGCGTCCCGATCCAGAAAGGGACGCAACTATGATATAAGGGCATTTCCATCTCATAGAACATTAACATTAAAGTTCCCCATACTATGTTCTGCATTTTGAACGCAGAGTCAAAAATGAAATATTTCATGAAAATGCAAAGGTGTCATTTTGCCCAAATGCCCTGAAACATTTCTAGATTTTCTTTCCCTGACACCACTAAGCAGAAGTTCACGCTTCTCCCACAGTGTGCATATATTTATTACTCCCATAAGCTTTTTCTAAATGGATATGGTAGGAAGCAACCATATCTCAAAGTGGTCACTTTAGTTAGGACAGAAAGACCAGTATGTGAAAAGCATTGGAGTCCATGGAAGATGAACTGCTGGCTGTTTGAGTGCATTAAACAATTAAGACAATAAACAGAAGGGATCGGGGAAGGAAATGCATCACTTTTCATTATGTTGCATTAATGTTCTTTTCTCCCAGCTGGATTTTTTTTTTTAAGCAGCTGTGCTGATTCAGAAGCAGAACGCTATTCCCATTATGCAACAGGATTACTTTTTAAATAATGCCTTCCTGACAATTTCTGCACACCAGCCTTTTCTCTCTCCTTCCTTCCTTCTCTCCTTCCTTCCTTCCTTCTTCCTCCCTCCCTCCTTCCTTCCCTCCCTCCCCCTCGGGGTTTCCCACTTGCCTCTGGAGCAGTGGTGAAATCCATTTTTTTTACTACTGGTTCTGTGGGTGTGGCTTGGTGGGTGTGGCAGGGGAAGGATACTGTAAAATCTCCATTCCCACCCCACTTCAGGGGAAGGATACTGCAAAATCTCCATTCCCACCCCACTTTGGGGCCAGCCAGAGGTGGTATTTGCTGGTTTTCCGAACTGCTTAAAATTTCTGCTACCGGTTCTCTAGAACCTGCTGGATTTCACCCCTGCTCTGGAGGTTATAAAGGCTCCATTCACTCTATAACGTTTTTCAGACGAGACTAGCTAGCCATTTGTCTGGAATGGTATACGGTCTGCTGTTTAAAAGGTCTGCCCTTTTAAAGATCTCTTCCAACTCTGTTATTCTGCATTCTAACAAGGGGATTCTGCACTTGTTTCGTGCTGCAAAGGCAGGGCAGTCATTGATGTCTCACACCCAGCCAAAAAGGGGTTGGCGAGATGGAATTGCCTTCTCCCACAATTGTGTTAAAAAAGTTCAACCATACAGATGGTTGATAGAAGCAGTGGAAAACCTGCTATGTATCTGATTGTGACTTAATTAAAATTCCATCCATCCCTCCATCCATCTCTTAGAGTCAACTATTGGAGATCTTTGCAGCAAATAAATATATAAATCAGCAACCCACCCATAATGGAACCCAGCTGTTTTTCTAGGTTTAAGTGGACTTTTCCTCTTTCAAAAGAAAACCTTGGCAGGCACATTTTATTCCAATGTAGCTTAAGAATGGCGGATAGCAGCCTGTGTCCAACAATGCCTAACACAGATCAATCTGGATTTCTTTCAATTGCAGAGTTATGTCTAGCCTCTTGAATCTATTTCATCTATTACTTGTACCTCTTGTGACAAACACAGACACATTTTCCTGGAAATTATCTAAGCTTGCTTTAGAATACTTCTTGAAGGACCTATACAGCTTGAAATGCAAAGACACACTTATTATATATTACATTATATTTTAGGAGATTAAAAAAAAACTCTTTCAAAACTAGAACATTTCCCAAATTTACCGTTTCTTGGAAATAATGGTGTATCTATTATCTACATATTTTCTTGCTTTTAAATTATTTTTCTGCACAACCTTTGGCAAATCTATTCTTTGTGAATATATTTACCAAACATCACATTCTGAATTCATTCCCTTCTTTAATGTCAGTGGGCATAGGTGATATTTTGTGTGATAATGTAATATATATTCCATATGCGTGGGTTTCTATGTGTTTCTACTTTCTCTTTATGTTCTGTGTATGCACATTTGTATGTGTGTGTGTGTGTGTGTGTGCAGGTAGTCCTTGCTTAATGACCATAACAAGGACTGGCATTAAGTGAGACATTACCTGACTGTGGCAGACCTATGACCTCATTTCCACATAGCCATTAAGCAAATCACTCACAGTCATTAAGTGAGACAACAATGCTTCTAGCTTCTCCATTGACTCTGCTTGTGGGAAGCTGTCTGTGAATTGTGCATATAGAGTCAGGTGACATTGCAACATTGTGCGGCAATTACGTGAGAGTACACAGGGACACTGATAGTCATAAGTTCAAGGACCAGTCCCAAGGTTACTTTTTCAGCACCATTGTAACTTTGAATGGTCGCTAAACAGGGCAGTTGTTAAGCAAGGATTATTGATGCACACTGAAAAGCACAAACTGGGCTGCATATGCTTTGCTTTGGGTCATATGACAAGGGGGAAGATTTATAATGGAGCAATAAACAACATAGCAATGCTCTAAGTTGGTGTCTCTCAATCTTGGAAACTTTGACACGTGTGGACTTTAATTTCCAGAATTCCCTAGCCAGCCTATTGGCCAGGGAATTCTGAGAGTTGAAGCCCACACATCTTAAAGTTGCCATGTTTTAGAAACACTACCCTAGATAATTATTTCTGAATATTTTTCCTCTGCAGCCCCCAGCTGGATCAGTCCCATTTTAAAACTCAAATTTTCTTTGGCAGCTTCCCCTGTTCCAGATTTTGTTCTGTCCCATTCAGTTTTCAGAAAGTTATCATGCTGATGGGTACAAAGCCCCAGGCGACTATATCAATTATAATGATATAATTTCTTTCTGGCATTCATTTGGATTTGAAAGAATGAAAAAGAATTAACGTTTGTAGTATAGACATAAGTAGAAGAGCTATAGATGGTTTCTGGATACATTTGTTATTGACAATAACAAATGCATTTAGATTGGCTGAATTTAAAATTAAAGCATTGCTATATTTTAAATACAGGTAGTCCCCAACCTACAACCAGCTTTTTAATGGCAAAAAAGGGGGGTAGATTCATATTTATAACCGCACGATTTTCTTAACAAGTGCCATAAAAAATTGTCATAAAATTTGGGTCTGGTCATGTGATGGCTCAACTTGTGACTGCAATGACTTACAACCAGAATTATAATCCTAATTGTGATTATAAGTCGAGGACTAACTGTAAGTATCTGCATGATCCACTCTGAAATCAGGATTGGTCCAATCCTCTTTCTTTTCAATTCCTGGCTGCCATTTTTCTTCCCCTTGCCCCCCTCCAAATGAGCTAACAAGTTTCTAGTTTTCACATTGTCTATATAGTGACAGCGAGAAGAAAAACACAAAAAAATTTGTTTTTGACCCCCCCCACACACACACATTGAATGCAAGGTTGAGAAAAATAAAACAAAAAAATCTGTTCTTGTTTATACCAAACCGCCTGATCCCTTTATTAAGATGAGACCTTTTGAAAAAGTTACAAGCAACGTTAACCTATGAGACAGACGAAATAATAATAATGATTGACAAGCATAAAGGTGGAAAGTTATAGCAGTTCTATTGAAAACTAAGAGCCTAGTCCAGGCTTAAGGGAGCAAGAGAAAATTAAAAAAAAAAAATGCTGTGGCAATTTTTGTGTAGGCGTTCTGTTAGACAACCAAGAAAAACTAAAAATGTAACTTCAAAAGGGAGAAAAAAATCCGTTCTATGCATAAAGCAATATCTAGTTCCGGTAGAAGCCAGAAAAAGTGAAGAAGTTTTCAAAGGAACTACATTTACAGATAGAAACATGTAGTGGGATACTTCAGGTTTCTGTCTTGGGCCCAGAGTTCTTCAACATGTGCATGAGTGATCTTGATGTAGGGATAGAAGGGGAGCTCCTCAGATTTGCAGATGACACCAAGCTGGGGAGAATTGCTAACACTTTGGAAGATGACTCAGGATTCAGAAGTGTCTTGACAGGCTTGTGCATTGGACTCTATCCAACAAGATGCAATTCAATTGGTGTGAAAAGTAAGTCCTGCATTTAGTAAGGAAAAATCACATGCCCAGGTGTAGAATAGGCACTACCTGGCTCAACAGTAGTAACTGTGAGAGAGATCTAGATATCTTAGTGGATTTGTAAATTTGTAAAAAAAAGTTGTGATAAAGGAAGACAATTTCCTTTTAACACCTCAATATTACTAGTGAAGGAACTCAATTCCACTAGTGGGGTAAACAGAGTAACTGAGACTCTCCCCCCAATGGTTGCAAACCACTATATTTTGTTGGCCATCCTTTCCAATCAAGATGAAAAGTTTATTTTATTAAATTTGAAAGATGCTTTCTGTTCTATGCCCAGAAAACCTTTGTGTTTGAAGACCCAGATACCATGTTAATATCACAGATTTAAGGGAAAATCCCAAGTGATGGTACAAAGTACTATATTGCAGTAGGTAAATGATCTGTGGCTAGGACCCCCAACGCAGAACAAAGTCAGACAGAGGGGTCCTTGGTGCTTTCTGAGTTTAGTTATTTTCTTGCAGACGTTACATCACCAAACTAGGTAACCTTATCAGTGTTGAAAGAGAGTAGAATTGCTCTCTGTTTATATACAAGTGGTTTGCCATGTCAGTGTTGGCAGGAGTGGTCTTATGGTTCCTTGATTAGGCTTTTGTTTACTGTTATCTTATTTGTCCGAGTTGGTAATTCCTTGATTGGGCTATTGCTTACTTCCTGATTGTTGGTTTAGTGTTTAGAGCCTTGGTAGTACAGGGTTTAAGGCACCCTGTTATTAAGCTGGTTATTAAGACCAGCTGCCTGCAATTACTGCAGGGTTCGAATCTCACCAAGGCTCAAGGTTGACTCAGCCTTCCATCCTTTCTAAGGTAGGTGAAATGAGGACCCAGTTTGTGGGGGCAATAAGCTGACTTTGTATAAATATACAAAAGGATGAAGGCTATTGCTGAGCACATTGTAAGCCGCCCTGAGTCTTCGGAGAAGGGCGGCATATAAATCAAATTAAAAAAAAAAAATTTGGTGTCAATCTCTGCTCATTACGGTGTTCATTGCTGGTGAGGAGGTGTTTTGGTCTTTTCGTTTCCTTTTTTGTTTTTGTTTTTTAATCTCTTGAGTGGTATGTAGATATTGCCCATCTCTGTCGGTCCACTGATGGCTGATTTGTCAGAGTGGCAGGCTTCCAGGAAATCTCTAGCATTTTTGGACCTGGGTTGGTCTAAAATGCTCACAGTTTTTTAGTTAAGTCTGTAGTTAAGTCTCTCCATGTGTTATAAAATTAAGGAATTTTCATCATGTCTTAGGGTTGATAGTTAGCATTCATGGATGTGCTCTGCTAGCCTTCTGCCTGATTGTCCTACATTGTGGCTGTTACAGTCCTTATACAATAAGTTATAGATGACTCCTTTTTTCTTCTTCTGGAGCTTCTGGTTTTGTTTTGTTTTTTTGCTTACTTAGGATAGTGGTCGGCAACCTTAAACACTCAAAGAGCCACAAGGGTCCTAACCGGAAGCCTCCATTCAATTCTGGAGCCGACTGGAAGTCCGGTTCCCCCATCATAATCTCCTCCTAACGCGGGATCCTTTTTCCTCTACCTGTCCTAACCGAAAGCCCTATTAATTGTGGAGCCGACCAGCAACAGGGAGCCGCAGCAGAGGGATGAAAGAGCCACATGCGGCTCCAGAGCCGCGGGTTGCTGACCCCTGATTTAGGATGTTTTGGAGGGCTCTGGTTTGTGTGCTATGCTGCTGCCATGTGTAACAGTCTGTTGGTGATTTCTGTTTTTAATATATAGCAGTGTTACCAGGGTGAAATGCTACTGGTTCGGACCGGATCGCCCGATCTGGTAGCGATGGCGGCGGGTGGTTCAGAGAACCGGTAGCAAAAATCCCTGCGCGCCCCCCTCCACCATGCCCAGCTGAGCCGCAGGATCATCAGAGGCTTTTTTTTTAACTTTTAAAAGCATTTTTTCTACAACCTCTTCCAACGAAAAAATGCTTTTAAAAGTAAAAAAAAAAAGCCTCTGATGATCACGCGGCTCAGCTGGGATCGTCAGAGGCTTTTCAAAGCATTTTTTTCTGCAATCTCTTGGCCGAAGAGGTGGTAAAAAAAAATGCTTTGAAAAGTCTCTGACGATCCCAGCTGAGTTGCCTGATCGGCAGAGGCTTTTCAGAAAAAGCTTTTAGAAAAAATGCTTTGAAAAGTTTTTTTTTTTTTTTTTAAAAGTTGGCCATGCCCACCCAGTCACATTACCCCCCCACCAAGCCACGCCCACAGAACCGGTAGTAACAAATTTTACATTTCACCTCTGAGTATTACCCTTTTCACAGCTTGTGTTTGCTGCACTATATTAAATTGCGTGGACAGGCATATTTGTATGGGTATACATTTTGGAGGGAGCTATATTTCACTGAAGGTAAACGAAATTAAGATATGCTTTATCATACTTGAGCCAAAAGAGCAAGAAGTCACATAACTGGTTCACTCAGGATGAAATTTTAGACAGTTGGTTTTTATTTCTTTAGATGTTTTCATGTTTATTTTGTTACTTCTGACAGCACTTTCTCCAAACTTGTGTTTATTCTTGCTCTCATCATGAATTCTTTTATATTTACCTTATGTATCTCTTTTGTACCACTGTACATCTATCTGATAAAGAATCTGACCCCAAAGCGACAATCAAACATTAAGATTATATTGCTAAATTCTTACAAAGTAAACAAAGATAGGAGTTATCAAGAGCATTTCTAAAGATCAAAGAATTTAAACGATTACATTGAAAGGGAGAATGTAGGCTGAGCGGAGATTTGCCTAATTTTCATTAATTTATTAATAAGTAATTAGGGACTTTTGCTAATCTAAGAATTAACTTTAGCCAGAGTTATTAACTGTGCCTCTGTCAGCTAGAAGGGTCGACCACAAAGACTCCTTAGGCTGGCCTCAAATATCTAAATAGGGAGAGAAATACGAAAAGCACAAAAAATATCTGTTTTTTTACTCTCACTGAATGCAAAGTTGAGAAGAATAAAGCAAGACACCAGTTCCTAAATATGCCAGACTGACTGATCCCTTTATTAAGATGAGATCTTTTGAAAAAGTTACAAGCAACTTTAACCTATGAGACAGACCAAATAATAATGAAGATTCATGGAGCATGCAGCATAGAAAGTTAAAGCAGCCTTATTGATAACAAAGAGCCCAGCACAGGCTTAGCGGAGCTAGAAGAAGTTAAAAAATGCCATGGTAATCTCTGTGTAGGCTGTTAGACAACCAAGAAAAATTAAAAGTATAAAATTGAAAGAAAAAAATCCACTCAGTGCTTAAAGCAATTTCCAGTTTCGATACAACTGAGAAAAAGTGGGACAGTTTTTAATGGAATTACACCTGTGTGGAGAAAAATACGCAGGGGGGTACTTAAAGATTTGGTCTTGGGCCCAGTGCTCTTCAATAGCTTCATAAATGATCTGAAATGGTATAGAGCAGTGATGGCGAACCTTGTAGAGTTCAAGTGCCCAAACTACAACCCAAAACCCACTTATTTATCGCTAAGTGCCAACTCGGTAATTTAACCTGAATAATGCGGTTTTACTACCTAAAATAATGATAAACAAGACAGAGTTCAGCTGATTGTTCTAAGAAAAATGTAATAAATGCACTTTTATGCCCTTTCATTTTCCCTCCCTGCTTTTGAAATATTACATTTGGCAGCAATAAAAAAAGAAAAGCTTTTTAATATCATTTCTCTCTTTCCCTCCCTCTCTCTCTTTCCTCTCTCCCTCCCTCTCTTTCCTCCCTCCCTCCCTCTCTTTCTCTCTCTCTTCCCCTTCCTCTCTCTCTCTCTTTCTCTCCCTCCTTCTCTCTTTCTCTCTCTCTCCCCCTCTCTTTCCCACCCTCCCTCCCTCCCTCTCTCTCTTTCCCTTTCCCTTCCTCCATCCTCCCTCTCTTTCTCTCTCTTCCCCTTCCTCTCTTTCTCTCTCTTTCCCTCTCTCCCTCCCTCTATCTCTCCCTCTTTCCCTCCCTCCCTCTCTCTTCCCCTTCCTCTTTCTCTCTCTCTTTCTCACTCTCCCTCCCTCTCCCTCTCTCTCTTTCTGTCTCTCTCTCCCCCTCTCTTTTTTAATTTGATTTATATGCCCTATATGCCCTATAATTATATGCCTTATAATTTGATTTATATATCTTTCCCTCCCTCCCTCCCTCTCTCTCTCCCTCCCTCCCTCCCTCTCTCTCTCTCTTTTCCTCCCTCTCTCTCTCTCTGCCTCTCTCTGTTTCTCTGTCCCTCCTCTCTCTGCCCTGGGGGGGTAAGGAACCCCTGAACTGGTGCTGGGTGGTGGGAATTTGACGTCTGGAGGCCGATGAGCCTAGGAACAGCGCGCCGAAGACCAGTGGGGAGGCAGGGCATTACAACAATGGCACCTCTGCAGGAAAAGCAACTGACATCCACGAAGCGAGAGCAAGCCGCCACTGCCACTCTGCATCGTAATGGGCTCCAGGAGGAGGGGACCCCATCTCCCCATTGTGAAGCGTGCTAAATTTCACTGTGCTGCACAAGGCAGGGCAAGAGCAGTGGGCAGGCCATGGAGGCAGCAACAGTAAATGCACTGCGACAAAGGCAGAATGCTATTTCGGCAAGTGCAGGGCGCCTCGCTCCCGCACTAAGGCTCCTGCCATCCCCATTGCTGCAACAATGGTGCCTGTAGTACAGTGGACTAATGGACTGTTATTAACTGTTATTAACATCCAGCTGTCTGCAATTACTGTAAGTTCGAATCTCGCCAGGCTCAAGGTTGACTCAGCCTTCCATCCTTTCTAAGGTAGGTAAAATGAGGACCCAGTTTGTGGGGGCAATAAGCTGACTTTGTATAAATATACAAAAGGATGAAGGCTATTGCTTAGCGCATTGTAAGCCGCCCTGAGTCTCCGGAGAACGGTGGCATATAAATTAAAGCAAAAAAACAAAACAAAAACAAAACAGGACGACAGCTCTTTTCCCTCTGCTGCGACAGGGCGATAGGGAGCTGCAGCAGAGGGATGAAAGAGCTGCATGCGGCTCTGGAGCCGCGGGTTGCCGACACCACCCCAAGCATTTTTTTGCCTACCTGATTCTCAGCTCTGTTGTGTTTCTCTGTCGCATTTCTCACTGTCGTTTGCAGGGAAACAAAACTTTGTGGGACTAAAAAAAAAAAGTTCACTCAATCAATTTCAACTTCGCGAGATCTTTTTCTTTCATGAGAAGTTGGAATTGATTAAGTCCCTTCCAACTCTTATTATTCTGTTATTTGGATATAGGGATCAAATTTGCAGAGTTGGGGGAAATTGCCAACACTTGGGAAGATAGACTCAAGATCCAGAAGGATATTGACAGAGTTGATCATTGGGCCCTATCCAGCAACATGCAGTTCAATGGTGAGAAAAGCACGTAGGCAGGAAAAACCAAATGAAAAAACATAGAATAGGTGGTACATGGCTCAACTGTGAGCAGGATCTAGGTGTCCTAGTAGACCACAACTTAAGTATGAGTTACCCACCGAGCTCTGGACGGCGCCTGATCTCCGTTCCTTCCATCGAGGCCTGAAGACTTGGCTATTTCAACAAATGGGCTGATTCAGATTCTTGGGTTTTATTATTTATTATTATTTGATTTTAACTGGTTTTAATTCGGATTTTTATTGTCTGTTTTTGCTTGTGTTTGACGCCCTGAGTCCTTTGGGAGAAGGGCGGCATATAAATACGTGCAAACAAACAAACAAACAAACAAACAAACAAACAAGCCAGCCAGCTGTGTGCTGCAGCTGCCAAAAAAGCCAATCCAGTCCTAGACTGCATGAACAGAGGAATAGCATCAAGATCACTAGAAGTGATAATACTGCAGTAGTGAGGCCACACTTGGATTACTGAATCCGCCATCGCCATCTTCTGAAATTCAGCTCCATGCTCAGATGCCCAGCTGCAAGGATTGAGACAAGTAATTGGTCACTTATATTTTATGTATGGTGAGAGCAAATGCACCAAGACAAATTCCTTGTGTGTCGAATCACACTTGGCCAATAAAAATTCTATTCTATTCTATTCTATTCTATTCTATTCTATTCTATTCTATTCTATTCTATTCTATTCTATTCTATTCTATTCTATTCTATTCTATTCTATTCTATCTTGGTCTGATATACATCCTTGAGACTTTCTGCTACCCCCTCCTTCCGAATAATGTTGGAGAGGGGGAATGTTAGTGGATCTGCTGTTTATGGACCAAATTGTAATAATATTGAGAAAAAGTAATAGACCTTGGATGGAGAGGCTGAGATACCAAATTCCCAGTTCATGGAAATTTCTTATAAAATTTGTGAATAAAGACAAGGCAGTTGAGAGAAAGAATGAGATAAAAAGAAGACAAAATTCTGAACTTTGGCATGGAACAAAACAAAACATTTTCTATTACTTTGTCTATTTTGTGGCCTCACCAGTTCTTGCTTGCATGGTTAGTATTTCCTGCAGTTATCTTTGGAAAATTACTGCACCTATATTAATTTCTTCAAAAACTATGTATTCATAGGTGCTCAAGATAAAGAAATGGGCTTAACATGATTTCCTAAACTCAGTTTGGTTTTGGTATGCAAAACAATTGGGAAGGGTAGGTGTTCTCACACAAGAAGTGGGTAGGGAGACTTTAGAAGAGTTTTTGTTTTAAAAGAGAAATCAAGATGAATAGGAGTTTACAACAAAAACCATGAAGTCTGAAGGAAGATGGGTGAGCTGTCTGAAAAAAACCCAAGCACCAGAAAAGTGAGAGTCCTGCGGCACTTAGGATGGGTAATTTCAATTTGGATGAAGACTGATGGAGTCTGGAGCAGGAAGGAAGCATGACTTCCTTAGTCCCTGAGCCCTAACTACAAATAACAGAATAACAGAGTTGGAAGGGACCTTGGAGGTCTTCTAGTCCAACCCACTGCTCAAGCAGAAAACCCTATACTATTTCAGACAAATGGTTGTCCAATCTCTTCTTAAAAACTTCCAGTGTTGGAGCATTCATAACTTCTGGAGGCAAGTTGTTCCACTGGTTAATTGTTCTCATTGTCAGGAAATTTCTCCTTAGTTCTAGGTTGCTTCTCTCTATGATTAGTTTCCACCCAATGTTTCTTATCTTGCCTTCAAGTGCTTTGGAGAATAGGCTGATCTTCTCTTCTTTCATTCTTCATATGTTATAGTCTCCAATCCCCAAAACGAATTGGGGACGGCGTAGAAACTTTTTTAATAGATTCAGGAACAATCCGTTTGGTGATAACTAAACTTCTTTCCCCATTATTTCCCCATTATCTAAACAGACTATTTCTATAGTGAGAGCAATAAGAAAATCATGAGCAATTCTTTTTTCCCCATTGAATGCAAAGTTGAGAAAAATAAGACATTAGTTCCAGTACATGCTAAATTGTATGATCCCTTTATTAAGATGAGACATTTTGAAGAAGTTACAAGCAATCTTATCCTTTCAGAGAGCTAAATGACAAAGAGGTTTCCCAAGCATGAAACTTGGAAAACTAAACAGCCTTATTGAAAACAAAGACCTCAGTTTAGACTTTTGTTTCCTGTGGTAAATTGTATAAAAATAACACAGCGGGATTTCTGTTGCGTTCCTTGAGAGTGAAACTTTGAGATGTCCTCTTCTGCTTCATTACAGAAATAAAAATTCTGAAGAGAAGGAGGAGGAAGAGAAGAAGAAACAGAAGGAGAAGCAGGAAGAGGAGGAGGAGGGGAGGAGAAGGAG
Organism: Pantherophis guttatus; assembly: GCF_059756535.1. NCBI lineage: Eukaryota > Metazoa > Chordata > Lepidosauria > Squamata > Colubridae > Pantherophis > Pantherophis guttatus. Next base: position 152,090,323 of record NC_142066.1, read on the forward strand.
AAGGAAAAGAGGAAGGGGAAGAAGTAGAAGAAGAGAAGGGGAAGGGGAAGGGAAAAGCAGGAGAAGGAAGAAGGAGGAGGAGGAGGAGGTTGCATTATCTGAACCAATTTTATAATTGTATGCAAATCCTGTGTTGTGTTTGGTGCAAAAACATGCCCCAGGCGTATTGTTAACCTTTTGAAACCTGTCATTGCATTTGTCTAAAACTACTTTTAAATGTATTGTTGAAAAGACAGCAAGGGAATTATGAGCAATCAAAGCTGCGCAAGTTGTTCTTCTTGGGTGTGCAACATGCTGTCTAATGAACCTTTTTTTGGTATTTGGCCTCTGCATGTGTGAATAGCTTCCACCGGCTTAAAAATTTCTACCTGGGCCTGCTGCAGCTGAACAGAAAGGTCATTTCCATTTCAAAGCTGTTCAAAATGAGATTGAATCACTTAGCCATGAGTCATGGGGAAATTAACTTGATCCAAATATTAATTTGATCACCTGGGAATGGGGAGAAAGCTTCGGACAGATCCAGCTGAGGTTTCAGGGAGAAAAAAAAATAAATGTTTCTCTCTGCTCTACTTAGAAGAACTAAAGAAAGTTATGAATTTGGAACAGTTATGAATTGGTAAATAAATTTAATAAATAAACAAACAAACAACTAAAATAAAAAAAAATCCTGAGCTTGAACTCATATCTTTGAAAGACTTCCTGTTTCCTTTGTCCCATCAAGGACACAGTCTTAAGAAACAAAAACTTTCAGGATTGAAAAAACAGAATTTCTTCTATTTCTCTACCAAAGCAATTAAACATCTTCAAAGTTCAAGTCTGATATCCATTTTAAACACAAAACAGGAGGCAGGCAGGCTGCAAAACTGTTACTTTACCTACACCATCTTAATTTCTGAGAATCCCTTTGATTTCCCCTTTTTGGGTTCTTATTGTTCTCTGAGCTTGATTGTTTTCTTGCAAAAATTTCATCACCCAACTAGGTAACATCATTACTAATGTTATCACACCCATAAGTTAGGTAATGAAACATCTGTAAGGAAAAAAAAATAACCAAGCTCAGAGAGCACCAAGGACTCCACAGTTCAATCCTGAGCTACACATATTTTCTTCTACCACTTCACTAAGAGATGGGCAGCATATAAATTTAATAGATGATGATGATGATGATGATGATGATGATGATGGTATTCACATAATATATCCAACATATGGTGTTGGAAGAAATCTCCTTCTGGTTCTGCTCCAAGTGGGGGAAACAGACACCGGAAACATGGAGACTGCTTGGAAAGATGGTTTAATGGTGGACAGGATCGCATGGCTTGAGTTCCTGAACAGAAAAGGGGCAGATACAGCAAATCCTCGGGTTTTTATGCTCTCTCTGGCTCTGCATTTCTTGGGATCCCAAAAGAGTATCCTGATTGGTTGTCAGACTCCCAGGGGGTGGGGCTCTTAGCTAGCCTTGCTGGCTGATGGCCACATGTGCTTCCCAGGTCACATGTGGTAAGTTTCTGCTGCTATTGTGTAGAGGGCTAATCCTATTTTCGTTGGATATTTGGCAATTCCTACTATGGCTCTGCCTGAAAGAGGTAGATCTTTGTTATGTAGAATAGACTGGCCCAGGCCTTAATAGCCCATTGACAAAGGGTGGGGGCAGGAAGATGGGAGCTGCTTCAAAACATGCTTCTCCATTTCTCATCCAGGGAAATATAATATTCTGCCTTTTTCATATTTCCTAAAATATTTCACTCTTCCAGGAAAGGGGTGGGTGCTAACCTCCTACAATGGTAATCCGAGCTTGGTTATTTGTGCCGTGAATGAGAACTGTGGGTTGACATCTTTAATGATCCATTAATTCAGTGTTTCTCAACCTTGGTAGCTTGAAGATGGGTGGACTTCAACTCCCAGAATCCCCCAGCCAGCGCTGCTGGCTGGGGGATTCTGGGAGTTGAAGTCCACCCATCTTCAAGCTTCCAAGGTTGAGAAACACTGCATTAATTGGTTTCCACTGTATTCCCAGGAATCTTCTCCAACACCAAAATTTAAAGAAGCCAATACTTTTCTTATCCTGCTTCTTCAAAGTCCAACTTTAACTCCCAGAGACAGGGAATAGTATGCTATGCACCATGTTAATCTTGTGCTTTATGGCATTTGAGTACCTTTTCCAAGTCCTTCAATACTACCTCTATGTGCTAATTTGTGACATATTTCTTGACTGCTTGTTCCTTTACTGTTGATCGATATGCTTAAGTGTTCAACTGCCAAAAAAGTCAAAACAGTCCTAGGCTGCATTAACAGAGGGATAGAATCAAGACGATATGAAGTGTTAATACCTCTTTATAATGCCTTGGTAAGGTCAAACTTGGAATATTCCATCCAGTTTTAGTTGCCACAAAGACGTTCGGACTCTAGAAAGAGTACAGAGAAGAACAACAAAGATGATTAGGGGACTGGAGGTTAAAATATATGAAGAATGATTACAGGAATTGGGCAAGTCTAGTTTCATGAAAAGAAGGATGAGGGGGTGACATGGTAGCACTCTTCTAATATCTCAGGGGCTGACACAAAGAAGAGGGAGTCAAGCTATTCTCCAAAGCACCAGAAGGCAAAACAAGAAACAATGGATGGAAACTAATCAAGTAGAGAAGCAACCTAGAGATTTCCTGATAGAACAATTAATCAGTGGAATAGCTTGCCACCAGAAGTTGGAGGTGCTGCTGCAACAGTTGGAGGTTTTTAAGAAAAGATTGGACAACTATTTGCCTGAAATGATTGAGTTTCCTGCTTGAGAAGGGGCTTGGACTAGAAGACCTCCAAGTTCCTTCCATTATTCTGTTATTCTAATAATAATAATAATAATAATAATTTTATTTCTATACCGCCCTTCTCCCGAAGGACTCAGGGCGGTGTACAGCTTATTAAAAACACAAAACAACATCAGTTAAAATAGTTTAAAATTATTAAATAAATTCGGCTAAATTTTAAAACCCCAGAAATTTAAAACCCAATTTAAAATTGTTATGTTGATAGCCCAGCCTGGCCTGTGCCTTTTTCCAAATTGACTTGATTCAATTGGTTGGAATTAGATCTGGGGTGTTTGGCCCATAATTTAACACTGTCCCTTTTTTATGAGGTTTTGTGATTTTAAAAATACCCATACAAAACTTTCAAAATTGGCAATTCTAAATGTACTTGCTTCAGAAGTACAGATTTCTAAATATATTTTATTCCTCCATACATAACTTTATGTGCTTTTTCCTTTTAAACTGAGAATTCACATCAACATTTGGAGAAGTGTGAAATCTGTGTTCAGATGTATTCATCAGCCCAAGACTAATCAATCTGGTGCCCTTGGGATATTTTGAACTAAAACTCTTATAATCCCTGAGTATGTCAGCATGACCTGGCAAGAGATGAAGTCCAAACCCTCTCCTGGGCTCCATGTTTGAAAAGGTTGGTCAGTAAAATGGATTGGTTCAATTTATTTTGGAATTCACAGATAAATAAACCCTCAAACTGCCCAAGGTTTAGGAAAGGAGAATTTCAATGCTAAACAATCTTGTTCACTCAAACTCTGCCTCCTGGTTGCACTTATTTTAAAATAAACCAGGACATTAAATGCATTTATACAAATAATGACTTGTCTAGCACAAAAAACTTTGAAATGGAAAAATATTGCATGAGGGCTATTTTCACTTTATGCGGCTCTGAGGGAGTCTATGCAGTTAATTCAGAAAGTTAATACAGGAAGTTGAGGAAGTTTCATATCGATTGTGTCAGGAGGAGTGGGAGGGAGAAAGGAGAATGAAAAGAGAGAAAAGGGAAAGGAGAAGAAAGAGATAAACAAGGAGAAGGTGAACATGAAGAAAGAGAAGAAGGAGAGGATAAAGAAGGATGGGAAGGGAGATGAGAATGAAAAGGAGAAGGAAGGAAAAGAAGAGGAAGGAGAAGAAGGAGGAGGAAGGAGAAGGAGAAATACATAACTGAATTAGTGTGGTAAAACTGTTTTTAAAAGATTTGTGTTGCTTATTTGGGATACCCACATGGAAACAGAGTATAGTAATATTCTGGGCCACAAAAACTGAGAGCGGGAGTGGGGAATTGCTAATTTCATGAGAAAAAAAGAATACAGTATGTTTTTTTTTTTTAAAAAAAAAATCTTTTCATAAGATGCAAGTGCTATCAAGGAAGAATTCTAGCTTGCTACAATTAAGAGTGACATATTTTTCCTCTGTTTGGAAAAAAATGAAAGCACAATGAAATCCACCAAGCATTCAGTTTAATTATTGCTTTTTCTCTGTCACTCACAGGTTTGCTTGGATTTCTTTTCTAAGGTGAAAATGGGGCACATATGCTACATGTTGTTTCAGGCTGTGTGTTTGGCAAGGGAAGAAAGTTGTCCTGGCTGAGGTTAGGGACACAATCCAACAGGGCAGAATACTAAAATTAGAATTCAAAGGAGAATTTGGAATTCTTGTCAATTAAAATTAACTCTTGGATTTTTTTCCCTCAGGGGAACAAGATCTTCTTCTGAGCCTTAACACATTTAAGGTTGCTCACATTTAAGGGTGGTTGCTGCCTTAACAGACTGTGCTGAGGGAGTACCTAAGATTTGGGAGGCCAATCTGCAGAAAATCGACCTGTAGGTGAGTTTCTGAAATATCTCCCCAAAGATATATCCCTACCAAGACGCCTTGTGCTTAGGACTAATGTTATGTTTTTGCATTTTTTTTCCTGTAGTTGTGCTTTGTCTTATGTATAACTGGTATAATGTATATAGGTAGTCCTCGACTTGCCACGTTTCGTTTAGGGACCAAAGTTATAATGGCACTGAAAAAAGTGACTTATGACTGACAAGCAAAATCAATGAGAAAGTCCAATTCACTTAACACCCCTGTTGCTAACTTAACAACTGTAGTGATTCACTTAACAACTGGATCAAGAAAGGTCGTAAAAACTCACTTAACAAATTTCTACTATCTTTGCTTTCTTTTGCCAGTCAGAATTCTATTTGCAGGTCTTTCTATTTTGTGATTTCCTCCAGATTTTTTTTTATCTTTCTTATTGACAATTGTTAAGTCCGGGGTGTTATGTGGCAGGTGCGTGTCTATTTGAATTCTGAAGTCCCAGAGCAATTTAGCTTCTTCATTTTCTATTCCTTTGTTTGTTTTGTAGTCCCATCAGTTCTTGCTTCCCGGCAAGTGGTATTTCTTGCAGATATCCTTGGCAAGCTGTTGTGATTACACAAATTTCTTCACAATCTGTTACTCTATTCATAAGTGGTCAAGAACTGGCTGGCTTCACACAATTTCCCAATTTTTGCTTTGGTTTTGATGTGGACCCAGCCAACTTCTTACAGGTGAAATTGAAGCATTGGTGCATATTAAAAAAAGAGGGTGGATATTGCATGCTTGTGGCCTCCATCTTATCTTTTTGACCCCTGCCCTGTGGACCCATTGAGAAAATGTATGTGGTCACTAAGAGTTGAAAAGGACTTGATGACACATAATCAATTAATCCCCATGGATATGTGGACACCAGGGGTGAAATCCAGCAGGTTCTGACAGGTTCTGGAGAACCAGTAGCGGAAATTTTGAGTAGTTTGGAGAACCGGCAAATACCACCTCTGGCTGGCCCCAGAGTGGGATGGGAGTGGGGATTTTGCAGTATCCTTCCCCTGCCACGCCCACCAAGCCACACCACACCCACCAAGCCACGCCCGCAGAACCGGTAGTAAAAAAAATTGGATTTCACCACTGGTGGACACTGCTGGCGTTGCGCATAGAAGTTTCTAGGCCGCATTCTGAAATAGCAGTCGCCAGTCAGAACGGCTAATATTGAGCTAGACAAACCATTTAAATAGGCATAAAGTGGCTTGTTTTATCTCTCTGTTATGCCAAGAACCAAAAGCAGCTAAACTAGGATTTGATGTGAGAGGCTATGCCTTCCATGCTGAAGGTCTAGGTTTGAAATCTTACCCATCCTCTAATCCAGTTCAAGATGGCATCAAAAATCTTTGATTGTGACTTAAATATGGTGGCTAATGAGAGGAACCAAGATGGCTGGATTAAGAAGTGCCCTGGACACATGGATTTTATTGTTTTTATTTATTTTTTTTATTGTGTGTAGAGTTTTGAAATTGTAAGCACTCCGGAGTCATTGACTGAGATGGGGGAAAAAAAGAAGGAAGGAGAGGGAAAGAGAGAGAGAGAAGGAGGTAGGAGAAAGAGAGTGGAAAAGGGTATGAACTGGAAGGAAGGAAGGAAGGAAGGAAGGAAGGAAGGAAGGAAGGAAGGAAGGAAGGAAGGAAGGAAGGAAGGAGGGAGGGAGGGAGGGAGGGAGGCAGGACAAGGCAAGGCAAGGCAAGGCAAGGCTGATAATTAACATATATTATTGCGTGAGGTTCTCTGAGCTTGGTCGTTTGTTTGCAGACATTTCAATGGAATAGAATAGAATAGAATAGAATAGAATAGAATAGAATAGAATAGAATAGAATAGAATAGAATAGAATAGAATAGAATTGAATTTTTATTGGCCAAGTGTGATTGGACACACCAGGAATTTGTCTTTGGTGCATATGCTCTCAGTGTACATAAAAGAAAAGATACGTTCATCATTAATCACAAGGGATAACACTTAATGATAGTCATAGGTTACAAATAAGCAATCAGGAAACAATATCAATATAAATTGTAAGGATACCAGCAACAAGGTTACACTCATACAGTCATAAGCGGGAGGAGATGGGTGATGGGAACGATGAGAAGATGAGAAGATTAATAGTAGTGCAAACTTAGTGAATAGTTTGACAGTGTTGAGGGAATTATTTGTTTAGCAGAGTGATGGCATTCAGGAAAAAACAGTCCTTGTGTCTAGTTGTTCTGGGGTGCAGTGCTCTATAGCATCATTTTGAGGGTTGAGGGTTGAAACAGTTTATGTCCAGGATGTGAGGGGTCTGTAAATATTTTCACATTACCAAACTAGGTAACGTTATCAATTTGGTAATGAAGTGTCCTCAATAAAACAACAAAGCTGAGAGAGCATCATCAGGGATTCCACAGTTCAACCCTGAGCTGCAAATATTATCTTCTATTGATATTTTATCATGTGCTCATAATAATGCCTACTTATGCCTCTCAAATATTAAGATAACAAGATTGAGTGTTTTGCTAGATTTTGGCTAAGATTACAATAGTTTCTTTAACATGGGATGATTAGAAATCCCGCATCTCTGAAAACAGAGCTTTTCATATGTCTTCATAGCTATCGATCACAACACCCATAAGGATGGGAATTTGCTTGAATGGCCACTGCTACCATCTTGCTTTTATAGAAAACGTAAACATATGGACACAACCATATGTGCATCTCTGGATATTTTCTCTACTGGCCATCAACACGCTTCATCAGAGTGGGTTTCAGCAGGTTCTGGAGAACCGGTAGCGGAAATTCTGAGTAGTTTGAAGAACTACTCAGAATTGTCATTTTAAATTGGGGCCAAATTAATATATATCCTTTTAATGGTTTTTAATGTTTGTATTGTATATTTTTAGCTGGCTGTACACCGCTCTGAGTCCCTCGGGAGAAGGTGCGGTATATAAATTCGAAATAAAAATAAAAATAAATAAAAACCAGTAAATACCACCTCTGACTGGCCCCGCCCCCATCTATTCACTGTCTCCTGAGTCCCAGCTGATCGGGAGGAAATGGGGCTTTTGCAGTAACCTTCCCCTGGAGTGGGAAGGGAATGGAGATTTTACAGTATCCTTCTCCTGACACGCCCACCAAGCCACACCGACCAAGCCATGCCATGCCACGCCCACCAAGCCACACCCACAGAACCAGTAGTAAAAAATTTTGAAACCCATCACTGCGCCTCATCCAATGTAACCCATTCTCTAAGCTTGGGGTGGTTGCTCCTGCCCTAACGATAATTTCAAGCATACTTAATGAGAGAGACTGAACTTGTGAAAAGGGTGCTTTTAAACATGGGCTTTTCTGGTTCAAAATACTTAAAGCTTCTGAACAAAAGACCTGAACTGCAGCCACCATTATCCATTGTAAGAGGGCAGAGAAGAAGAGGTTTCCAGAAAGCTAACAAGTCACCTGCATATCAGCCTGACCTTATAAATAACATAATGATAAAAGTGATCTTCACTTCATCAACAATACATTCCCCTTCCCTCTTTCCAACAGGAGAGAACTACATCAATTTAATTGCTTGGGTTGTTAAGTAATTGAGGGCTTTTTACAAGCCTCTGTTCATGGCATGGAATAGGAAAAAGCAAAATCTAACCAAATAACATTAGAACCACAGAGCTGGGAGGGACCTTGGAGTTTAGTCCAATCCCATCCTCAAGCTATACATAAATATACCATTTCAGACAAATGGCTGTCCAATAAACCAGGAACCTGGTTTAGCTCAACAGACAGAAGCACTGTAATTTAACACCAGCTGTCTGCAATTAAAGTAAGATCGAATCTCGCCAGGCTCAAGGTTGACTCAGCCTTCCATCCTTTCTAAGGTAGGTAAATTGAGGACCCAGTTTGTGGGGGCAATAAGCTGACTTTGTATAAATATACAAAAGTATGAAGGCTATTGCTTAACGCACTGTAAGCCGCCCTGAGTCTCTGGAGAAGAGCGGCATATAAATCAAATAATAAAAAAAAAATCTCTTCTTAAGAACATCTAGTGATGGATCACCAGTGGTGAAATCCAATTTTTTTTACTACCGGTTCCGTGGACGTGGTGTGGCTTGGTGAGCGTGGCTTGGTGGGCATGGCAGGGGAAGGATACTGCAAAATCCCCATTCCCTCCCCACTCCTGGGAGAAGGCTATTGCAAAATCCCCATTCCCTCCCCACTCCTGGGAGAGGGATATTGCAAAATCTCCATTGCCACCCCACTCTGGGGCCAGCCAGAGATGGTATTTGCCGGTTCTCTGAATTGCTCAAAATTTCCACTACCAGTTCTCCAGAACCTGTCAGAACCTGCTGGATTTCACCCCTATGGAGCATCCACAACTTCTGGAGGGTGATTAATTGATTATTTAATTCATTTAACACTGATTAATTGTTCTCATTATTAGGACATTTCTCCTTCGTTCTAGATTGGATCTCACGAATGAAGGCGAATATAGGTGTCCAAGGATAATGTTGCAGGAGGCAGTAACCAGGATGGTTACTGGGACCAGAGGTTTTGACTTCCGAGCTTTTGGACTTCTGTTGGAGCCCATCTCTAACAGGATGTATGCTTTGGGCTATCGTGTGTGTGATATTTATACGGTGCCTGTTATGTGTGGCTTTTTATCGGTCAACAACTAAAAAGCCACTAACAATAGGCACTATATACAGTAAATACCACACATCAGTGGTGAAATCCAAATTTTTTTACTACTGGTTCTGTGGGCGTGGCTTGGTGGGCGTGGTGTGGCTTGGTGGGCGTGGCTTGATAGGCAGGACAGGGGAAGGGTACTGCAAAATCTCCATTCCCACTCCACTCCAGGGGGAAGGATATTGCAAAATCTCCATTCCCACCCCACTTTGGGGCCAGCCAGAGGTGGTATTTGCCGGTTCTCCAAACTGCTCAAAATTTCTGCTACCGGTTCTCCAGAACCTGTCAGAACCTGCTGGATTTCACCCCTGCCACACATACAATAGCCCAAACCACTCTGCTAGAGAGAAGTTTCCTGAGGATGGGCTCCAGCATGAGTTTGAAAGCCAAGAAGACTAAACCTCTGGTCCCAGTCACTGACTCTTCATAAGTTTCCACCTGTTTCTTCTTATCCTGCCTTCAGGTGCTTCGGAGAATAGATTGATCCGTTCTTCTTTGTGACAGCCCTTAGATATTCAAAGACTGCGATGTTGTCACCCTTAATCCTTCTCTTTGCTAGACTAGACATACCCAGTTCCATTTTTCCAGTCTATGGAAAACACTTGTTAATGTAATGGTTTTATGTAATGGTCAGATCAGGGGTGAAATGTAAAATTTGTTACTACCGGTTCTGTGGGTGTGGCTTGGTGGGGGGGAATAATGTGCCTGGGTGGGCATGGCCAACTTTTTTTTTTTACTTTTTTAAAGCATTTTTTTACAACCTATTCAGCCTAATAGGTTGTAAAAAAATGCTTTTAAAAGTTAAAAAAAAGGCTCTGACAATCACAATCGTTAGAGGCTTTTTAAAAAACCTTTTAAAAGCAGGAAGTAACAATACCGAGTGGGTGGGCGGAGCCTCATGCCACCATCGCTACCGGTTCTCCGAATCACCAGCCATAATCGCTACCAGATCATCTGATCCGTTCCGAATCGGGAGCATTTCACCCCTGGGTCAGATCAACATTTACAACTCTGGATTGATAGCAGTAGCACTTAGACTTCTATACTGCTATACTAGCACTTAGACTTCTATACTGCTTAGAGAGGGCTTTACAGCCCTCTCTAAGCAGTTTACAGAGTCATCCTCTGTAATCTGGGTTCCCATTTTACCAACCTCAGAAGGATGGAAGGCTGAGTCAACCCTGAGCCTGGTGAGATTCGAACTGCCAAATTGCAGACAGCCGGCAGACAGCAGAAGTAACCTGCAGTGCTGCATTCTAATCACTGTGCCACCACGGCTCACATATGGACCAGTTTTCAAAACAATGCCATAATAAATGAGCTGGGAATACTACAGTGATTGGCATTTAGATTGCTCATAAAAGTGGGGTACATATTAGCACTCATCCATCAAGAACCATGGAGACATCTTAGCGGGATGAACAGTGATTTTGGACATGGCTTAGCTCTTCAAAGAAATGAATTTTTGAAGCAAGATACTACATTTCCTTTCGCGCTGTAGTTCAAAAACATAAAATCGGTTCCATTTGCATTCAAGTGCAAATGAAGCAACTCTTCCCCTCTAATCTAGATGTGCCTTCTTGTCACAAATGGTGTGAGAGTGAGGCTGGGTAAGGATGCAATTAGAGCTCTTGCCAGAAGTCCTCAACCAGAACCAAAACACTGGAAAAGAACATACCTTGTTGAAGGGTCAAGTAGTAAAGCCATTCTCAAACTAGAGTTTTGAAGAGAAGAGGAAAACAAGACCTCAGGAATTTGCCTTATCAAGCATTGTCTTGACACTTTGCCCGCCAATCTATCTTAGAAAGGATAATCTTGCCAGTCCATGTGGTGGACTAACTGTGGTAATGCACTTCTGACAGGCTCTTTGCAAAGTACAACTTCATTTCTTGCACTTGGAGAATGGAAATGTTGACCTCACCATGACGTTGGGAAATATCCAGTTTAGATATAGATTGTGCCTCTTAATTAACGTTCTCCAACTTGATGGCCTTACGGTGTCTTGGATCAAAATGCTGACAATTCCATACAGAAACGCTGAGGGATTTCAAAACAGAAAGGATGACCTGGAAGCACCTGGAGATCGGTCTACGCTGGCTGAACATGTTGGGAAATCTTAGTACCAACATATCTGACATGCATCAAATATGAGAAGGTTGAATTAGAATCATGGGTACGTGCATGGACAGACATGCCCTACTTTGGACTGATGAAAATGCTACATTTCTTCTTCTGATGGAGGTCAAAGTTTTGAAATTTTTTGGAAGGTGAGGGCTATCTCCACAACGCTTATCTCATTTATGTTTTTTCAACTTGCCTTCTCCTATCTTCCACCAGTCAGCACCTTCCCTGTCCCTTTCCAGGCTGAGATTTATGATGTTCTGTTTTCCTGGAACTCCAGGACGTCCTTGGTGCCCCACTGTTCCTTCAACCCCGGTGAACGGGGTTATCCTGAGACATCCTGAATGAGATGCGGAAGGACATTGAGAAGGGGCTGGAATAACAGGTTCACAGTTTCTCAATTAGACAATAGGTGCTGCTATTCGAGTCTTACCATGTTGAATTCGGACTGAGACGGACTGTCCCATCTGCCAAATAAAAGACCATGAATTTTTGGCTTCCATTCAGGAAAGAAAAGAAAACTTGGAACAGGATCTAATACAGTGGTGAAATCCAAATTTTTTTACTACTGGTTCTGTGGACTTGGCTTGGTGGGCGTGGCTTGGTGGGCGTGGGCAGGCAAAGGATACAGCAAAATCCCCATTCCCTCCCCACTCCAGGAGAAGGATACTGCAAAATCCCCATTCCCTCCCCACTCCAGGAGAAGGATACTGCAAAATCCCCATTCTCTCCCCACTCCTGAGGGAAGGATATTGCAAAATCTCCATTCCCACCCCACCCTGGGGCCAGCCAGAGGTGGTATTTGCCAGTTCTCTGAACTACTCAAAATTTCCGCTACCGGTTCTCCAGAACCTGTCAGAACCTGCTGGATTTCACTCCTGATCTAATATCAGAGGACCTATTTTTTGGGGGGGGGGTCTTCTTTCTGGGATTACAAGCAAGTTATGACAAAGTCAGGACATTTCATTGTCAAATTATATCCATTTTTACAACAGATCTCTTTGTCATATAGCAGATCTATATTTCTGATTGGGTTACTGCTTTGTTCAGAAATCTGTAAAGGACATTTTTCCTAGTATAGAATCATGCAAAAATGAGTTTTTATTCTTTGCCTGTTCAATAACAGAGTGATTTTTGAGTGATGATAAAGAGTGAAAAACAATCACAGTTCAAACTGGTGCCCCCCATATCTGATACCCTCCAGACATTTGGATTTCTGCCTCCATTACAGATAGTCCTCAACTTACGACCACAATGGGGTCCAAATTTTTTGTTGTTGTTAAGTGAGAAAGTTTTAAAATGTATTTTGCCCCATTTTATTACTTCTTTTGCCCCAGTTGTTAAGTGAATTACTGTGGTTGTTAAGTTAATAACACAGTTGTTAAGTGAATCTGGATTCCCTATTGACTTTGCTTGTCAAAAGATCGCAAAAACATGACCTTGAGACACTGCAATGGTGATAAATATGAGTCAGTTGTCAAGCATCCAAATCAGGGGTGAAATGTTCCCGGTTTGGACCAGATCGCCCAATCCAGTAGCGACGGAAGTGGGTGGTTCTGAGAACCGGTAGCAAAAATCCCTGCCCCCACCCCAATGCCCAGCTGAGCCGTGCAATCATCAGAGGCTTTTTTTTTTATTTTTAAAAGCATTTTTTCTACAACCTCTTCAGCCGAAGAGGTTTTAAAAGTAAAAGTAAAAAAAAAAAAAAAAAGTTGGCCACGCCCACTCAGTCACATTACCCCTCCCCACCACCAAGCCACGCCCACAGAACGGTAGTAACAAATTTTACATTTCACTACTGATCCAAAGGTAAATCACATGACAATGGGGATGTTGCAACAGTCTTAAGTGTGAAAAATGTTCATATGTCCCTTTTTTCAGTGCCATTGTAATTTTGAATGGTCACTAAATGAACTGTTGTAAGTCAAGGACTACCTGTATTGTAGCTATATATTCAATACCATTTTGAGTTCCTGACCTAAAAGTGAGCTGTAAAGTGGAGGTGAGAGGGAGGAGGAAGAGGAGGAGGAGGAAGAAATGGAGAATGAGGATGAAAAGAAAGAGAAGAAAGAGGTGGAGATGCTGACGGAGGAGCTGTAATGATCTCTAAATTAACTCAGTATAACCCTCACCCAAATTCTCAACCTCTCTGTCAGACCCCAAGAAACAAGAAAAACACATAGAATTACTTCTGAGCAATTTTCTTTATTGTTCCTCACGGTTAGATAGAAATCTTCCCAAACTGAAGCAATGACTTGCCTCATGAAAGATTTACTCTGAGAGTATATATTTCTGAGATTTGCTAGGGAGGAGCTGTCTTAACTCTCTTCCTCCTGGACAAACTATCTAATATTTGTAGTCTCTTTGCCTTCTGGAATGCAGCCCCTTCCTCCTGGGAATCACAACACACACTCTTCCTTATAAGAACACATGAAGGATCTCTTCCACTATGCACCTCCAGGATTTGCCTATGGACCATTGCAGGTCATGAATGTCCAAGTCATCATTGTCCCAAAGATGCTTTTTCAAAAGACAACTGGACTTCCTTTGTTTTTCCTTGAAGACATTTCACTTCTCATCCAAGAAGCTTCTTCAGTTCCGAACTGAACTGAAGAAGTTTCTTCAGAACTCAGGAAGCTTCTTTGGATTGGAAGCAAAACATCTTCAAGGAAAAACAAAGGAAGTCCAGTTGTTTTGAACAAGCGCCTTTAGGACATCTGCAGGATTGCTTGCCGACTTTGCATCATTGTCGCATCTACAGCAGGACTTGCCATGTTCCCCTAATTGAGTTTTGCTATCAGCACTAAAAAATTTGTCCACTCTCATTGGCTAGGCCTAAGTAATTTTTTGATGCTATCATGAATGTTCTGCCCTCTCCAGCTTTGTGGTGGCCCAATAGTCACGGTGACTTTTTGTACAAGCTTAAATCATTTTGCCACCTTTCCTGCCATATTTCCTTCTTAAAACTCAGGATTGTTCTGAGCTAAAGAAGCCAGTCTTCAATACTCATCTTTCTGAACTTTCAATACATTGTCACAGTACAGATAATCCTTGTCTTATAACTATTGGTTTAGTCACCTTTCGAAGTTGCTAAGGCACTGAAAAAGGTGGGGTCCTTGATTCCCTCTGATGGTTTTCTTGCAGGTGTTTGATTAACAGACTAGTACCCCAATCAAGAAATTAGCAAGACAGACACACAAGCTAACAGTAAACAACAGTCTAATCAAGAAACCACCAAGAACACTCCCATCAGGGCAAGCAACTTCTATGTAAAAACAAGAGCAGATCCCACACTTTTCTAGCGCTGATGATATTACCTAGTTTGGTAATGTCTCAAGAAAATCATCAAGCTCAGAGAACACCAGTTCAGCCCTAAACTACAAATATTCTCTGTTATGGATACTGAAAAAAGTAATTTACAACCAGTCCTCGCACTTACAACTGTCGCAACATCCCCAGAGTCACAGGATCAAAATTTGGGGTGCTTGGCAACTGGAATGCATTTACAATAGTTGCTTGGGGTCATGGAGGTGTTTGCAACCATTTGCAACTTCCCCAGCTGGCTTCTGAAAGCAAAGTCAATTTAATTTAAAAAAATTTAGAATGCGCAGAGATGGACAAACTAACAAAGGAATTTAAGGAAAAAGAGGATACAGATTATTATAGAGTGTGGTATAGATGGTATGATTGGTTGGAGAATAGGAAAAACGAGAAAAAGGAGTAAAGGAGAGAAGGGGAAAAGGAAAAAAAGAAAGAAAGAAAAGGTGTTGTAGATCAAGGTAAAATGTAGATGAAATAAAGGAAGTTAGATAGTTTAAGCAGAGTAAGTCAAAGTTAGAACATGTGTAAATAATAAGAAAGGATCACCTTAAATGAGCTGTTAACAAAAGAAAAGTGATATGTGATATGATAAGTGTTTGTATGTTTTGTGTTTGTTTTAATGTGTTTAAAATAAAAAAAACTTTTTAATAAAAAAAGAAAAGAAAGCAAAGTCAAAGGAGAGAAGCTAGATTTGCTCAACAACCATGGAAAATAGGTCATAAAATCAGGTGCAACTCACTTAACAACTGCCTTGCTTAACAATGGAAATTGTGGTCCCAATTATGGTCGTATGTCGAGGACTACCTGTCTTTTACAATGTATGCAATTAATACATTGGAAAAAAGTATACAGAGGTGAGGTAGGTCTCCATCATTCCAGAAGGCATAAAGATCTAGCTGTGCTAATATAGACCAAGCACAGAAATCTAAGAGTGACATGCAATCCTGGTGGCTTGAGGGCACAGTCACCATCCTTTTTAACCTTGTTAATCAGAATAGAACTGAAAGAGACTTTGAGGTCTTCTAGTCCAACTACCTACTCAAGCAGGAACCCTATACAATGTCAGACAAATGATTGTCCAATCTCTTCTTTAAAACCTCCCAATGGTGAAGAGCTTCTGGAGGCAACTTCTGTTCCACTGGTTAATTGTCCTCACTGTTAGGAAGTTTCTTCTTTATTCCAGGTTTCTTCTCTCCTTGATTAGTTTCCAACCATTGTTTCTTGTCCTGCCTTCAGGTGCTTTGGAAAATAAGTTCACCCCCCTCTTCCTCGTGGCCGCCCCTGAGATATTGGAAGACTGCTACCATGTCTCTCCAGTCCTTCTTTTCTCTGGACTAGCCAAACCCAAATATTGCAACTGTTCTTCATATGTCTTAGTCTCCAGGACTTTTAAGCATCTTAGTTGCTTTTCTTTGCACTTTTTTCCAAGGTCTCAACATCTTTTTTGTCATGTAGTGCTCAAAACTGGATGCCATATTCTAGGTGTGGTCTTACTAAGGTTTTATAAAGCAGTACTAATATTTCATGTGATTTTGATTCTATGCCTCTGTTTATACAACCAAGGATTGCATTCACTTTTTTGGCTGCTGCTGGCTTATATTTAAGGGATCGTCCACTAGGACTCCAAGGTCTCTCTCTCACAGTTTCTGTTTTAGAACCAGGTTTCAAAAACAGCAACTGTGAGAAAGACCTTGGAGGCCTAGTGGACTTGTAATTCTTAGTTTTTTAACTGCTTTAATGTTATTTTTAAGTATGTCTTTTCTGTGGTTTTATTTGCAAATTTCCCAGCATTACTTAGGTGAAATGGGCAGTGTAGATAATTGATAAAATAATAAAATTGTTGTATACCTGTAAAGAAATACCTGTAGACTGCAAGAGTCAAAAAGAGGGCTGTGAAAATATTTACAGACCCCTTGCATCCTGGACATAAACTGTTTCAACTCCTACCTTCAAAACGACGCTATAGTGCACTGCACACCAGAACAACTAGACACAAGGACAGTTTTTTCCCGAACGCCTCACTCTGCTAAACAAATAATTCCCTCAACACTGTCAAACTATTTACTAAGTCTGCACTACTCATTGTTCCCACCACCCATCTCCTCCCACTTATGACTGTAATTTTGTTGCTGGTATCCTTACGATTTATATTGATATTGTTTCCTGATTGCTTACTTGTACCCTATGACTATCATTAAGTGTTGTACTTTGCGATTCTTGATGAACGTATTTTTTCTTTTATGTACACTGAGAGCATATGCACCAAAACAAATTCCTTGTGTGTCCAATCACACTTGGCCAATAAAAAAAAATCTATTCTAAATAGAATATAAATAACTAATCAAAGCCTTGCCTTAATTAATCTGTCCACTCTGAATTCTACCCAAGAGCCCACATCCTCTTAACTGAGTGAAACGTAGAATATGTGGCAACGTAGTCCAAATTTATGTCTCAAGGTTGCTAAAAGCAGCCACAAAAAATCAGATCGTATGCGAACATCCCTGCAGGAACATATCCCTACTGAAACACAATAGCAGGAATGAGTCACAGTCTGCGCAGTGTATGTCTCCCTGTGTGTACTCATTGCACATAATTGTATTAACTCACTATTGGTCTCCTGTAATTTGTTAACTTCAGGGAAGCAGAACTGGTTTCCTTCAAAGCTGTGTTTCTCAACCTTAGCAACTTTTGAGACATGTGGACTGTGGACCAGTGGTAGGTTTCAAATTTTTTTACTACCGGTTCTGTGGGCGTGGCTTGGTGGGTGTGGGTGTGGCTTGGTGGGTGTGGCAGGGGAAGGATACTGTAAAATCTCCATTCCCACCCCACTCCAGGGGAAGGATACTGCAAAATCCCAGTCCCAATCAACTGGGACTTGGGAGGCAGAGAATAGACGGGGGCGGGGCCAGTCAGAATTTTTACTACCGGTTCTCCGAACTACTCAAAATTTCCGCTACCGGTTCTCCAGAACTGGTCAGAACCTGCTGAAACCCACCTCTGGTGTGGACTTCAACTCCCAGAATTCCCCAGCCAGCTTGTATCCCCAGCCAACTTCCCAACACATCTTAAAAGTTGCTTAGGTTGAGAAACACAGTTTTATAATCTGGTAGTGTCTTTCATTAATACAGTGTAAAGTAAATTCCCTCAGTATCACAAGCAACGTGTAGAAAGCATAGAAGTGAATAAGAAGGATTTTTTTTTTATCGTGAAGCTGTAGATCACAAGGTTTCCCAACCTTGGCAAATTGAAGGTGAATGGACGTTGACTCCCAGAATTTTCAGCAATGGCTATGGAATTATGGAACTTTGGCAATTTCAAATTGCCAAAATTGAGAAACTCTGCTCTATATTCTTCTTATATATGCTATTCATAGCAGCAGCAGACTGGAGGACTAAGCAGAAGTTAATTACAAGCAGCCTTCCTAGTTTAACTGTTGAGGTGATCATTTTGTCGTTGCTGTGTCTTTGTCAAAAGAACATCCAAACTTGAAAAGGACTTGCATAAACTCGTTCTAGATACAATTGTATAATAGCAGCCAGAAGAAATATCCTTCTCCCAAAAATACACATAGGCTCTCCTTTGCTGAAGTTTTGCAAGTGATTCAAACTAGGATTAATCCCATGAAATTTTGACCTCAGCTGGCACATCCTAAATATTAATGCAGAAAAGACTGTTAAATAAATAGTAAATCATGCTGAACTTTAAAAAGAGTGAGAAAGAAAAAGAAGGAAAGAGAGAGAGGGAGAGGGAGAGAGGGAGAGGGAGGGAGAGAGTAAGAAAGAAAGAGAAAAAGAGAGAGAGAAGGAGAAAGAGACAGAAAAAGAGACAGACAGAAAGAAAGAACAAAATAAACAGAGAAATAGAGAGAGAGAGACAGAGAAAGAAAAAGAGAAAGAGAGGGAGAAAGACAAAGAGAGAGAGAAAGAAAGAACAAAATAAACAGAGAGAAATAGAGACAGAGAAAGAGACAGAGAAAGAAAAAGAGAAAGAGGGAGAAAGAGAGAGAGAGAAAAAAAAAGAGAGAGAGAGAGACCGAAGAAAGGAGAGAGAAAAGACAGAGAAAGATAGAGAATTAAAAAGAGAAAGAAAGGAGAGTAAGAGAGAGAGATGATTGGACTTGCATAGGAATTGCCGCAAAAGCAGGATGATAAAGTTGACCAAAAAAAGCCATCGAGAATTTGACAACCTGTTCTCCGCTTTCAGTCTCACGCCGACAAGGACTAAGTTTTCATAAGCTGAAGTTGACTGGTGATGTTGAGCTATGACATGCACAGTTAGGAATCAATCCCTTTGATGTTTTATCTTATCTCTAGAGATAAAGTTTAGTGGCCTGTTGGGTGGCGGTTGTAACACTACTTAAACAGCCTCTTCCTGAAGTGTGATAGAAGTATTTTGCTGCTTATTGTGAGAACGGAAAAGTTGACACTGTGCTTTGGGAAATGGCCGCTGCAGGATCCTTAACAAAATGGCTGTCGTTGGTTTGTTCATCTTTGGATTTTACACTGTGGAACCACCAGGGGACAGTCATTACAAAGGAGAATTACATCCATAAAATATATTGGGTCCTTCAGTTGTGTTTTTAAAGGGTGGGAAGTGGGGGGAAAACTTTTAACTATCAAAGCAGTGTAAGGAATCATCGATCCTGTCTAGCGGTAGCTAATTGTAATATAGAGAATTACCTGGAAGAACAGAAGGGAGAGCAGCAACCTAGACAAAGGTTAGATAAGAGAAATCTGATCCCAAAGCAGGAGTACAATTCAAGAAAGCATCTCAGAGGTGGCCTTCCCTAGTTCACTTTAGAATAAAGGGCAGGGGGAGTTTCAAGATTGATTCACAATAGAAT
This sequence comes from Pantherophis guttatus, assembly GCF_059756535.1. Classification (NCBI taxonomy): domain Eukaryota; kingdom Metazoa; phylum Chordata; class Lepidosauria; order Squamata; family Colubridae; genus Pantherophis; species Pantherophis guttatus. The sequence continues at coordinate 152,109,938 of NC_142066.1, forward strand.
AGAATAGAATAGAATAGAATAGAATAGAATAGAATAGAATAGAATAGAATAGAATAGAATAGAATAGAATAGAATAGAATAGAATAGAATAGAATAGAATTCTTTATTGGCCAAGACAGACAAGGAATTTGTCTTTGGTGCAGATGCTCTCAGTGTACATAAAAGAAAAGATACATTTGTCAAGAATCATAAGGTACAACACTTAATGATAGTCATAGGGTACAAATAAGCAATCAGGAAACAATATCAATATCAGCCCTTTGAAGGGACTTGAACGGTTTTATTATAGGGTTACAGCTACAAAATCTTGCCGAGCTAAAGTAGCATATGAACTAATGAATTAAACACCTAGCTTCCTTGGCCCGCACACTCTTCTAAGATAGTGGGTTGTTTTGTTTGTTGTTTACGGCGAGTCCTTGACTTACAACTGTAATTGAACCTGGAATTACAATTTTAAGTTGCGTTGGTTGTTGAGCAAATTACCACATAATGATTCCTGATTTTTGACTTTTTTTGTGGCAGCTGTTTAGTAAATCCATTGTCTGCAATGGGTGTTTTTGGAAAGTAAAATTGGAAGTAAACTCGAGTTTCTGGCAAAAAATAAATATAACCATAACAATACTTGGTCACATGACCACAGGATGCTGCAAACAGCTGTAAATCTTGTTCAGTAGTCAACTGTCCAAAATGTGGTCATGTGACCAGGGGGAGGAAGTCAGCTGTTGGAACTTTGAATCTGGGTCATACGTAGCCTTTGGAAGGACTGTATGTAAATTCTGAGTTGATCCTAGACTCGACATTTCCTGGTTGTCTCTCTTTCAAGATTAAAAGCAATCAACCCTGCTTCACCTCTGAAATGAAGCTCATTTTTCTAGAATTGTGACATGATAGTGGTGTTCTGATATCTGAGGGGCTGCCACAAAGAAAAGGGGTGGAGGGAGTCAAGCTATTCTCCAAAGCACCAGAAAGCGAGACAAGAAGCAATGGGTGGAAACTAATCAAAGAGAGAAGCTACCTAGAAATAAGGAGAAATTTCCTAACAGTGAGAACAACTAATCAGTGGAATGAGTTGCCTTCAGAAGTTGTGGATGCTCCAACACTGGAGACTTTTAGGAAGAGATTGGACAACCATTTGCCTGGAAATGTAAAGGGTCTCCTGTTGAGCAGGGGGTTGGACTAGAAGACCTCCAAGGCCCCTTCCAACTCTATTATTCTGAACTGAGTCCAGGTTTAACTGATCTCAGACTGACCTTGAACTTCTGAATCTGCAATCAGGGAACAATTTAACAGGATCTCTTTCTGTAGCTTAACCAGATGTACAGTGTAATATGCAACAAATAGGAAGATTTTTTGGAGATTAGTAGTTGGGGGAGGGTTTCCCTGCTTAAAGAGGTTTATGTGCTTGTGTGATTGTGTCAAGGAGAGAAATTGTTGGTCTTTTCTGTTAAATCCTGTAAATGCTCAACAATGTTAACAATGTCTTGTATTAATTAGCCGAATTAAAATGCATGCTTTCTAAGTATTCCATCTGACCTTTAGCAGTGAATAGGAAGTATAGGAGATTAATTAGATGGAACGTTATAAACATATTAATAGGAAGAAGGAAAAATGGAATTTAGAGCAACAGGCTAAGGAGTTAACAGACTCAAGTACCATGTGCAAAGATTCAGTTGCAATTCTCAGCATCTCCAGATATCTAAAATACAAAGGATTTTAGATATCAGTGTCAGAAAAAAAGGCTCCTAAGAATGGGAAGAACTTTCAATCAATGGAATAGGAGTGGTTGAGTTGTTTAGATGATATTTATGATCCTAAACTTGAGATTAATCCATAACCTGGACTGGAAAAATCTAGATGACAATAATGTGAGATTTCTCTGTTTCTCTAGAGCAGGATTTCCAAGATGTGTGAACTTCAACTCCCAGAATTCTCTAGCTAGCATCCATTGAAATGGTTTTGTATGCATTTTACATGACTCTGGGGTGCTGTGACAGTTGTAAATGGGAGGATGATTGTAAGACACTTTTTCCAGTGCCACTGTAACTTCAAATGGTCACTGAATGAAGTAAGAAGATTCTAAAATGCCAGGCAATAAAAGCTCATCTCATTTTCAGTTTGTTCTTATCTCTGAAACAAGGAGTTCTGCATACGGAATGATGAATTAATAATCAATCAATGATTAAGTGACAACAATTTACCAAGGCTTTTATCTCAGTCATTTTATCTCACCCAGTTTAGAGCTGACAATATTTTAATCTAAGACCTTTTGCAGTGTATGTGATTCAGCCCTTCTCTCAAAACATCGAACAATGTACAAACAGGAAGGTAGAATAAAAGCTATTTTCTCTTCTTCCAAAAGAGTTTTCTTATGTTCATGCTTGAGGATGGACTTTTTCCTGCTGTCATTAGCAATTCCAGGGAGGCTGAAAAACCATTTAGCTATTTTCTTTAAATGGACAGAAAGCCCTTTCATACAGTGTTTTTCCAGTCAATTCATATGCATTGAAATTTGGTTCCCTTACAAAAAAAAAAAAAATCTATAAAATGAGATTTTATTGTATCCCTAATTGCTAAATTAAAGATAACAGAAGGGCCAAATTCTAGAAAACAGAATAATAGAGTGGGAAGGGACCTTGGAGATCCTCTAGTCTAACCCCTTTCCTCAAGCAAGAAAACCTATGCCAATGATGGCTAACCTTTTTGCTGTCGTGTGCCAAAAGCGGGGGGGGGGAGTGGGGGTGTTGTGCGTGCGTGTGCCCACTCCCATAATTCAATGCCCCCTACGCTCCCCCCACTTTCGGCACACGACGGCAAAAAGGTTACCGATAGGCCTGTTTTTTGCCCTCCCCAGGCTCCAGAGGCTTTCTTGGAGCCTAGGGAGGGCGAAAACGGCCTTCCCCACCCCCCCAGAGGCCCTTCGGAGGCTGGAAACGGCCCATTTCCTGACTTCCGATGGGCCCGGAAGGCCTGAAAATCAGCTGACCGGCTCACACATGCATTATTATTATTATTATTTATTGAATTTATATACCGCCCTTCTCCCCGAAGGGACTCAGGGCGGTGAACAGCCGAAAATTAAAATAACATACAATATAAAAGTTAAGATAACTAAAAATAAATTAAATTAATCAGCCTCCCAATTTAAAACCCCAAGCTATACAATTAAAAACTAACCCATAAAACCTATTCAGGCCAGGCCGGCTTGCTGAAATAAAAACGTTTTCAGGGCCTTACGGAAAGTGCAGAGATCCGGGATCAGTCGTATTCCGGGAGGTAGCTCGTTCCAGAGGGCGGGTGCCCCCACAGAGAAGGCTCTCTCCCTGGGGGCCGCCAGCCGACATTGCTTGGCCGACGGCACCCGGAGGAGCCCCTCTCTATGGGAGCGTATTGGCCGGTGGGAGGTTATCGGTAGCAGAAGGCGGTCTCGTAAATACCCTGGCCCTAAACCATGGAGCGCTTTAAAGATGAGAACCATGCTGGAGCTGAGCTAGGGGAACGCTCATATGCCTACAGATATGGCTCCATGTGCCACCTGTGACATGCATGCCATAGGTTCGCCATCATGGCCCTATGCCATTCTGGACAAGTGTCTATCTCTTCTTAAAGCCTCTTCTTAAAAACCTCCAGTGATGGAGCATTCACAACTTCCGAAGGCAAACTGGTTAATTGTTCTCATTGTTAGGAAATTTCTCCTTGGGTCTAGATTGCTTGTCTCCTTGGTTAGTTTCCATCCATTGTTTCTTCTCCCACCTTTTGGTGCTTGGAGAATTGGTTGACCCCCTCTCTTCTTTGTGGCAACTCCTCAGGTCCTATATGACTGTCCAAGGATGGTAAACCATTAAGTCCTAGGGAACTATGTTTGTACAGGAATCTAAACCATGGCTAATTGTGGCTTGCCTGGGATACTCCAATGCAACAAATTGTAAACAGCAGGACTTTAGCAGAATTTTGTTTCTCATTTCCAGGAGGAAAAAAAACCCAGGCTTGTGGTCTACTGTCAAACCATCTTCACACTCACGTGATAAATATTTGGGCTTTCTGTACCTGACTGTTATTTACAACAATTGCAGCATCACAATTTATGACCTGGCTTCCAACAAACAGAGTCCATAGGGGAAGCCACACTCACTCAATGACCGCAGAAATCACTTAATAGCAGTGATTCACTTAGCAGCCCCGGCAAAAGAGTCATGAAATCAGACTTACGAATCCCTTGCTTAGCCATAGAAATTGTCATCCCAATTGTGCTAGTAAGTTGAGGACTACATGTACAGGGACCAGGAAATATAATCCAGAACTCTTTTCCCTGATCCCTGGACATAGAAACTAAGATGAGAAATTGTGGGCATAAGTTGCAGCTATTTATATTTCATTTCAGCATAAGAGAAAAATTTCCTGGCAGTACAGTTTGCACCACAGTGCAACAATCAACCTATGGAGATGGTGGATTCTCCCCTCTTTGGAGATTTTGAATGTCTTGAGGATGGTCTAATTGGTTTTCCTGCACACTGTGGAGAGTTTGACTAATCCCTCCAGCTTCCCAGTTCTAGGATTGCTTTATGTTAGCAGTGTGCCTCTTTTACTGCTTGCATTACAGATTGTAGCATCCACAGAGAGAGAAGGTTGCACAAGCCACAGGGCTATTCACTCCAGACTTGCTGCTTTAAGAGAAAGATGTGATAATATATTTCAAAGGGGCAGAACAAGGGTTGAGAAGCTAATGAACTTCATTTCTTCTGCCCAGTGCAGGGCCTGTCTGGGCATAAAGAGATGAACATGTTTTCAGGAGATTAAATCCTCCTTTTTTGGGTTAGTAAAATGACACCACTACAAATGTGTCTGAATTCAGGGAAATGGTCTCAGAATAACCCTCCCCTTCCTCCACAATTGAGAAAGAGAAGACTTGAGGATACATCTTGATCCATCTTAGATTTTGCAGGAGTTGCAAGCTGGGTTTAAAGTCTCTTGGGAATTATTTTCCAGTAGGATAAACAACAGAGCCCATACTACCTTACTGTTATCTGATATAGGAGTTCATACTCCAGAAAATGTTGCCTTTTATATGAAAATGCATACAGAAATGTTCCTCCGATGGTTCTTACCGGTATTATCTACAGTCTTCCTAAATATTTGCACTTATATCTTCCAGGATCTTATGTTTTCCAGGATCTCAAGATGATGCTATCTTTGCCCAGAAGTACATATAAAAGTGGGTCTTTTTTTTTTTTTTTGCTCAAGACATCAATTCATGAAGATGGCGAAATGGACTGCTTTAATTAAACAGAAGAATCTAGTTTTGTTTTAACATGAAAACCTCTTCTGGACTTTGTGCTCAAAATGAAAAAAAAAAAACACCTTTGTTTTTAGATTTGGATGACCAGAATGACTTCGTTGTTATAGAGCAGAGGACTTCAAACTTGGCAGCTTTAAAACTTGTGGACTTCAACTCCCAGAATTCTCCAGCCATGCTGGAGCCAATTTGGGGACCTCTGTTATAGAGAAACGGCATGCAATATTTAGAACTGGAAAAGAGAAGGTTACGTGTGTATCTCCTTTTGTATTTGACTGCACTGCCACCTCTTCTTTCTTCCTCAACTTTTGTTTCTATTCGTGTTTTATTTTATAATAAAATTCAGTAAAACGTTTTTAATAATCAACCTATCTATCATGCGCCTTCCTTTCAAACAGATTCTTTTCAAATCATGCTAAGGAAAAGAAAAGGCATTGCTAATAAATTGCTAAGAAGGTAATTCAACTTGGAGAGAATGAAGAGTTTATTTATTTAGCATATGGCACAGTACACATGGATAACAGTAATAAAATTATACAGAAGGAACGCATAATACTATGGTATGTGTATGATGGAAATATGTAGTCCATTTTTTAAGAGTTGAGGAGTTTAAGAAATTATATATTAATTATAGATTACATTTTAAAATATGTTGATTCATGAGAATAGAGTAAGTATTCCATACATTAACATCTAGGCCATTTATCCAATTAAGCAAAGTATTTGTTAGTTTGGAGAAAGTCTATCTGGACTCGTACCAGTCGGGCTTCAGGCAGGGGTACAGCACAGAAACGGCATTGGTCGCGTTGGTGGATGATCTCTGGAGGGCTTGGGACAGGGGTTGCTTCTCTGTCCTAGTCCTATTAGATCTCTCAGATCAGCGGCTTTTGATACCGACCATGGTATCCTGCTGCAGCGGTTGAGGGGGTTAGGAATAGGGGGCACCGTTTTGCGGTGGTTCTCCTCCCTCTCCGACCGCTCGCAGTTTGTGTTGGCAGGGGGGCAGAGGTTGACCTAGAGGCGCCTCGCATGGGGAGTGCTGCAAGGGTCGGTCCTCTCGCCCCTTCTGTTCAACATTTATGTGAAGCCTCTGGGTGAGATCATCCGTGGTTTGGGGGTGAAGTGTCATCTGTATGCTGATGATACTCAGCTGTACATCTCCACCCCAGACCACCCCAACGATGCCCTTGATGTAATGTCTCGCTGCCTGGAGGCCGTGCGGGTCTGGATGGGGAGGAACAGGCTCAGACTCAACTCTTCCAAGACCGAGCGGCTGTGGCTTCCGGCATCCCGATATAGTCAGCAGGTGCCATCGCTGACTATTGGGGGTGAATCTTTGCCCCCCACAGAGAGGGCTCACAATCTGGGTGTTCTCCTGGACGCACGGCTGTCTTTAGAAGAGCATATGACGGCTGTGGCCAGGGGGGCCTTTTATCAGGTTCACCTGATTCGCCAGTTGCAGCCCTTCCTGGACCAGGACGCCTTGCGCATGGTCACTCATGCCCTTGTCACCTCCCGGCTGGACTATTGTAATGCTCTCTACATGGGGCTCCCCTTGAAGAGCACTTGGAGGCTCCAACTGGTCCAGAATGCGGCCGCGCGGGTGGTTATGGGCACAACTCGTTGTGCCCATGTGACACCCCTCCTGCGCGAGCTGCATGGGCTCCCAGTGGTCTTCCAGGTGAGATTCAAGGTGTTGGTCACCACCTTTAAAGCGCTCCATGGCATAGGACCCGGGTACCTTCAAGACCAACTTCTGCCACCAATAGCTTCCCACCGGCCAGTTCGCTCCCACAGAGAGGGTCTCCTCAGGGTGCCATCGGCCAAGTTATGTCGGCTGGTGACACCCAGGGGGAGGGCCTTCTCTGTGGGAGCCCCAGCCCTATGGAATGAACTGCCCCCGGAAGTGCGTAAGATCTCCGACCTCCGGGTATTTCGCTGTGCACTCAAGACCCTGTTGTTCCGCCAGGCCGGGCTATCAACATAATAATTTTAAATTGGGTGTTTTAAATTTCTGGGGTTTTATATTGAGCTGAATTATTTAATAATTTTAAATTATTTTAATTGATGTTTGTCTTGTGCTTTTAATAGGCTGTACACTGCCCTGAGTCCTTCGGGAGAAGGGCAGTATAGAAATAAAATTCTTCTTATTATTATTATTCTTTTTCTCCAACTAATTTTCTTCCTCTATAAGCTCTCAAACGGCAGCTGGTCATTATGTCATCCACTGACACAGAATAACAAAATTGGAAGGGACTTTGGAGGTCTTGTTGTGGCCCGTACACGGCCTGTGCGGCTGGTGGCTGATTTGGACAGTGAGGAGGTTGGTGTGATGCTACGCCAGCAGCCTGTGCAGCTGGCACTTGAGTCAGACAATGAGGAGGCTGGAGAAGATGTGGTGCCAGAGGCAGGGATTCAGCCACGGCCTTCAGAACCTCCAGAAGCTCCCTTAAGTGAAGAGGACGAAGAGGAGGAGCCTCTTCTCGATGCACGGGCGCGCAGAGCTGCCAAAAGGCAGGAGTGGCTCCTCAGGAGGAGATCTCTTCGAGAGTAAGGTTTGGGTCTATTGGCCACTCCCTTAGCCTATTTAAGGAGGAACGCTGATTGCAGCAAGCTGTAGGGAACAACTTTAGTTTGCTCTCCTTTGCGTTTGGATTCTCTGCAACATTGCTTCTGGGCTTTCTGCCAACCATAGTAAGATTAAGATTATTTATTCTTTGGATTCTTGCAAGCTGTTAAGAAAGTTAATTAACAGCCTTTGTTTGAAAAAAAACCTGATTTAATTTAGTAAACTAAGGTTTGTACAGACTTTGTGTGTGCTGTGTTCTTTGGGGTCCGTAGCTGGGGCAGAACAAGTCTTCTAGAGGAAACCATTTCAGACAAATGACTGTCCAGTTTCTTCTTAAAAACTTCCAGTGTTGGAGCACTCACAACTTCTTGAGGCAAGCTGTTCCACCGATTCATTGATCTCACTGTCAGGAAATTTCTCTTTAGTTCTAGGTTGCTTCTCTACTTGATTAGTTTCCATTCATTGCTTCTTGTCCTGCCCTCAGGTGCTTTGGAGAATAGGTTGAACCTCTTTTTTCATTAGACTAGACATACCCAACTCCTGTAACCATTCTCCATATATTTTAGCCTCCAGCCTCCTAATCATTTGTGTTGCTCTTTTCTCCACTCTTTCTAGAATGTCAATGTCTTTTTTTACATTGTGGCAACCAAAACTGGATGCAATATTCCAAGGGTGGTCTTACCAAGTCCTTATAAAGCAGTACCAATACTTCACATGATCTTGATTCCCCTTGTTTGACGGGTAGCACCATAGTTATATTCATTGGAGATTATTCTTCCCCATTTAAACAGAGTTTCATAGCAGGCTGTTAACAGTCAGCCTGCCTGTTTGAAGCTTAATTTGGCTTGGAATATTGCATCCAGTTTTGGTCACCACAATGTAAGAAAGATGTTGAGACTCTAGAAACAGTGCAGAAAAGAGCAACAAAAAGGATTAGGGCAACTAGAGGCTAAAAGATATGAAAAATAGTTGCAGGAATTGGGAATGCCTAGTTTAATGAAAAAAAGGACTGGGGGGGGCATGATAAGTATCTAAGATGCTGGGACAAAGAAGAGGCAGGTCTCCAAAGCACCTGAAGGTAGGACAAGAAGCAATGGATGGAAACAAATCAAGGAAGGAAGCAACCTGGAACTAAGGAGAGAATTTCCTGACAGTTAGAACGATTAATCAGTGGAACAACTTGCCTCCAGAGGTTGTGAATGCTCCAACACTGGAAGTTTTTAAGAAGAGGTTGGATAACCATTTGACTGAAATCATTTACGGTTTCCTGCCTAAGCAGAGGGTTGGACTAGAAGACCTCCGAAGTCCCTTCCAACTCTGTTATTCTATTCTATTTCCATATAGCAGATAGATTTCAGGCCAGTGAGTTGGATAAACAGTTACTGAAATGTATGAATTCTATGCTTGCTTTGCAAGGGGAGGGGAGAAAGTTATTTATATAACTTATCAGTTATATATTTAAAATATGTTTATCAGTTTTGTATTCAACTAGGGGCAATAATTTATGTTTGGTTTGTTTTCCTTTTTATGCACTTTTGTGTAGCTTTGTCTAGTTTTGTTTTGCCTTTGTGTTACTTCTTATATTTTCCTTTTTTTTGAAGTTTGCATTTTAATGTTTTGAATAGAGTAAAATAAAAATTTGATGGCAAAAACAAACAAACGAGTTTCGGCAGACCGCACGCAAGAATACGGATCCTATTCAGAAAACACTGTTCTCTATTTCCAGCTTTCTAGAGAATGAAGGAAAAAGTAGATCAAGGAAACCAAAGCATTTTGCCATTTTCCCGTGGCAAAATGATCTGATGGGCCCAAAGAAGTGAGAATTTTTTTTTAAAAGAAAAGATGCTTGGGGTAAGCACCTGCTAAATTTACACTGCTGATGCTCTACTGCCTGAAAAAAAAAATTAAAATTGGTGTGATGTCTGTCATACATTCGACATATCATTCACTCTAGCAAATGCTTGGATAGGTTTCAGATTGTTAGGGCTCAACACGACAGGACAGTGAGATTCGTGACTCCACTGGTTGAATACACAGCAGCCAAAAGATTAGAAAGTTAGTGAGCAGAGAAGTTGATGAAAAGAGGAAGAGGCTCAGCCACTGCCTTGAATTTTGATTTGGCTGTGAATTGGAAGGCAGGGGGAGAATCTCTAAGTGCCCCACCCCCCAAAACAAAATGACTTAATCTGGGTCAGTGGTATTTGTCCTTTGAATTACAGGTAATTCTGGACTTGCACCTACAACCGAGCCCCAAATTTCTGTTGCTAAGCAAGATAACTGTTAAATGAGTTTGGCCCCATTTTATGACCTTTCTTGCCATGGTGGTTAAGTGGATCACAGCAGCTGTTAAATTAGAAACGTGGTGGTAAAGTTAATCAGATTTCCCCATTGACTTTGCTTGCCCGAAGGTTGCAAAAGGCAATTAACGTGGCACGAGGACACTGCAAACATTCATAAGTACATGCAAGTTTGTCAAACCTCTGAATTCCGATCACATGACCATGAGGATGTAAATGTAAATGTGAAAAATAGTCATAAGGGGGAGAGCCTTCTCTGTGGGGGCACCGACGATCTGGAACGAGCTCCCCCCAGGGATACGGAGGATTCCGGATCTGCGCACCTTCCGCCGCGAGCTGAAGACTCTTTTATTTCATCAAGCTGGCCTCGCCTAAATCTTCTCCCTTTTAAGTGCAAATTTTAAATTTTAATGTATTTTAAATATGGGTATTTTAAATTATGGGTATTAATTCAGCCAAATTTATTTAATTCATTTTATTCAATTTTAAATTTTGTATATGTATGTGTTTTATTTTATGGCTGTTCACCGCCCTGAGTCCTTCGGGAGTAGGGCGGTATAGAAATTCAATAAAATAAATAAAATAAATAAATAAGCCATTTTTTCCAGTGCTGTTGTAACCTCGAATGGCCACTATATAAATGGTTTAAGTTCGAAGACTACCTCCATTGTTTTTTTTAATTGAGTTTTTATCCTTGTAAGCCACCTGGAGTCATGGGGAGTGAGTTGATATACATTTTCTTCACTTTCCCCAAATTCCTCTGTGTAAGCTCAGGAGCCTTCAAGCCGCAGTACAATTTCTGCAATGTTATGAGGAAGCAAGAGCTTTCTCAAAACCATCCACGCTCATCCATCCCATCACAACAAGCTGGTTTTCCCCTCCATTGAACTGCACTAAGAAGATCAGCCATTAAGGACTTTACAGTATTAAAAGTGGGATTGGGAGCTGGTCAAAGATAGTCTACTATGTAACTACTTCAGAATACAGAACAGAATATAGAGCCGTGATGGCAAACCTATGGCACGCGTGCCACAGATGGCACACGGAGCCATATCAGTGGGCATGCGACCTCCGCTCCGTTGCACATGTGCATGCCAGCCAGCTGACTTTTGGGCCTTCTGGGCCCACCGGAAGTCAGGAAGCAGGTTGTTTCTGGCCTCTGGAGGGCTTCTGGGGTGGGGGGTGGGGAAGGCCCATTTTTCACTCTTAGAAAGGCTCTGGCGCCTGGGGAGGGTGAAAACAGCCTTCCCCACCCCGCAGAGGCCCTCCAGAGGCCAGAAACAGCCCGTCCAGGGGGGGTGGGAAAGGCTGTTTTCGCCGTCCCCAGGCTCCTAGAAAGTCTCTGCAGCCTGGGGAGAGCAAAAAACAGGCCTACTGGGCCCACCGTACCATCGCATGCCAAAAGCAGGGGAGTCACGCACACGCAACCCCTCGTGCTCTTCCCGCTTTTGGCACGCGATGGCAAAAAGATTAGCCATCACTGATATAGAGTAATGTAGTTAGAGAAGAGACCTTGGAGATTTCTAGTCCAACCTCCTGTCCATAGCAGGAGACACTACACTATTCCATACAAAGGTCTCTTCCAATCTCTTCTTTAAAACTTCCAGCGATGGAGCATCCACAACTTCTGGAGGCAGGTTGTTCCACTGATTAATTGTTCTCAGTGTCAAGAAATTTCTCCTTAGTTCTGGATTGCATCTTTCTTTAACAAGCTTCCACTCATTGTTTCTTGTCCTGCCTTCTCTTGCTTTCCAGAATAAGTCAACTGTCTCTTCTCTGTGACAGCCCCTCAAGTATTGGGAGACAATTATATCCCCCTTCGTCCTTCTCTTCGTTAGGCTAGACATGCCTAGCTCCTAAATCGCTCATCATATGCTTTAGCCTCCAGACCCTTGATCATCTTTGTTGCTCTTCTCTGCACACTTTCTAGGGTCTCAGCATCTTTTTTGTATCATGGCCACCAGAACGGGATGCAGTAATCCAAGCGTGGCCTCACTAGTGCATTATAAAGTGGTACTATCACTTCTCATGATATGGATGCTTTCCTTTTGTTCATGCAGCCTATGACTGCATTGGCTTTTTGGGCAGCTGCAGCAGACATCTGGCTCATACTTAAGCAGTGATCCACTAGGACATTTAGATCCCACTCACAGTTGAGCCAGGTACCACCTATTCTATGCTTTTTCATTTGGTTTTTCCTGCCTAAGTGCAGGACTTTGCTTTTCTCACCGCAACATCTTGTGGGATAGGACCCAATTCTCAAGTCTGTCAAAACCTTTCTGAATCTTGAGTTTATTTTCCAGCGGGTTGACAAATCCTCCCAGCTTAGTGTTACCTGAATATTTGATGAGTTCCTTTTCTATTCCTACATCTAGATTGTTTATCAAGATGTTAAAGAGCTCTTGGACCTAAGACAGAACCTTTAAGTACTCCACTGCATGCTTCCTTCTATGTAGTTTGAAAACTTTTTCAGTTTTCCTGACTTCTACCGGAACTGAATATTGCTTTAAGCATAGAATGGAATTTTTTTTCTTTCAATTTTATTTTGATTAAAGTTACATTTTTTTTTTACCTTTTCTTTGTTGTCTAACAGCCTACACAAAGATTGCCACAGCATATTTTTATTTCTTCTAGCTCCTTTAAGCCTGGACTGGGCTCTTTGTTTTCAGTAGAGTTTCCATCTTTATGCTTGTCAAGTCTTCATTATTATTTGGTCTGTCTCATAGGTTAAGGTTGCTTCTAACTTCTTCAAAAGGTCTCGTCTTAATAAAGGGATCAGTCAGTCCGGCATATACAGGAACTGATCTCTTGCTTTATTCTTCTCAACTTTGCATTCAGTGGGAGTCAAAAAAACAGATTTTTTGGGGGGTGGTTTTCGTATTTCTCTCACTATCTAGACATTTGTGGCCAGCCTAAGGAATCTTTGTGGTCGACCCTTCTAGCTGACAGAGGCACAACTAATAACTCTGGCTAAAGTTAATTCATAGATTACGAAAAGTTTCTAATTACTTATTAATAAGTCAATGAAAATTAGGCAAATCTCCACTCATCCTACATTCTCCCCTTCAATGCCCAAGTAACATTTAGAGGTTCTTTAGAATCATCATTTGATCTTTACAAGTATGCTTGATAACTTCTATCTGTGTAAGAACTTAACACTGGGGCTTTGATGTTTTGTTATCACTTGCCTACTTTATGCTTCAGCCTCCAGGCCTCTAATCATCTCTGTTGCTCTTCTCTGCACTCTTTCTAGAGTCTCAGCATTTTTTTTTGTATCGTAGTGACCAACATTGGACGCAGTGTTCCAAGTGTGGTCCCACCACTGTAGTATAAAGCCATACTATAAAGCAGTAGTATTGCATCTGGTCCCGTCCCCATTGAAATGCTCTGCAAATGGGTTGCTCTCTTGCGAGAGTCCCCACAACACGTCCCCATAGATGTCCATCGGCTCCTCTATTAGTGCCCACTCAGTTTCTAAATTTGCAACATATCCAAGCTGCAAACTCTACCAATTCTTTCTCACTCTTTTTTGTTGTTGCCGTGTGACTCGTGCCTGATTCTTTGCCACCCCACGTACCATTGCACACCAGGCTCCCCCTGTCCTCCACTGTGTCTCAGAATTGGCTCAAATTCATGTTCATTGCAATCAATGACACCATCTAACCAGCTCATCCTCTGCCGCCTCCTTCTCCTTTTGCAGAACAGAATAGAATAAAAGAGTTGGAAAGGACCTTGGAGGTCTTCTAGTCCAGGGGTCTCCAACCTTGGCAACTTTAAGACTTGTGGACTTCAGCTCCCAGAGTTCCTCAGCCAGTGCTGACTGAGGAACTCTGGGAGTTGAAGTCCACAAGTCTTAAAGTTGTCAAGGTTGGAGAGCCTTGTTCTAGTCCAACCGCCTGCTCAGGTAGGAGACCCGATACCTCTTCAGACAAATGGTTGTCCAATATCTTCTTAAAATCCTCCAGGATTGAAATACCCACAACTTCTGGAGGCAAGTCCTTCCGCTGATTAATGTTTCTAACTGTCGGGAAACATTGACCAAAGTATTTGAGCTTCAGCTTTGGTATCTAACCTTCCAAAGAACAGTCTGGGTTGATTTCCTTCAGCATTGATTGATAGGGTCTCCTTCAAGTCCAAGGGGCTCTCAAGTCTTCTGCAGCACCACAGTTTGAAAACATCAATTCTTGGGCATCCAGCCTTCCTCATGGTCCATCTCTCACAGCCATACATTACTAGTGGGAGAACCATAGCTTTGACTACACATACCTTTGTCAGGCAGGTCTTTGTCACTCTACCTATGTCCAATTTCGGCTGCACTCAAATCATAAATCTCTTCTTCTCTCTCCCCCCCACAACTTCTCTCCCACTGTCACATCTTTTTCCCAGACAGCCTCCTTCCTCCCAGACAAGCCACAGCCTCCCTTTGCTCACTCAAGAGTGAGTCACTGTTCACACAACACTAAATTAAGCTGCTAATTAAACCTGATGGTTCTTTTGTTTAGATTCTGACACGATGTACTTAAAAAGTATGCAGAATTATTATTTGCTTGCATTTTTTCCCCAACTAAAGCAGTGGGGCGGAGGAGAGGTGGGGAACCCCTTCTATAGAATTCCTCTTTACATTTGACTGAAGTGAAGCCCAGCCTGTATTTGCACTTTTTCCTGAATGTGTGTCGGAGAAAATAGATTTAAAAAATGACCATTGAAAACTAAGTTTCCCTGGACCATAAGATGGGGAAGCCAATTCAGTTTGGTGGGTGGGATTCTTTTGGCAATTTTAACAAGAGTGTTGGGTTGGGAAGAAACCAGCTTGCCTCACAGGACAGGTATTACTTGGCTTACAAACATTTGTTTAGTGACCATTCGAAGTTACAATGGGCACTGAAGAAGCTGAGTTATAATCACATTTATTATTGTTGCAGCACCCCTTATACACAAGATCAAAATTTAGATGCATGGCATATTTATGACGGTTGCAGTATCCCCAGATCATCCCTTTTTGTGACTTTCTGACAAGCAAAATCAACGGGTAAGGCAGATTCACAACTGTGTTACTGACTTAACAACTGCTGTGATTCACTTAGCAAGAAAGGTCATTAAATGGAACAAAGTCCACTTAACAAATGTCTCACTTAGTAACAGAAATGCTGGGGCTCAACTGTAGTCATATATCGAGGGCTGCCTTTAGTGATCCTCAGCCTTAGCATCTTTAAGATGTGTGTACTTCAACTCTCGGAATTCTTCAACTAGAAATTCCTTCCAACGGAGGATGGAAGAGAGAAGAAAATGAGAAAATAAAAAAAGAGTAAAAGTGTGTGGAAGGAAAGAAAAGAAGGAAAAGAGGAAAGGTACTGGAGAGGGGGATGGGAGGGGAGAGGAGGAAAGAGAAGAGAAGAGGAGAGGAGAGGAGAGGAGAGGAGAAGAGTAGAGTAGAGAAGAGAAGAGAAGAGAAGAGAAGAGAAGAGAAGAGAAGAGAAGAGAAGAGAAGAGAAGAGAAGAGAAGAGAAGAGAAGAGAATTCAACAAATAAGTCTGGCTTGAAACATTTTCCCGAGTGTTTCCCAATAACCAATAATGTTCCAAACCATTCAAGCCACCATCAGGCCTTGTATTAGACCAAGATATTTCAAGCTGTCACATCTTGCTTCCTGGAGCAGCTGCTCTATTAGTTCTAAGTCCTGGCTAAGTCCTCATACATGCATTTAATTGAGGCAGGAAGGAAGATGCAGGATAAGACATGACTACTGTCAGCCTCTGTAGGGAGCTGTAGGACTGTCTGAAGGATGTTGCAGCATCTCGGAAGAAAAGCTTCGTGGTAGGACGTCTCTATCTGGTACAAATGGAAAATTCCAAGAACTGAAGTTCAGACTTCATTTCGCCAGTCCAGAGAAGGCTGAAATGAAACCTTTCAGCTATTCTCATTCTCAATCATGAAAACGAAACGATAGCAAATTGAACAACTAAGAATTTGCTGCCGTTCATCAGGACTCAGATCTGCCATCTGCTCCAAGGGGCAGCTGAATCGGCCTCTAATCCTGCCTGCGGTCATTAACTGTGGCATATTCAAAACCCCTCAAGACTGAGCCCTACATACGCCAGAGCCCATTTCTCAGAATAGGAACCCCGATGGCAGATCTTAAATCATGCATGGCAGCGTTTTTCAAATTGGACAACTTTAAGACTTTCAACTCCCAGAATTCCTCGGCTAGTTTGAAAAACTTTGACCCACGGAAAGAGTGCTAAATTTAAATGGGCAAAAGGAGAATCCTTTCTGTCTCCACATGGTGTGACCAATTGCAAAGAACTTAAAGATGCCTTCTACTGTATTAACAATTTTCTAAACTTTGTTTAAAGCACCATTTGAAAGAGAGAAAGGCTAACATTTTGCAGTCGGCTTAATTAGCAGGTGTTGTCTTCCCTAAAACAAAATGTGCTTCATTTCTATTTATGTGAGAGTAATTACTTCAGAATTTGCATCAAGATAGATTCTATGCAGAGCAATGGCCTTAATGTTACATGGTGTAAGAAAGTTAGCACCCACCCAAAAGAATGAAATGTTATAGGAAATGGTTTATCATGAAGTCGTTTCTCCTAAAATTTCCTGAACAATTCTATATTTATGATACACAAAGATCTCCATGTGACATGAGACTTTGACACAGCAATCTGATTTTACTTTTTAACAGAGTCACAAAGTTGGAAGGGACCTTGGAGGTCTTCTAGTCCAGCCCCCTACTCAAGCAGAAGACCCTAGACCATCTCAGACAGATGGCTGTCCAGTCTCTTCTTGAAAATCTTCAGTGATGAAGTACCCACAACTTCTGGAGGCAACTTCTGTTCCATTGGTTGATTGCTCTCATCCTTTGGAAATTTCTCCTTAGTTTTACATTGCTTCTCTCCTTGATTAGTTTCCATCCATTGCTTCTTGTAACGTTGCTTCTTATAACTACTATTTAAATATTATTTAATATTCTTTTCAATATTTAAATACTACTCCTGGCTGAAAAGAGTTTCTCAAGCTACATTTTTTGCGGGAAATGCCCTGTTTGAGAGAAAATCCATATAATAATATGCTAATAATAAGTACAAAAGTGTAACAGATGTACACTTTGATACAAATCTTTTCAAAAAAACAGATTTCATCCAAAATAAGACAGCCTGGATTTCTGAGATAACAGCTGTGTTAAATGGAGTTACACATTGAATCATAAACTAATCTCGTAAAATGGGTTTGATAACCTACAAAAAACCCCCAAATAAATAAATCAAATTCAAAACTAATCTTTAAACTTTAACCAATCTAGTTAAGCATACTAAGTCCCAGTGTCAAAGAAGAATCTCGCTCACGTCATTCCCTGAAGGTTCATCCAAGTTGAGGCATCTGAGTGTGGTTGTGAAGAAAGTTAACATAGTGGTCACAATGTGTGGCCAAAGCCCTGCCCCCTTTGTAACTTCCTAACAGTGAGGAGGACAATTAACCAATAAAACAGCTTGCCTTCAGACGTTGTAGGTGCTTCATCACTGGAGGTTTTTAAGAAGAGATTGGACAGTCACTTGTCTGAAATGGCATAGGACCTCCTGCAGCAGGCTGGTTCAGAAAACCTCCAAGATCCCTTCCAGCTCTATTCTGATTATGATTCTTTCTAATGTCCACAAACATGCTTGTTCCATGTAGAAGTATCTGGAAGCTTAAAATGCAACAGCTGTCATAGTTTTGTGCAAGTCTAGATTTGCACTTGTGTCACCTCTCTTGAGGGAGCTGCATTGGTTGCCAATTTGCTTCTGGGTCCAATTCAAGGGGTTGGTTATCACCTTTAAAGCCCTACCTGGATTTTTATTTGAAGGACTAGCTTTTCCAGGAAGCCAGGAAATGTTACAGGTCCCCTCCCTTAAGGACGTCCATCTAATGAAACCAAGAAGAATGGCCTTCTCTGTGCTGGCTTCCTCCCTGTGAAACATCATCCTTGCAGAGATAAAATTGGCTCCCATCTTGATACTCTTCCATAGGGACCCTGAAGACATGGTTTGGCCAGTGGGCCTGAGGACCCCAGCATGATATGGAGCCCATCAAGTGTTTGGTTTGATAGTTGTCGCCAGGAGAAAGGCTGGGATATGTTGAGTTTAATATTTGGGGTTTTATTCTTGTAAGCTTCCTGGAGTCACCATGGGTGAGGTTGGTGGCCATATAAATTTTATTTAAAAAACAAACAAATTAAGAGGGCAGGGCTTCAGTCACAGATGAAGATGTAATCTTTAGGGAAGGGTTTTTTTGCCCCACTTGCCCCTGGAGACCTCCCTAGTTGTGAACAGACGAAATCTGGTTGCTGTCAAGACAGCAACGTTGATGCTGCTCCTTCTTCAGAATTTTGTCTACCCCAGGAGTCTCCAATCTTGGCAGCTTTAAGACCAGTGGACTTCAACTCCCAGAATTCCCCAGCCATGCATGGCTGGCTGGGGAATTCTGGGAGTTGAAGTCCATAGGTCTTAAAGGCACCAACATTGGACACCCCCAGCAGGCCTACCCAGGTGCTATTTGAAAGACAGAAGCAAAACTGGTCTTTAAGAAATGACAATCCTGGGGGGTTGGGGGTCACGGCACAAGGATTGTATTTTTGACTCATCCAGGCAACAAGGGTCAGCTCCATTCACCTGCATTATGCATTATATATTTTGAAAATTGCCCAGACTCTGATCAAGCTCAGCTAATCACACTGTCTTGATGTTTGGGTTAAAAAGAAAAGAAAAAAATAGCAAGAAACGCTTCCCTTGCTAACCTTTTGTTTTTCAGACAAATGTTCCTTTGTGTGGGGGTATAGGTGGTATTTTCCTTCGGCTTTGAAATTGTTCCTTGATTTCCCAGGTCCTTTATCTGCTCTCGGAGACTTTTCCTGATTAGAAGAAATTTTGCACTTCACTACTTGATTAAATAATGAATACATTTCTGTTTGATTTGCAGTTGCTTACTTAATTAAATTTCTTTTCAGTGCCCCAATTTTCATTATAATTTCAATTTTGCATTTAATCACGGCGTTGTTCTTTGCTGCCACCTCTTCTAATAGGGGTCTATTCTCCTGCCAGAATGCTAGGAGAACTCAAATGGGAATTGCATGCATATATCAAGGGCAGAAGGGGGGAAAAAAACCTCTATCGGGGAGTGCAGTTATTTGAGAAGTTAATGAGGGAAGGGAAGATGCAGCTATTTTGTTCCATGTACAAAAAAAAAAAAAAAAAAGAAACAAAACCTAAATATCTACCAAGATAATGCAAAAGCTAATTCCTCTTTCTGTAGTTGTTTCTTCATAGCTGAGATTTTTTTTAAAAAAAAGCATAGCAAAAAAAAAATGGCGTACGGACTCCGAGTCTTACAAGCATTAACTAAATCAGCATTTCTCAACTTCAGCAACTTTAAGATGAATGGACTTCAACTCCCAGAATTCCCCATGTTGGGTGGGGAATTCTGGGAGTTGAAGTCCACACATCTTAAAAGTCCCCAAAGTTGAGAAACGCTCAACTAAATTATCCAAGACACAGGATGGTTGACTTTGTCTCAAATAGTCCTCGATGTACAACTACAGTAGACCCCAATATTTCCATTGCTAAGCAAGACAGCTCTGAAAGTGATTTTTGCTCCATTTTACAACCTTTCTTGCCACCATTGTTAAGTGAATAATTGCAGTTGTTAAGTAAGTATCACAATGGTTCAATGACTTCCCCGTTGACTTTGCTTATCAGAAGGTTGCAAAGGTTGACCACATGGGAAACTGCAACCATCATTAATACATGTCAGTTGCCAAGTTTTCAAGTTTTGATCATGTGACCCCAGGATGCTGCAACCATTGTAAATACATGCAAGTCGCCGTGTGCCCAAATGTTGATCACATGACCATGGGGATGCTGTGATGATTGTAAATTTGATGGCCATTATAAATGGAAGGACCATTTATAAATCACTTTTTTTCAGTGCCATTGCAACATTGAAGCAATGCTAAACAACTGGATGTAAGCCGGGGCTGCCTATTTTTTTTCCCCATCCAAGTTCACAGACGCCCTGAAATCTATACACAAATCCCACATTAAGGACCCCCCTCCACCCTGAGGTTTAATTAGTCATGAATTGATGTCCTGACATCCTTCCTAGAAGGAGCTGCCACAGATTGCAACTAATAAAGGATATTTATCTGCCAGTGATCTTCACAGTTGTAAGATGCTGTGGGTTCAACCCAGTGATGAAATCCAATTTTTTTTACTACTGGTTCTGTGGGCGTGGCTTGGTGGGCATGGTGTGGCTTGGTGGGTGTGGCTTGGTGGGCAGGGGAAGGATACTGCAAAATCTTCATTTCACCCCACTCCAGGGTAAACATACTGCAAAATCTCTATTCCCACCCCACTCCAGGGGAAGGATATTGCAAAATCTCCATTCCCACCCCACTCCAGGGGAAGGATATTGCAAAATCTCTATTCCCACCCCACTCCAGGGGAAGGATATTGCAAAATCTCCATTCCCACCCCACTCGGGGGCCAGTCAGAGGTGGTATTTGCCGGTTCGCCAAACTGCTCAAAATTTCTGCTACCGGTTCTCCAGAACCTGCTGGATTTCACCCCTGGTTCAATCTGAGGAACAAATAATCCTTGATTTACAATCATTCATTTAGCGACTCTTTGAAGTTACAATGGCACTGAAAAGAATGATATTTGGTCCTCGCACTTATGACCATCACAGCCTCATCAGTCACATAATAAACATTTTGGCCCTTGTCAACTGATATGTATTTACGATGGTTGCAGCATCTTGGAGCTACATGATCAATATTTGTGACCTTCCCATCCAGCTTCCAACAAACAAAGTCAATGGGGGAAGCCAGATTCACTTAATGACTGCGGAATTCACTTAACCACTGCAGTGATTTGCTTTACAACCAGGTAAAAAAAAAGATCATAATATTGAGCATGACTCACTCAACGACTGCCCTGCTTAGGAATGTAAATTCTAATGTATATTAGTATAATATACTGATATACTGTATAATGTATTATATAAGTATAATGTAATTCATAATTCAAGGACTACCTGTAATTAATCTAGATCTGCCTCTACTACTAATGCTACTACTGCTTTATGTTTCTACTATAGACATGGCACCATTTGATGCACTTGTCCATTTGAATAGTGAGAAGAGACAGATACTGTTTGAAAGCTGTTTGGTAGAATTGTAAATGAGAAATTATTCTTTATTTCTTTACTAGATTTGCATTTTTATGATTTTTTTTTAATGTTATTAACGCAGTTGTGATGTGGGCCAGAGGACAGAAGGCTGGTATTTGAACGAAATAGAGGACAGTCTCTGGAAGGAGAAAGCAGAGATAGGAAGTAGTGGGCTGGTTGAACAGCAGGAGATAGAGAGCACAGGGCATTTTAAACAGCAAATGTGCTTTTGGAAAAATAAATAAATAAATGTTTGCATCAAGTATTTGGGGAGATGGAAAGTGTATGTTATTGTAAGTTACCTGGGAATGTTGTCAGAGCTGCAATGTGGTTTTGTAACCGGGAACAGATGGTTAGGAGGGCTGCATATGGTCACATTGTGGGGGAAGATTTGCTGGTTGTTAGAACTCAAAGGAAATATGTGCCAATACATGTCCTTACAGCTCCCTGGATTTTCTGACTTCACACAACCAGTCCCAAAAGATGCGAGCTTTGCTCCTTGCCATGCTGAAGCTCGATTGGGCTTCCAGGTGGGGCCTGAGCTGTTGAGCAATTCAGACATTAGAGGGCACTGTTTGCCCGTCTGAATGCGGTAGACAGAAATGCTGGCGAAGGTGTTAATTAAATCCTGTTTTTCAGTTTGCCTGAGAGCCACCTGCAGGGAATCCCGTCTTAAAAGGGACAACTCGCTAAATAACGGAGGGGGAGGGGGAAAGTCTTTGGCAGACATAACTGCAAATTGTGGGATGGGGGTGTGTGTGGGAAAAAAGAGGCAGGATTTGGGAACTACAAATCTATGAGTGTGGTTTTATATTCAGCTCCTTAGGAAGCTCTTTAGCCCTTTAGGAAATTTCTCCTCCAATCTTACCTACTCTTATTGCTCCTAAGTGCAAATTGATTGATTGATCAAGTGGCATCAAATTGATGTCAGCTGTTAGTGACATTGGTTAGATAATTTTTTTTCTACAATGATCAGTCCCTAACTTGGCACTTCAGATCTTCCAGTGATGCCACCATGAGGTGTTGGTCCTCCTCCTCTTATCTTCCCTTCTGCCTTTCCCAGCATCGGAACCTTCTCCAGAGAGCTGGGTCTTCTCATAAGGTTTCTGAGTTTGCAAATCCATCGCCAAGATTTCATTTAAGTCACCTGAAGTCTCTGAAATCAGCATTTGAGAAAATGTCTTTGCAAGGTGCCACTCCACTTCTGGCTCTCATTCAGAATTACAGAATAATAGAGTTGGAAGGCACCTTGGAGGTCCTCTAGTCCAACCCCCTGCCTCAAGCAAGAGACCCTATACCAGGGGTGAAATCCAGCAGGTCCTGGAGAACCGGTAGTGGAAATTTTGAGCTGTTCGGAGAACCAGCAAATAACACCTCTGGCTGGCCCCAGAGTGGGGTGGGAATGGAGATTTTGCAAGATCCTTCCCCTGGAGTGGGGAGGGAATGGAGATTTTGCAGTATCCCTCCCCTGCCACGCCCACAGAACCGGTAGTAAAAAAATTTGGATTTCACCACTGCCCTATACCATTCTGGACAAGTGTCTATCTCTTCTTAAAGTCTCTTCTTAAAAGTCTCCAGTGATGGAGCATCCACAACTTCTGAAGGCAAACTGGTTAATTATTCTCATTGTTAGGAAATTTCTCCTTGGGTCTAGATTGCTTGTCTCCTTGGTTAGTTTCCATCCATTATTTCTTCTCCCACCTTTTGGTGCTTTGGAGAATAGGTTGACCCCCACCTCTTCTTTGTGGCAGCCCCTCAAATATTGGAACACTGCTATCATGTCACTCCTAGTCCTTCCTTTCACTGGACTAGACATATCCAATTCTTGCAACCGTTCTTTGTATATTTTAGCCTCCAGCTCCTTAATCACCTTTGCTGCTCTTTTCTGCACTCTTTCCAGAGTTTTAATCTCTTGTTTTTATAATATGGTGACCAAAACCATATTATAAAAGGGTCTGCTGAGCCACCAGGACCAAAAGGGCCTGGTGGCTCAGCAGACCGATAGCATTGTGATTAACACCAGCTGTCTGCAATTACTGTAAGTTCGAATCCCACCAGGCTCAAGGTTGACTCAGCCTTCCATCCTTTCTAAGGTAGGTAAATTGAGGACCCAGTTTGTTGGGGCAATAAGCTGACTTTGTATAAATATACAAAAGTATGAAGGCTATTGCTTAACGCATTGTAAGCCGCCCTGATCTCCGGAGAAGGGCGGCATATAAATAAATAAAAAAAAAAAAAACTGGACGCAGTATTCCAGATGTGGTCTTATTAAAGCTATGATGTAGTAGTTGAACTTGGTAAGTAAACCCTACTTGTTTTTCCACCATTCTATGTCAGGAACCCTATAGCACTGCTTTTCAAACTTGGCAACTCTTAAGATGTGTGGACTTCAACTCCCAGAATTCATACTGGCTGGGGGATCCTGGGAATTGAAGTCCACGCATCTTAGAGATGCTAAGAATAAGAAGCACAGGGTTAAATGCCATTCCTAGGCAGGTCTTCTGTCTGCCATCCCTTCCCTGGAAATCCTAACCACTTAGTGACCTAATAGATGAAGATGTTAGCTGTTTGGAGGCAACCTGAATGAACTCCTATCCCCTAAAGCCTTCGTCTCCTTCTGCTCCTTTCCTTCTTGTCCCACCTTGCCTTCGCTTTCTGAATGTTTAGGTTGCAACACCAGGAGGGCTGTTGCTTTCTATTTTGGAAGCAGGAGGGCGGAGGCAGCCTATTTTTGCATTTCTGACCTATATAGGCTTCTCCCCGACTATAGCAAATATGCTGTGTGGGGAAAGCCACGATAAATCAACAGCGCTTTGCAGAGCCTCAGGCCTGACTGCGGAGTTCTGTAGTCTCCGATTGTTGCAAGCAAATCAACTTGCTAGGAGTTTGCTGGAAGGCTTGACTTTGCAGAATTTTAACCTTCTAAGGACAACCCTACACGATTTCCACCTCTTTCAAATGTCTCTTTCCGCACATATGGAAACCCAAAGGGCTTGAAAGTGTACAAGATAAAACCAAATCTGCTCAGCCATGGGATTCCATTTGGATTACCCATATTGTGATTATTGTGAAGGCAGGCATTCTTTGCATTAGATTAGGGTTGGAGTTAGGGATTAGGGTTAACTTGGAAAAGACCTTGGAAGTCCTCTAGCTGCCCTGAGTCTTCGGAGAGGGGCGGCATACAAATTGAATAAATAAATAAATAAATAATAATAACCCGCTCCACAACCTCCTTCTTAAAAACCTCCAGGGATGGAGCAAGTTGTTCCACTGGTTAATTGTTCTCATTGTCAGGAAATGTATATTTTCTTTTTATGTACACTGGGAGCATATGCACCAACGACAAATTCCTTGTGTGTCCACTCACACTTGGCCAATAAAGAATTCTAATCTAATCTAAAAAATTTTTTACACATTGGAAAAATGTCTCATTGCAGCACACAGAAACTGACAGCTCTGGGGTTTTGAACCCAGCCCAGGGCCAAATTCTAAATAACAGAATAACAGAGTTGGAAGGGACCTTAGAGGTCTTCTAGTCCAACCCCCTTCTCAACCAGAAGACCCTGTGCCATCTCAGACAAATGTCCAGTCTCTTCTTTAATACCTCCAGTTATGAAGCCCCCACAGCTTCTGGAGGCAAGATGTTCCACTGCTTAATTGTTCTGTCAGGAATTTTTTCTTAATTAGGATAGAATAGAGTAACACTTTATTGTCACTTTAAAGTTACACTAATCAGCATACATTAAAATGAAATTTTGTTGCATTCAGCTCTCAAAAGATAACCATTATGCATTTACCCACACAGACACAGACACACACATACACACACACAAACACAATACAAAAATATCACCATCTTGTTTTGATGTATTCATATATATGGCGAAAAAAAGAATCCTGTGAATTTACAAGAGGGATGGCATAAGGAACAAAACTGTAACAAAACTGTACAGAATCTGGAAGTCCTGCTATAGAAATACTTCGAAACGTCCTCCCAGAGGGGAGCAACAGAAACAGAGACCGTGAAGTGGGTGTGTTGGGTCTCTAACAATGTTTCGAGCTCTAAGCACATAGCACTTGTAAGCAGCATCCTGAATGACAGGAAAAGAACTTCCTATAATCTTCTCGGCTGTCCTCACCACTCTCCATATGGGCTTTCTATCTGAGGCTCTGCTGTCCCCAAACCAGACAGTGATGCAGTTTGTTAAAACGCTCTCAATTGTGCCTCTGTAAAAAGTAGCCAGGACAAGAAGGAGAAACATGTGCTCTCCTCATCCTACGCGGGAACTGCAGATCGTTAAATATGTAAATAGGGAGTGAAGCATTAGCACAGATGCTGGTTTTCACGCTTCACTAAAGATAACGTGTGGAGAGACCAAGTCAAATTGTTAGTTATCTGCACCCCCAGATACTTAATATTATTGAACACCTCCACAGCTGCAGCTTTGATACTGAGTGGAGTATGACCATGCTGGCTCTTTCTAAAACAAACAATGATCTCCTTTGTTTTGTAAACATTCATAAATTCTAGATTATTCCCAGAATCTCTAGCCAGCATGGATCCTGGGATTTGGAATCCACACATATTAAAGGTGCCATGCTGCTAGGGAATTCTGGGAGATGAAGTCCACACATCTTACTGTACATTTGCCAAGCTCTAACAGAATTCTAGGAATTGAAGCTCACATATCAAAGCTGGAAACACTGCATAATCTTTTCTAGGATTCATAACTTCTGTAGTCAATTCACGTCTAGTTATTAAGATCTCCAATGTCTTCAACTTTCATGAGTTGCTTCTGTAGGACCTCAAATTCCAAACTAGGATGATCTGAATAGGGATAGTCCTAGGATTTTGCATGTATGGAAAACATGAATGGTGCGGTGCAGTAGTGGGTTTGAAATCCCATTCCTACTGGTTTGCTCGTGGGCACTCATGCAACACTTTCTGTGCATATGCAGAAGCTTTTGCGCATGTGCAGAAGCATCCGGGTGGATGGGTGGAGCCTCCCGCCACCGCTACCAGTTCGCCCAATCCTAAATTGAGCAGCTGCCCAATACAATTTATCACCTTGAGGCTTTGTGTCTCTCACAATGTGCCTCTCAGAGCAAGGTTAGCAAGGTCTATAGTTTGGTTTCCAAGAGCCATGGTGGCCCCGTAGTTAGAATGCAGCATTGCAGGCTTACTTTGCATTCCCACAGTCAGCAGTTCGATCCTGACCAGCTCAATGTTGACTCAGCCTTCCATCCTTCTGAGGTCAGTAAAATGAAGACCCAGATTGTTGGGGGCCGTATGCTGACTCTCTAAATGGCTTAGAAAGTGCCGTTAAGCACTATGAAGTGGTATATAAGTCTAAGTGCTATTACTATTCATTCACTTTCTTGGTTCTCAACCTCTTTACTATGGCCATTAACTATCACTTTGCTCCCTTTTATGCTAATGAGATGCTATGCGTCTAGGCTGGTCTTGCCAACTCGAGAAAAAACTCAACCCAACTCTTAATACATATAGTCCTCAATTTATAACCACAATTGAGCCCCAACATTTGTGTTGCTAGGCAAGAGAGTTATTAAGTGAGTTGCGCCTCATTTTATGAAGTCTTTTGCCACAGTTGTTAGGTGAATCACTGCAGTTATTAAGGATACAAATAATGATCACATGACCCTGGGACACTGCAACCGTCATAATATACATGCTAGTTCCCAAGTGCCCAAATTTTGATCATGTGACAATGAGGATGCTACAATGGTCGTAAGTGTGAAAACCAGACATAAATCACTAATGACACTGAATGGTCATTAAATGACTGATTGTAAATTGAGGGCTATCCCTATTTCTCACTCTGGACTCAGAGTTCAGCTACTGAGTATGAATTATTGGGTCAAACCATCGTTTTAGTCTGTCCCAAAACTGGGACAGACTGAAATCTTCCATGTTGCACAGGGTGACTCTGTCCCAACTAAGCGGCAGTTGGCTACTTACTATTGTTGAAAATCTTGTAAAACATAGATTGTGTCCGTTACAAGTGAATTGTGACCTTTTTTTGCTATTTTTATGCATAGGTTTCTTGAGATTTGAGCTTTATATCAAGGGTTCCTCAAGGTAAACTGGTAGAGAAAGGCTGATCCAATATGAATGGAATCCATGCTGATTCATACTTGCACTCCTTGTAGTCCTCACTTAACGACCACACATTCAGTGACTGATGGATATTATGATGTACTTAATAAGGAGACTTATGACCAGTCCTTGAAGTTGTTGCCGTTAGAGCATCCTGCAGTCTTGTGATCACAATTTGAAAACTTCACTACCAGCTTCTGACAAGCAAAATCAATGGGGAAGCCAGCAGGAAATCACAAGTTATGGCAGTGGGACTTGTGCTTAATAACCAGTGATGATTCACTTAATGACTGCAATCAGATGCAATGAATTGCCTTTCTTAGTCAGGCACGATCATGTGATTAAAAAAAAAAAACTATGTCTCTTAGTGACAAAATTACCATTCCCAACTGTGTCAGTAACTAAGAACTACCTGTAATGCTTTGACCTACTTAATAAAAACTTTGGAGCACCAAGCTAATATTTTTATTCTGCCAGATATTGGAATATGATGTTGCTTAATCATTTTTCATTTGGACTTCTGCTTTTATGCCCTTGTAGATTTAATGTTATGTATTTATGAATAATGCTACACATTTGTGTATATATTTTAATGCTATATATTCGTACATAATACTATATACTTGTGTAAAATGCTATATATTTGTGTTTCATTTTTATAGTTTTATACATTTATCCTGCTAGGCTTCTATGCCACTCTGATTCTGAGCAGTGAATAATCCCACTGTGCACAAACAGAAAACATTGATGAAAAAATAATCAGGTAAACAAAGAATATTACAAATTTTACATAGTAATTTTTTTTGTGTGAAATAACTATAAAAACACATAATTATATACTCCCGCACAGGAGGAATAATTCTTTATTCCGCTCTCCAAAAATGTCCGATGAAATAACTAGAATTTAATTCCTTTTCTAGACCTCCATAATATTATGACAAGTTCTAATTCTTTTTTAATTTTGTGAGAATGTAGAAGGTTGTGAGCTGCCCGGGGAAAAGTGGGTTTTGTAGGACGGTACACACATTTTAACAATATTAATAAAATAAGAAACCTCTCAATATTACTCACCAAGGAGTGTATGAATATTATGAAACTCTATGTTCTCATCTGGAACATTGCATGCATGTCTACAATGATTACCATAGCACTGGTTAAAAGAAGCACAAGAACTAGGAGTTCCAAAATATTCCTTTAAAAAAAATAATTCTTACTTAGCAATGTTTTCCTATAATTGCAGTAAAATCAGATTTGGTTTTAGGATACAGAAGCACCCAGGAAGATCAAAAAAGTCAAAATGTCAGCCACCACCATAGAAAAATTGCCTTGTGTACTTTTTTATATATGTTGCAAATGCAACACTAATGGGACTTGGACTGCATAGTTGTGATTATCTTCACATTTCAAGATAAAACATTTCTTAGATTGGAGATTCTCTGATTCAGAATACAGTGATACCTTGATACTCAACTGCTTCGAAACTCATTGACTTTGGTACTCAATGCATTTTGATGTGAAAATTTTGTCCCGGTGCTCATTGTTTCTTTAGTACTCAATGCGCAAGCGAAAACTTGTCAGTGTCGGCTGCCTTGTGACTCAATACATTATTTCTTATGTGAAAAGATTGTTTTGGTACCCATCGCGCCTCCTGAAACCAATTAATGATGAGTAGTGAAGTACCACTGTACAGCCCATTTGGAGTGATTTGGATATATTTCCCCTCACTTCCTCCAATTTATTGCCTCAATATAAACCATGATTCAAAATCTAAATCTCACACTAACATTAGAAATCAAATTATCTCCCTCCCCCCCATGTGATCCTGGATGAAATAATCCGGATTAATATGCCTTTATTAAGGACTGATCTGTTTCAGAAAAAGAGATATATAGGCTTTTTAGAAGCCTTTTCATTCTGATTTTTAATGATGAAACGATTAATCACTTCTTAAAATACTTCATGGCAAGTTGAAATTTGCAACCAATCTGACCTCTTTGTGTGGGAATCAAAAGTGCCAGGGTGCAGGTGAATAGTTCAGAAGTATAATTATTATGAAAACAACATAAGATAGGTTTATTTTTTAAACACATACACACAGAGAGCAAAACACAATTTTACAACTTCAGAAGGTAGTCATATGTCTGGAATGGTATAGGGGTTGGACTAGAAGATCTCCAAGGTCCCTTTTAACTCTGTTATTCTATATTCTGATTCTCCTGTCAAAGGGGATTTTTTTACTTTGGTAAAGCATCTTTATTATATGAAAGTTTGCGAGAAAATGCATAGATCCCATGTGTATGTTTGGGTAAGAAAATTGCAAATATAGACAAGAAATTAGCACAGGGGCTCAACTGAACTATAAACAGATTAAAGCTTTTCCTATTATTAAAATCCAGAGTCGCTCCAATACTGAGATGGACAGCATATAAATAAAATAAAATAAACCATAATATCATTGGCATTGAGATAATTACCACCAGTCAATTGCAAAAGGCAGCTTTACTTGGAACAGCTTACATCCTGCAATGAGAACTTTACTACCATCAAACAATGTCTGTTATCCCAGGTCCTTGGAAAGGACTTGATAAGTGGACAAATCCAGTCTAAAGCTGGCCGACTGTGTGACCAACCATAATAAATTAAAAAAAGGAAAGTCATCGAAAGTACAATGGGACAGAGGCTGAATTATAGACCCAGAAGATGTAAACAACTAGCATTCTATATATGTCTCCTATATCCTCTTGTAAACTTTATTATCTTTCTTGCTTTGGGGAAGGAGAGCTAACAAATAGCCCTGAACTCTTGGACAATTGCATGATCTAGTGTCACATCCCTCTCTCAAAAATGATTCATCGCGAACCAAACCCATCAGTCACGGTTCCATAATCCACCTTGGCTTCTAGCGATATACCGCCTGAGCTTTTCTTTATGTGAAAACATTAGCACAATTTCAGAAGGGTTCAGAGTCCTTCATTTAGTGGGATCCTGTTTTGACTGGCCATTTCCCAAACCTGCCTGGTTTGATTTGGGATTTGTCTAAATCTGAAGCCCATGATCCTTCCTAGGGTTGACTCAGCTAGGGAGCTGAGAAATAGCTTTAGTAGTTTAGAAGATTTCATGAGAAATCAGCAACGATTTCCACACTAACTAGGCAATCAGTGATTTCTTGCTCAGCGCCTTGGGACCTCATCAGTCATATTTTAATGAAGTTGCTACAGCAACCCAAGACACCGACTCCACAATCTTCATTTTGTGAAGTTAATCTATCCATTTGGGTGCCTGTATGTGCAAGACTCTTGATGGGGCAGCAAAAATTCTCAAGCCTACCTAAATCCAGTCCCTGGTAATATGATCAAATGTCATTGTTGGCCAATAGATAAGAAAGTCATCTTGCAGGTAATCTTCCCCTCTTTCCTTCACACTGACCAATCATCTCTTGTATTTTTATTTGTCTTAAGACTTGGGCCCAAAAACTTTAAAATAGCATATTGTCCTCTGAATTTTTTTAAGAGAAAACTCTTCCCTCTATAAAACTGCTACCATGTTTTCCCCCAAATAAGACCAGATCTTATATTAATTTTTGCTCCAAAAGATGCATTATGGCTTATTTTCTGGTTAGGTCTTATTTTTTGGGGGGAAATACAGTACTAAACACCTCCGTCTGCTGACAATCTTAATTGGGGCTTATTTTTGGGGAAGGCCTTATATTATGAGCATCCTGAAAAATCATGCTAGGGATTATTTTCCGGTTGGGTCTTATGTTCAGGGAAACAGGGTATCATCAAATCAAACTTTATTATAGCCATAAGGCCATCAATCGGATACTTTAAAAAAAAGGTTTAAAAGAAATTGTAGGTAGACTTCAGAATACAGAATAATGGAAGGGTCCTTGGAGATCTTCTAGTCCAATCTCCTGCTCAAGCAAGACACTCTATTATTTCAGACAAATGGCTGCCTAATCTTTTCTTAAGAGCTTCCAGTGTTAGAGCACCTTCAATTTCTGGAAGCAAGTCATTGCACTGATTAATTGTTCTCGTTGTCAGGAAATTTCTCCTTAGTTTTAGGTTGCTTCTCTCCTTGATTAGTTTCCACCCATTGCTTCTTGTCCTGCCTACAAGCGCTTTGGAGAATAACTTGACCCCTTCTTCTTTGGGGCAGCCCTCCCAAATATTGGAACACTGCTATCAGTTGGCATAAGATTTGGTGTTACATGTCCATCCTAGGGATCTTCAAAATTGCACCACTGTGTTCTGGAACAGTTTTGACCCTGGGAATACTATGATGGTAGTTAAATGCTAGGACCAGTTGCAAGTCACTTTTTTCAGAGCGATTGTAATTCTGTATAGCAATAACAATAACATTTAGATTTATATACCACTGTTTTAAAGAATCCCCCTGGATGGTTTACAATGTCAGCATCATTTGCATATTGCCGCAAACAATCTGAGTTCTCATTTTACTGACTTCGGACGGATGGAAGACTGAGTCAACCTGGAGCCCCAATTAAATTTCAGGCTGTGGGGAGAGTTTGCCTGCAATACAGCATTTAACCACTGAGCCACCAGGACTCCTAGTCATTAAATAAATTATTGTAAGTTCAGGATAACGAATAACAACTTTTTTTGATATGAGAAGTGAGTGGAACAAGCGAAGGCAGAATTAGGCGATATGGAAAAATATGTCTGAGCAACGGTTGGATAGCAGAGGTGACAGGAACCCTGTGTTGCAGTGTAAGGAGGATGCAAATTGTTTGGGGTTCCTCAATTTACAGCAGTTCATTTAGCAACCGTTCAAAATTACAACCGCGCTGAAAAAAATGAGTTATGAACCAGGGGTGGGTTCTAAATTTTTTTACTACTGGTTCTGTGGGCATGGCTTATTTTGTGGGCGTGGCTTGAGGGTCATGTGACAGTGGGCATGGCTTGAGGGTCATGTGACTGGGTGGGTGTGGCCAACTCAATGTCACTCACGTCAAGGGGTGCCTTGTCTGGCCCCTTCCCTCCCAGTCATTCCTTGTCACACCCAGCCTCAACGTATCTATAGTTCTGTAAAAACGTTGTTCACCTTTTTTCAACTTTATTATCTACATGTCAGGTTTCGATGCTATCTCAAAATAAAGGAATTTCCAAACTGCCGATCTTTAAGGAAATTTTCTCTTTATTGAGCATAGTGATTTGTCCCTGGCTCTTTCGCGGTCAGTATTGACCTTTGCCCCCCAATCCCTCCCTTTCTGATCCCCAATTCTCTGCATCTCATTGGCTATCTTCCAAGCCACTTTCCTCATCCCTCCTCTGTCAGATCACAGGAATGTCTCCCTCCTCCCATCTCTGAGGAGACAGAATCTTCAAAAGAATTAAGTAGGCAAAAGTTCAAGTTTCTCCTCTCCTTATATATGTCAGTGCTGGGACGCTGACACTACAGACTATATATGTACTTTCATGGACCACTGAACGTTTTTCACATTTACAACCATTGCCGCATCCCCATGGTCGCGTGATCAAAATTCAGGCACTTGGCAACTGACTCGTATTTATGACGGTTGCAGTGTCCCAGGTTCATATGATCAACTTTTGCGACCTTCTGACAAGCAAAGTCAATGGGGAAGCCAGATTCACTTAACAACCGTGTTATTAGCTTAACAACTGCGGTGATTCACTTAACAAATGGGGCAAAAAAAAAGGTCATAAAATGGGGCAAAACTCACTTTAAAATGTCTCTCTTAGCAACAAAAATTTTGGCTCAATTTGTGGTCATAAGTCGAGGAATGCTTGTACTGAATCAAGTCATGGGTACAGATTATTGTTTTAATTTTAGGACGACGAATTGATCAGTGACATTTTATTTATGGTCATAGAGTAGAATGCTTTAAAAACACTCAAGCAAGAAAACATAACAAGATTAAAGTATTAAAATGAGAAATACATAGCAAATTGTCTTCTAACATGGAAACAATCTATCACAACTTAATTATATCTAGAGTTTTCTTATTGCTATCACAACCAAACAATATTTTGCTAACCCTTTTCAATCATTTATCAGCTCATAGGAAAAAATGTATTTTCTTGCCTAGACTAGCTGGAGTAATTTACAAGGAGGGGATAATATTAGGAAGTCAGGAATGGTACAGTGGACAAGCAAACAGAACACGCAACATTGATTCAGAATTACCCTCCACGGAGAAATAACCGTAGTACTTAAAAAGTCTTACATCTGCTTTTCTATGGAGATTCTCAACCATCCAGGTCATGTGCCAGAGGTGCTTTTTCCAAAAGGCAATTGGACTTTCTTGGTTTTTGCTTTCCTTGAAAATTTTTCACTTCTCACCCAAGAAGCTTCTTCCGTTCTAACTGACTGGTGGAGAATGGGAGGATTTATATTGTTTGCAGTCATCTGGTCATTAATACTCTCTCTGGGAGTTGTTGAGGTCACTTGGAGGTTTTTTGTTTTTTTTTTATTTACACTTTATTGATTTTTTTTATACAAATAAAATAAAATAACAATTTCTATTTGACATCGGATTCGCAGTGTTTGTACATATATACATGAAAAAAATATATGGTGTTATTTATACTATGCATTTCTAATTGATTTCTATACCTTTTACTCCTTCCTTGATTCTATCATTTATCCATTCGTACCATCTTCCCCACACAGTATCATAATCTGAATTTTCATCATTATTTATCTCGTGCGTTAGTTTACTTATCTCTGCACACTCTAAAATTTTGCTAATTATAAGGTCGTCTGGTGGTAGGTCTTTCTTTTTCCAGTATTGGGCATACGCCAGTCTGGCAGCTGTAGTTATGTGTATTAGGAGGTGGAACTTTTCCTTTCCATGTCCTTTCTTTGCCATTCCCAGGAGAAATATTTCTGGATTCAAATCGATTTCTTCTTTAATTATGTCTTTCAACCATCTCCGAATTTTACTCCAGTATCTTTTTGCTTCGGGGCATGTCCACCACATATGAAAGAAGGTGCCCTGACCATGGCCAGGGTCACTTGGAGGTTTATCTGCGCCCTCAGGGTCACCTGATTCAGAGTGCAAACAGGTGTGGAACTTTCTTGGCACTGCTGAAAATCTATCACATCTGCTTATTTCCAGGTGTGCGTCCAACTCTTTCACATCTGCCTTGTTAGCCTCTATGTATATCTTACGCCAGGTGAAGATGAGTGCTCAAAAGACTAACGGATGAAATCAGATACAGGTAATCCTCAATTTACAAATATTCATTTAATGATTGTTCCAAGTTACAAAAAAGTGACCTATGGAAAGTGTTTTCACACTTATGACCGTTGCAGCATCCCCATGGTCATGCGATCAAAATTCGGCATGACCACGGCCGAATTTGGCAACCAGTGTGTATTTATGATCAGCCGGTTCGCACTGATTCACCCGAACCGGTACCGGAAATAGCGGGTGGGCCCGCTCACCTGCCCCAGCTCTATGCCATCCTATTTAGGCATGTTTTTGAGGCTGGGCGCATGCACCGAAGGTGGGCACATGAGCAAAGCACATGAACGGAAGGCAGGCACGCATGTGAACAGAGTGTGCACATGCACGGTGAACCGGTAGTAACATAATATGAAACCCACCACTGTGCAACATCCCAAGGTCATGTGACTGCTTGAGGTGACCTTCCCGGAAGACAAAAAAAGTCAGTGGGGTAAACAAGATTCATTTAACAACCATGTGATTCACTTAACAACTGCAGTGATTTGCTTAACAACCATAGCAAAAAAGGTTGTAAAATAGGGCATGACTCGTTTAACAACCCCCCTTGCTTGGCAATGGAAATTCCGATCCCAATTATGGTTGCAAGTCAAGGACCACCTGTGGAGGGAGGCTTTTCAGAATGAAAAACCTCCTATTGCCCAGTCTTCTAGAATAACTTTTATCAATCCAATTTCCTATTTGCAAAAAACTGGAGGAATGCATAACATAAATAGCAACTCTGCTCTTAAACAGCCTTCGAAATTGGAAAGGAGGAGGAGGAGAATAGTGGAACAACCCATCTAAATCTTTTCATGCTAATTAACACTAAAAATTCAAGAACAAGATCTGAGAATTACACAGCAGGGAGACAAAGAAAGCCTCTCTCTGATGAAATGAGGAGAAGGCAGCGGCTGGAATTTAAAAAGGAAGTGATGTTATTCGTGCAAAGGCATTCCACGTTCAAAAGGCATGCCATGTTCCTAGACCTCACAAAGTAAGGTGGGCCGCCTTCGAGATTGCAGAATGCTTCAGTTTTTATTCCCAAAAAGCTGCTTTGGAGAATGTGGACATGCAGGCTTAGCACCTGTCTACAATTCTTTAGACAGCCTTTTTGGTGTAGTGGTGAAGGAATCAGCGGGAGACTAAATTCTAATCCTGCTTTAGATGCAAAGCCAGCTGGGCCAGTCCATTTCTTTCAGCCCTAGAAAGGAAGCAATAGCAATAGGGGGGCAGAGGTCGACCTTGAGGCTTCTCATCTGTGGAGTGCCGCAGGGATCGGTCCTCTCGCCCCTTCTGTTCAACATTTATGTAAAGCCGCTGGGCGAGATCATCCGTGGCTTTGGGGTGAGATACCACCAGTACGCTGATGACAACCAGCTGTACATCTCCACCCCAGGCCACCCCAATGATGCCCTTGAAGTGATGTCCCAGTGCCTGGAGGCTGTGCGGATCTGGATGGGGAGGAACAGGCTCAGGCTCAACCCTTCCAAGACTGAGTGGCTGTGGCTCCCGGCATCCCGATATAGTCAGTTGACTCCATCACTGACTATTGGGGGCGAGTCTTTGGCCCCCACAGAGAGGGCTCGCAATCTGGGAGTCCTCCTGGCTATGCAGCTGTCCTTGGAGGAACATCTGACAGCTGTAACCAGGGGGACCTTTTGTCAGGTTCACCTGATTCGCCAGTTGCGGCCCTTTCTTGATCGGGATTCCCTGTGCACAGTCACTCATGCCCTCGTCACCTCTCGCCTTGACTACTGCAACGCTCTCTACATGGGGCTCCCCTTGAAGAGCACCCGGAGGCTCCAACTGGTCCAGAATGCAGCAGCGCGGGTAGTGACGGGAGCAGCATGGCGCTCCCATGTAACACCGCTCCTGCGCGAGCTGCACTGGCTCCCAGTGGTCTTCCGGGTGCGCTTCAAAGTGCTGGTTATCACCTTTAAAGCGCTCCATGGCATCGGGCCTAGCTATCTTCGAGACCGCCTGCTGCTACCGACGACCTCCCATCGACCCGTGCGCTCCCACAGAGAGGGCCTCCTCAGGGTGCCATCAGCCAATCAATGTAGGCTGGTGACCCCCAGGGGGAGGGCCTTCTCTGTGGGGGCACCTACCCTCTGGAATCAATTGCCTCCAGAGATAAGGAGAATCCAAGACCTCGGTGCCTTCCGCCGTGCCCTTAAAACCCACTTTTTCCAGCAAGCCGGGCTGGCTTAAGAAGAAATTTTAAATGTTTTAATTGGTTTGTATTTTAATTTTGGGCCAAATTTATATATATTTTAATTGTTTTTTAATATTTGTATTTTATGTTTTTCAATTCTGGCTGTACACCGCCCTGAGTCCTCAGGGAGAAGGGCGGTATATAAATTTAAAATAAATAAATAAATAAAAATAAAATTTATGAAAAGCTTTCTTGGCAAAAACTGCAGGGACTTCCCCCAGGCAATTTCCAGGAATCAGAGATGAGTGAGCAAAGGGAGGAAGGACTATTTAAAGCAGCTCTGTCCCAAAGGTGCTTTTTCAAAAGGCAACTGGACTTTTCTTCGTTTTTTTCCTTGAAGATATTTTGCTTCTCATCCAAGAAGCTTCTTCAGTTTTGAACTGAAAGAAGTTTCTTGGATGCAAAGCAAATCGCCGTTTGAAAAAGCACCTTTGGGGACAACTATGACCTGGATGGCTGATTCATGTGATCATTAAGCCCATCTGGCTTTCCCCCAGTACATCTGATTGTGAAGAAGCCAACTGGGGAGGTTACAAAAGTTGATTCCATGACCCCACGCAACTGCCATAAATACAAGCCAGTTGCCAAGCTTCTAAATTTTGATCACATGACCACGGGGATGCTGCAACGGTCATAAGTGTGAAAACTGATCATAAGCCTCTTTTTTCTTAAAAACCTCTACTTGCAACAGTGGTACGTGCTGAGTATCTCTTGTAAGTCACTTTTTTCAGTGCCTTTGAGTGGTCACAAAGTAAATGCTTGCAAAATGGACTTAGACTAACTTTATTGTCACTTTGAATGTACACCAATCGGCATACATTAAAATAAAATTTCGTTGCATACAGCTCAGGGATGGGTTTCACTTACCTTTGCTGCCAGTTCGCTTGCATGCGCACCACTTCTGCGCATGTGCAGATTGTATTTGATGACGTCCGAGTGGATGGGCGGAGCCTCTTGCTGCCACTGCTACCGGTTCGGGTGAACCGGGGTGAACCGGTAGCAACCCACCACTGATACAGCTCTCAGAGGGTCACCACCTGCAATGTTTATTTATTTATTTGTCAACAAGTACGAGAAAACAAGTAACAGTATAGACTTAGTCACATGAAAAAAAAAATGGGCACAAATAAAAGGAAATAAACATAAAATGAGTACATATAAATGGGAACAGTAGGACAGGGACGGTAGGCACGCTGGTGTGCTTATGCACACCCCTTATACACTACATAAACATGACAAAATATATAAATAAATAAATACAAATTTATGGATATACCTATATATGTTCTATGACACAGAGAAACAACACAGTCAGGGACAACCTAGGTCCATGATGGCGAACCTATGGCACGTGTGCCAGAAGTGGCAGGCAGCGCCCCCTCTGATGGCACGCAAGCTGTTGCCTCAGTTCAGCTCTGCTGCAAATGCGTGCGCGCCTCCCGCCAGCCAGCTGGTTTCCAGGTCTCTGCCGCGCATGTCTGGGGCTCTTGCGGGAGGGCATGTATGCATGAGCGGGGTGCGTGCAGGGGGACACGTGCACATGTGTGGGGAGAGGGGCACATGCATGGGGCCCGCACACGCATTACATTTTGGGGGTTTGGGTGCATGTGCGTGCATTCGTGCGCGCTTTCGGCACTCGGTCCTGAAAAGGTCTAGGTCCCAAGTTATCTTTCTTTTCAATGAAAAGGTTAAATGGAGAAGAAATTTTCAGTCAGCTGTAAAGCATCCCAGGTAATCCTCAATTTATTTCCCCAATTTATACTGCTTAGTGAAACATTTGTTCAGTGAGTTTTAAGTGAGTGTAACTTTGAACGGTCACTAAACGAGCGGTTGTAAGTCCAGGACTACCAGTACGACTATTATCTCCGGATCCAAAAGGACCAGTTACCTGGGCACCTGATCACTGATTGCCCTGACATTCCTGTGTTGTGATGTGACAAAGGAAGGGGGGGAAGCCCGCACTGCACCATTGCAGGGCCCCCTTTGTGGCTTCGATGGGATTGTCGGATTTTGCACACTCTCTGAAGGGGCCCTCAGGCTTAGCACAAGAAGGACCCAAACTTGATAGATTTTCCCTGCTTAGCTCCAACTCGTCCAGGGAAGGTCTCGGAGGGAGCTTCGTCTTTCTGGACCTTTTTCTGAACCCACTATAAGACAAACCATACAAGCAGTAATTTAGTTTTAGGGCTCAGCATGAAGTTAATGAGCCCACTACTGCAAAGACACTGGAGATTTGACAAGCACTTAGTTACTTAAAACAAATATATTAAAATTAAAGTTTATTGTACTACAGTGATTTACGTGGTTGCAAAGGCTGGGGTGGAGGAGAGATTTATCAGAAGTTATTTATCTTTCTCTCCTAGAAACCCCTTTTTTAAAAAAAAAACCGTGGGAGTGTCGGTTGCTTTCCTTTATGCTTTATCTTTCCCTTAGGGTTTTGGATTAATGTTAGATTAAATCTGGGATGCCGTGGGAGGTAAACAATGGTTTCCAAATAACCAGCATTAGCTGGAGCAAAGGTGAGTTTGGGAGGAAGAATGTTTCATTACCCAAACTAAGTAACATCATCAGTGCTAGCGATGGTGAGTTCATGAGGACTAGCACCGATGATGTTGCCTAGTTTGGGTAATGAAACATCAGTAAGAAAACAAGCAAGCTCAGAGACCACCGAGGACCCCTCACAATTATGCTTTCTTCTTCTGGGAAATTATTTTTTTTTGCAAGAGGCAGCCTGTCTTTCAATGCCTTGGGGAAAAAGTACAGGTAGTCCTTGATTTATGACCACAACTGAGCCGACAATTTCTGTTGCTAAGCAAGGGAATTGTTAAGTGAATTTTGTCCCACTTTAGACTTTTCTTGCCACGATTGTTAAGTGAATCACTGCAAATGTTAACTTCCTAAGAGGGTTGTTCGGTGAATTTGCTTCTCCATTGATTTTGCTTGTCAGAAGGTTGCAAAAAGTGATCACATGAGACCCTGGGACACTCTAACCGTCATAAGTACATGTCAGTTGCCAAGCGTACGGATTTTGATCACATGACTGTCGTGACTCAGCAACAGTCGTAAGTGTGAAAAACAGTCATAAGCAGGAGTGAAATGCTCCCGGTTTGGACCAGATCGCCCGATCTGGTAGCGATGGAGGCGGGTGGTTCGGAGAACTGGTAGCAAAAATCCCTGCCCCCACCCCATTCCCTGCTGAGCCGCACAATCATCAGAGGCTTTTTTTTTTTTTACTTTTAAAAGCATTTTTTCTACAACCTCTTCAGCCAAAAAAATGCTTTTTTAATAAAAGCCTCTGATGATCGCACAGCTCAGCTGGGATCGTCAAAAATCCCAGCTGAATTGCCTGATCTGCAAAGGCTTTTTTTCTTTTAAATGCCTCTTGACGATCCAAGTTGAATTGCCTGATCTGCAAAGGCTTTTGTTGTAGCGCAGGAATAATGAGAGGCACAAGCAGGCTAGTAACAACAGCTCTTTAATTCAGGGTGAGACTTCAGCAAAGGATCACAGACAACAGCCCTCTTTATATACTTTTCAGGGGCAACGAACAACCAATCAGAAATCACTGTACATTTGAATTTCCTGCACAAAATGGATACATACATAACACCCCTCCACTCCCAGAAGGCACTTATTCTATCTATTTACATATTTACATACAAAATCATGCAGGTGACCAGGGCATGTCTTAATCCTGGTTGACCTGCGCAGTTCAGTTGTTGGCAAGGTGTCAAGCCGGTCGGTCCGCCAATGGAACCTCCTGGATTTCTCCGGAGGTGTGGTTATCTCCGGCTGGGAGTGTCGGCTCGCTGGGGCGGCGCTGGAACTCAGAGTTGCCAGATAAGTATTACTTGGGCTTGAGGTAGCTGTGTCAGGAAGACCTTGAAAGTTAGGACATGAGTTTTCCGTTTGTAAATGTTTACGCAATTGATCTATATGCCTCCTCCAGATTTTACCATGCCCTATATCGACTGTATATGACTTCGGGCCGGTAATTCCTACGATGGTTCCCTCTACCCATAAGGGACCATTGGTGTAACTTCTAGCAAAAACTGGTGTTCCTACTTGGAATTGTCTCAATCCTCCCCCTTCCCCTTTGAAGCTATCGGGGGAGTAATTGGGATGCAGTCGGTCGAGAATGCATCTTAGCTTTCAGCCCATTAAGAGCTCGGCTGGGCTGCGGCCCGAGGTGGGGCACAGGGTGGCGTGCTGTATTGCTAAGAACTCATCTATTCTAGCCTGCCAGTCCCCTGCATCAAGCCAGGAGAGAGCTTCTTTGGCCGTTCTTACAAATCTCTCTACAAGGCCATTAGAAGTCGGATGAAAAGGAGCAGATAATGCATGTCTTATGCCTAATTCGGCTAGGTAGCCTTCAAATTGAGTTGCCGTGAATTGGGGCCTGTTGTCGGATACCAGGGTGTCCGGCAACCCGTGTGTCGCGAATAGTTTCCTGAGTACTTTGATTACGGCCTCAGAAGTGGTAGATAGCATTAGGACAATTTCGAGCCACGAAAGTTCTGGCCATGGAACGGGCCAGCGAAATCAATGTGGATCCTCCCCCATGGCCCTTTTGGTTTTTCCCATTCATGAACGGGAGCTATGGGCGGATCTGGGGGGGACTCCTGGCAGGGCCTGCACTTCCCCACCCACTCAGTGACATCTTGATCGAGATGTGGCCACCAAACATAACTACGAGCTAGGCCTTTCATGCGAATAATACCAGGGTGTCCCTCATGCAACATTTCCAGAACTCTGTGCCTTAACCGCGAAGGAATGACCACCCTGTCTCCCCACAACAAGCAACCCCCCAACATTGACAGTTCATTTTTTTTTGTTAAAATACAATTGAAAGTCAACACTGTCCACCTTGGTAGGCCAACCCCTCGTAACCCAGCCCATTACAGTGCGCAAAACAGAGTCTCTGGCAGAAGCCCTCGCCACCTCGTTTGAAGAAATGGGGCTCGGGAAAACAATATCAAGCAGTAAAACTGGGGCTTCCGGGGTCAGATTGTCCAACAATTCGGGCAAAGGGCATCGGCTGAGGGCGTCAGCATGGCCTAAGGTTTTGCCCGGCCAGTGGAGCAGTCTGTATGAGTACGCGGCTAAAAAAATGGACCATCTGGTCATCTGGGGGGAAAGAGCAGCTGGGGTCGGTTTATCTCCAGCCAAAAGTCCCAAAAGAGGCTGGTGGTCCGTAATAAGTTCAAAAGTGCGTCCAAACAAATACTCGTGAAACTTCTTGACCCCAGCTAAAGCCGCTAGTGCCTCCCTATCTAGTTGGCTATAGTTTCTTTTCAGCACTAGACAAAGTGCGAGAGTAATAGGCGATGGGCGCCTCTAACCCGTTCGGCAGTCTATGGCTTAAAACCGCACCCACACCAAAGGGGGAAGCATCACAGACCAATACTAGAGGAAGTTCGGAATTGTATTGGATGAGGAAACTGTCCTCAGACAAAAATCTTTTTACAGCGCTGAATGCGGTCGCTTCTCGCTTGCCCCAAACCCACGGAACATTTTTTCCAATGAGCCTGTGCAGAGGCTCTGCAACGGTGGCTTTGTGTTTCAGGAACATCGTATCGAAATTGAGAAGGCCCAGGAAAGCCTGCAGTTCGGATTTCGACTTGGGGGTGGGCGCGCCTTGGATGGCCCAAACTTTGCTTTCTGTGGGGTGAATGCCCATGCCGTCGATTCTGTAGCCTAAGAATTCCACTGATGGAACCGCTATCTTGCATTTTGTTCGCTTGAGTTTAAGTCCCGCTTCTCTGAACCTCGTTAGGACTTGTCTAACCCTCTGGCCTAACTGAGTCTCGTCTTGGCCACTAATCAAAACGTCGTCAAAATACGGGATGACACCTGAGAGGCCCTGTAGAAGGCGCTCCATTGTACTTTGAAAGAGTCCTGGGGCGATGCTGACCCCAAACTGAAGCCTGGTGCATTTAAAGGCACCTCTGTGAGTTACTATTGTCTGTGATTCTGCCGTAGCGTCATCTACTGGCAGTTGCTGGTACGCCTGCGCAAGGTCTAGTTTTGCGAATAGCTTGCCAGGCCCCAGGGAATGTAGTAGATGGTGGACTATCGGAACCGGATAGGCGCTCTGCTGCAACGCCTTGATAATTGAACATTTATAGTTGGCGCAAATTCTAATTGAGCCATCAGATTTTACGGGCGTGACTATTGGGGTTTCCCACTTAGCGTGATCTACGGGAACTAGCACCCCTTGCTTAATGAGCTTGTCAAGCTCCGCATCAATTTTTGGCTTTAAAGCAAATGGAACTTGTCTTGCTTTCAGTCTGATTGGCGCTACGTTGGGGTCTAAATTAAAGGATATAGGGGTCCCCACGTACTTGCCTAGAGTCTCTTCGAAAACATCCCGAAACTCGTGGAGCAGGGTTTCTTTAAGTGATGATCCGCTGATGCTGTGAATGCCCGTGAAGCCCATGCCAAGGGCCTGTAGCAATCTTCAAAATTTCACTTAAGTAAATCTGGTAGACACCAAAAACAACAACGAGAAAAAAAAAACATGATCACTCTAAGTGGACTTTGATGCTGCAACATAAATCTATAAAACAGGTAAATTGCTACAGGCTGTAAATCGACAGAAGGGATGACGTTTGGAGAAGAATTCTTTGAGATAGGCTGGAGAAGACTGTATTATCTTGATCAGAGCAAAGCGTGCTG
The DNA here is from genome assembly GCF_059756535.1 of Pantherophis guttatus. Taxonomy (NCBI): domain Eukaryota; kingdom Metazoa; phylum Chordata; class Lepidosauria; order Squamata; family Colubridae; genus Pantherophis; species Pantherophis guttatus. The sequence goes on from NC_142066.1 coordinate 152,153,520, forward strand.
TAGGGAAATGGCTCAGCCACAAAATCAATGTATTGAAAGTGATCAGTCCCGATAGAAAGCCTCCTAAAAACCACCCCGATAAAAGGAGAGGTTAGACAGCTATCTCCACCTCTGAGTCGGTCTTTTCCTGCATCTGTATCTATTTATCGTTCCAATGCTTGGATTGGCATTTCAGGGAATTGTTTTGAATCATGTTAATGAAACGGGTGGAAGAAATATGAAAACATATGAAGAATGGTTGCAGGAATTGGCCAGTCTAGAGAAAAGAAGGATGAGGGGTGACATGATAGAAGTACTCCAAAATCTCAGGGGCTGCCACAAAAAAGAGGGAGTCAAACTATTCTCCAAAGCCCCTGAAGGCTTTGGCTCTCCAAAGCCCCTGAAGAGGGGCTCCTCCGGGTGCCGTCGGCCAAACAATGTCGACTGGCGGCCCCCAGGGGGAGAGCCTTCTCTGTGGGGGCACCTACTATCTGGAATGAACTCCCCCCGGAGATACGGAGGATCCCGGATCTGTGCACCTTCCGTCGCGCTCTCAAGACTTTTTTATTCCATCAAGCCGGCCTCGCCTAAATCTTTCCCCTTTAAAATGTAAATTTTAATTTGTTTTTAAAATTATTGGGTGTTTTAAATTTGTCTCGGCCAAATTGTTTAATTCAGTTTTATTCTGTTTTTAAATTTTGTATTTATGTGTTTTATTCTGTGCTGTTCACTGCCCTGAGTCCTTTGGGAGTAGGGCGGTATATAAATCCAATAAATGAAATGAAGGCAGGACAAGGAACAATGGATGGAAACTAATCAAGGAGGGAAACAACCTGGAACTGAGGAAAAACTTCCTAACATTAACCAGTGGAACAGAAGTTGCCTCCAGAAGTTGTGGGTGCTCCATCTTAAAACTGGAGCTTTTTAAGAAGAGACTGGACAGTCACCTATCTGAAATGGCATAGGGCCATGATGGCGAACCTATGGCACGCGTGCCACAGATGGCACACGGAACCATATCTCTGGGCACGCGAGTGTTGCCCTAGCCATGTGCACGCCGTCCAGCTGATTTTCGGGCCTTCCAGGCCCACCGGAAGTCAGGAAATGGGCTGTTTTCGTCCTCCCCGGGCTCCAAGAAAGCCTCTGGCGCCTGGGGAGGGCAAAAACCAGGCCTACTGGGCCTACCAGTAACCTTTTTGCTGTTGCGTGCCAAAAGCGGGGGGAGTGAAGAGTGGTCACGCACACATGCATGCGGAGGATTGAATTATGGGTGTGGACATGCACGCACGCGACCCCCCTGCACTCCCCCTGCTTTTGGCACGCAACGGCAAAAAGGTTAGCCATCACTGGCATAGGGTCTCCGCCTTGAGCAGGGGGCTGGACTAGAAGACCTCCAATGTCCCTTCCAGCTCTATTCCGATTGAAAAAAATCAAACGGTAATCTTCAGTGGATCTTTTTGCACAGGGGCTGTGAAATTCAATCTAACTTTGTTTGAATTATTACACTGATAAAATGACAAATGTTCCCAAGACCAATTTATATTTACTGAACAGTTGTAGGCAGTCCTCGACTTACATCTATTAATCTATTAATTTAGTGACTCTACAAAGTTGTGGTGTCACTGAAAAAAGTGACTTACAGTCACTTACGACTATTGTAGCCTCCCCCGAGGTCACATGATGAAAATTTGGGCCCTTGGCAACCGGCACATCACATGAACATCCCCAGCTCTTCTAAGCACCTGGCAACTTTCCTAGCCTGCTTCTGACAGGAAAAATCCATGCAGAAAGTTGGATTCGCTTAACAACCACATGATTCACTTAACAACCGCAGGGCTTCGCTGAACATCTATGGCAAAAAATGTCCAGTTAGTTACAGTTCACTTAGTGACCATTCAATATCAGCACCGAAAAAAGTGACTTATGACCATTTTTCACAGTTACGAACATTGTAGCATCCCCATGATCATGTGATCAAAATTCAGATGCTGGGCAACTGGTTCATACTTATGACCGTTGCTGTGTCCCAAAGTCACGTGATCCCCTTTTGTGACTTCTGCCAAGCAAAGTCAGTAGAGAAGCCAGATTCACTTAACAACCAGGTTAACCAACTGCAGTGATTCACTTAACAGCTGTGGCAAGAAAGGTCATAAAATGGGGTAAAATTCACTTAACTTCACTTATGCCTCAGCAACAGAAATTTTGGGCTCCATTGTGGTTGTAAGTTCAGGGCTACCTGTATAGTAAAATTAAAGCTTGTTGTAGTACAGTGATTTACAAAGGCTAGGTGTGACTCACTTAACAGCAGAAATTCTGGTGACTATTGCGGTTGTAAGTCAAGGACTTCCCATATAGGAACAAAATGAGGACCCAGATTGTGGGGGCAATAAGCTGACTTTGTATAAAATATGCAAAAGTATGAAGCCTATTGCTTAACGCACTGTAAGCCGCCCTGAGTTTCCGGAGAAGGGCGGCATATAAATCAAATAATTTTTTTTTTTAAAAAAAATACGTTGTTTTCTGCAGACTGTCAGAAGATTCTTCACTTGTAAAACTGAAGGAGCGAATAGTGCGAGTGATCAGTTTTTTCTTTGAAAAAAAAATTACATATAGTGATGCGGAATGTCAGATTAGCTCATTTCTTGCCCCATCCACACATCCCATGACCAAACGCAACATCCATTAATATAGATCAACAGTTCTCCCCAGAATGGCTGGCTGGGGGATTCTGGGAGTTGAAGTCCACACACCTTAAAGTTGGCAAGTTTGAAAAACACTGACTTTGAATCACACTGTTGGAAGGAACTTTGAAGGTTTTCTCGTCTAGTCCCATATCCAGACAGGAATCCTCAAACCGTCCAAGACAAATAGCTCTCCAGACTTAGTCTGAAAACCTCTACAGAGGGAACACCCAGGAAATTCTTTCTTATGTTGAGTTTAGATCCCCATCCCTTATCGATTCCTGTCTTACCTTGGCAGCTATGGGGAACAGACTCATTCCCTCTTTTCTGGGACTTCTCTTAAAGTATTTGAACACTTCTTAATATCCCCTGTTAATAAGGAGTTTAATGATTTAATAATGTATTGTTTGCCGCTGTGAACTGGAGTCACAAAATGGAAGTCAGTAGTGAAATAAAAAAGTCAATACATCTTGTATTAATATGTCAAGGTGACCTTGGACACGAACATTTCTCTCAGTTTTACACTGAAAGCCAATAAGTGGTAGTTCCTGAAATCCATAATATTAAATGTACACTTAGAAAGTTATTATGAGCTTTCTAAAATAAATCACCTCCGCACTCCCCTTCTTCTTCTCCTTCCCTCCTCCTCCTCCCCTTCTTCTTTTTTCTTCTCCTCCTCCCTTCCTCCCCCTCCTCCTCTTCTTCTTCTTTCCTTGCTTCTCTCCTCCTCCTCCTCTCCTCCTCCTCCTTCTCCTGCTTCTTCTCCCTCCCGCCTCCTCCTTCCCTTGCTTCTTCTCCTTCACCTCCTCCCTTCCTCTTCTTTTTCTTTCCCTGCTTCTCTCCTCCTCCTCCTCTTCTTCTCCTCCTCCTCCTCCTTCTTCTCCTGCTTTTCCTCCCTCCCTCTTCCTTCTTTCCTTGCTTCTTCTTCTCCTTTACCTCCTCCCTTCCTCCCCCTCTGCTTCTTCTTCTTTCCCTGCTTCTCTCCTCCTTCTCCTCCTGCTTCTCCTCCCTTCCTCCTCCTCCTTCTTCCCCTCCTTCTTCTTCTCCTTCACCTCCTTCACCTCCTCCCTTCCTCCCCTACTCTTCTTCTTCTTTCCCTGCTTCTCTCCTCCTCCTCCTCCTCCTCCTCCTGCTTTTCCTCCCTTCCTCCTCCTCCTCCTTCCCCTGCTTCTTCTCCTTCACCTCCTCCCTTCCTCCCCCTCCTCTTTTTCTTTTTTCCCTGTTTCTCTCCTCCTCCTCCTCCTCCTCCTCCTCCTTCTCCTCCCTCCCTTCTTCCTCCTCACCATCCATTTCTGCTCAAGTATAACACTTGTTTTTTTGCTTTGTTTTTGCTATTTTAGAGGTCTGTCCAAAACGCCTGCCATCTGGACATAAGCCAGGGAGCTCTGCAAGGCATCTGGACTACATCTTTTGCTCCTAAGTGTGGAAAGAGCACTGGGCCTCTTTAGTTTTGCTAAAGATAGATAGCTGTAAAATTACATTCGGCGCTCCGTTTGACCTGACATATTGCACTTGTTCTATCAAAGTTGTTATGAAGCCTCATTACGTCTGGGGGGGAGGGCAGTTAAGCCGCAAGGGCCTTCTTCTCCCAGCCACGCTCTTTCACTTTTCTCCGAGAAACAGACTGCACAAATATTTGTCCCACGAGTACCTGCCATGCAAGCAACGAAGGCAGATTGCCAAAACATTTTTATTAACAGTTGTATCCTTGGAGGATCACTTGGAGTATCATTGGCTTCTTCAACTGCCCTCAAAGAGCTACATTTACTCCAAAGAATGATGACTCCGAATTTTATATTGAGCAGAAAAAACCTATTGGCTTCCATTGGTGTATGCTCTAGGCACCCAATTAAAGGTGCATTTTAAAGGGTTCTGTTTGAAGCAGAGTTTCTTAACCTGGGCAAGTTTAAGATGTGCAGACTTCAGAATAACAGAACAATAGAGTTGGAAGGGATCTTGGAGGTCTTCTAGTCCAACCCTCTGCTCAGCCAGGAAACCCTATACCATTTTAGAAAAATGCTTGTGCAATCTCTTCTTAAAAATCTCACAACTTCTGGAGGCAAGATGTTCCACTGATCAATTGTTCTGTCAGGAAATTTCTTCTTAGTTCTAGGCTGCTTCTCTCCTCGATTAGTTTCCACCCATTGCTTCCTGTCCTGCCCTCAGGTGCTTTGGAGGATAGCTTGACTCCCTCTTCTTTGTGGCAGCCCCTGAGATATTGGAAGACTGCTATCATGTCTCCCCTAATCCTTCTTTTCATTAGACTAGACACACCCAATTCCTGCAACCGTTCTTCATATCTTTTAGCCTCCAGGCCCTTAACCATCCTAGTTGCTCTTCTCTGCACTCTTTCCAGAGTCTCAACATATTTTTACATCATGGTGACCAAAACTGGATGCCGTATTCCAAGTGTGGCCTTCCCAAGGCAATTTAAAGTGGTATTAACACTTCACGTGATCTTGATTCTATCCCTCTGTTTATGCAGCCTAGAACTGTGTTGGCTTTTTTGGCAGCTGCTGCACACGGCTGGCTCATATTTAAGCAGTGGTCCATTAAGATAAGTAGATCCCTCTCACAATTACTACTACTATTACTAATATGTGAGCCAGGTACCACCAGTGGTGGGTTGCTCCTGGTTCTATTTGGTGAGGCTCCGCCCATCCACCCGGACATCATAATTGACGATCTGTGCATGCAGAGAAGAACGTGTGCAAGCAAAATGAGCATACATGCGCGCTCCCATTGCGAACCGGTAGTAAAGGTAAATAGAACCCACCCCTGGGTACCACCTATTCAGTGGTGGGTTCCTCCCGGTTTGGTCCGGTTCAGCTGAGCCAGTAGCGGTGACGATATGACTCCCCCCCGCCCTCCCACCCCCCACCCCCACCCCCCCACGTTATTCTTACCTTTTATTTGGTCCCATCCCCAATCTATTGCTGCCTCCTGAGTCCCAGCTGATGACTAGAGGGAAAAAAACTGATTAAACTCTTGCCGCGGGGCTTCAAAGGGCCGCCCTACAGCCGATCAGTGTTAAAAGCAAACAAATGAGTCAGGTCGTAAGTGTGCGGACTGGTCGTAGGTGCGAGGACCTTCCAGAAATGACTCTGACCAGCTAGCCACGCCCACCTAGTCACATGACCTCCAAGCCACACCCACAAAATAAGCCACGCCCACAGAACCGGTAGTAAAAAAAATTAGAACCCACCCCTGCACCTATTCTATACCAGTTCAATGCCCAGAATTCCATAGGCAGCAGAATGGGAATTATAGGAGTCGAAGTCCACATATTTAACAGTTGCCAAGGTTGCAAAACACTTATTTATAGTGTATAAAGAGAGGTTCAGTCTACAAGAGAGAAGGAAGATTTAATATCACTTAGGGAGATTTGAATTATTTCAGAAGGAAGTACCAAACGTAAAACCTACCAGCTACATTAATCATAAGCTGCAAGCATCTCTAATTTGTAACATCCGAGTAATATCCTCCAAGGAAAAAAATCCAGATCAATTCTTGAAAAACCCTGACTCAGCAGGAATTGAGGTTTCGTGTATAGGTAGTCCTCCACTTGT